>NC_083354.1:88864157-89167188 GCF_030254825.1 Meriones unguiculatus | reverse complement strand
AAGGGCATGCACGTCCAGGCCGGGAGCTGCAGCTCGGGTCTCCTGGCTCCTCTGCTGAGCCCTGGAGGGTAAGCCTGGTACAACTGCGCTGGGGGCCTGGCTAGGAGTGTTCTGTGTACAGAGGTGAGGTCCTGCGTTCTCCGGTCCGATGTGCTAGGACAGTTTGCTACAGGGAAGGAAAGGCCACCAGGCTGGGGTCCCATCCGCCCTGTCTGCAGGACGCGAGGGTTGAGTGGGCGTCGCGGGGTCTACGTGCGGCTCCCAAGAGGAGCTGCAGAGCCGCTGAGGGGCTGGGCTCTGTGGGGCGTGGCGGGGCAGATCCAGAGTTTGCCCAGGCTGGAGGGGCGGGCAGGGGCGGGTCCTAGCTCAAGCGCCGCCGCGAGCAACTTTTCCTTGCTCTCATTCAGGACGGAGCGGAGTCCTCCGGACAGCTTCAGCAAAGTCAGACTTCTGGGAGTCCTGCGCCAAGGGTTCCGTGCGCACCCCGGGGCACCTTAGATTCTCCAGTGCAGACCCAGGATGGGGCCGGGACAGGCAGGGGGCGCGCTTCTGCTGTGGCTGCTAGCGCTCACTCAAGGTAGGTCCGAACTCCACCGTGAGGCTGGCGGGACCCGCAGTGGTCCTGCGACAGCGGGGAGAGGGGTCCGGTACAGCTGGGGAGCGGCTGCGGAGTCCGCTCTGCAACCAAGTGGACTCGGGATGCCGACCGCCTAGAGCCGCTTGGGCACACAGGCGCGCGCGCGCACACACACACACACACACACACACACACACATCCGCATTAACTCGAGTTTCACCCAATCTGGCACACGTTAAGACGTTAAGGTCTTCTTTAAACACTCTCAAGTTTGGAGCGGTCGTGGGTGGGCGGCCCCGTAGACCGCGCGTCCAGCCTCCCAGCTTTCCGTAGATCTGGCAGGTGCTGAGCTAGCCTTGAACCAGCGGGGCTGCAGCTTGCAGCTCTCAGAGGTGGCTTTGCAGGAAACGCTGATGTGTATTTTCACCCCGCAACGCCCCCTATTCTTATTTCAGGAAGGAGCACTGATGTTTCTTTCCAGAGGAGGCAGAAAAGCCAGTCACCTCTTAAATACTAGGTAGAGGGGAAGGAACTCTTCCTTCCTTCCTGACTTCCTCTTACTGTTCTAAAGTCTTTTTTTTTTCCAAAGAAGGTAAAGTTAGGCCAGTTCTCTCCACTTTCTTTATCTTAGACAGGTGAAAGGATTAGCTGAGGCCTGAGCTAGGCTGCCTCGCCTTACTTCTTTGCCCTACGTGAGGAGGGAAGGGTCAGGATCCAGTCTGATGGGAGACTCGGAGAACTTCCAACCTTTATTTTATCCACAGCCTGGCCCCGCCAAAGATGCAGGATTTTAAGTTCCTGAGGGGAGACAGGGCCACTGTATCTGGATTCTAAACAGCTAACAACAACAACAACAAAAACCATTACGGTCATTTAAGTTTACAAAGAAGGAAAGCATTCCCTAAACTGCGCCACTCTGAGGCTGATATTTCTGTAACGTACAGAAAATGTAGTTCAGGTTAGCCTGTGGAATTGGCAGAGAGAAGAGAGAAATTGGCCACTGTCCCGACTCTCTAGCAGACACAGGGCACCCTTAGGTTGAGATGCTACCTTGTACCCAGTACTTCACCTATGCTCTGTCCTAGTCCACACACAGTTGATTTGAGGGGACATCAGCTCTCAGCTACTTGTGTTGGATTCTGAAACTCAGACTCTGGAACTCTCCTAAGGGGCACTAGAAACACAAACTCGGGCCTTTCATCTCCTTTTACTCGTTGGTGTTATTAAAAGGAGCCACTGAAGCACAGATAATTTTCCAATCTGAAATGTTGAGGCTTGTTCTGGGAGGAGACATGAGAAGGACCTTGCTGGAATGTGTAGCCGAAAGGCATAAAGTCAGGTACCCGGGTTTTCTTCCGTACTTAATAAGGATGACTCAGTGTAAGCAGGCAGGATTCATACAACATCTGTAAAAATTATCCTAGGCATTTAAGTCCCTGCTTCTAGTTCAATTATTTGTATACTCAAGGAGCATATTTTCTCTTGATTTTAATCATCTAATTAAATAAAATCATATAATAAAGTTTTGCCATTGAGAGATCAATGAAGATTCTTAGCAGAGTAGCATTTCTGATGCCTTGGATATCTAAGGTTGACATTCAGTTGAAAGCTCTAGGTCAGTAAAGCTTTGAACTTTTATTTTACCCTACTTGGATAAACTTTTTTTGTTGTTTTTTGTTGTTGTTGTTTTGTTTCTAATTTATTTTATGTATATTAGTGTGAGGTTGTCATATCCCTTGGAACTGGAGTTACAGACAGTTGTGAGCTGCCACGTGGGTGCTAGGAATTGAACCTAGGTCCTCTGGAAGAGCAGACAATGCTCTTAGCCACTGAGCCATCTTTCCAGCCCCTGTGTAAACAGTTTTTAACTTAGCACTAAACAGACACATATATTATTCTTTATAGATCATGGGCATGCACATTTGTGATGCAAACATATCGAAAAGTTAGAAACTCAAAGGCATGCAATGTGTGTTTCTACCTCTCACATCCGCTCCAGCACACAGGCAGACCACCTCAGAAGCAAGTTCACCTTGGATCTTACTTTAACACTTAGATTCGCATTTGCTCTAGCCTCACTCACCTTTTGAGTTCAAACCACAACATTTCCCTTCCTAGGTGGCCTATTAACACCCCAGGGTCAATATTTTCTAGGCTGAGTTCACTGCCTGTCTTTCGGGATTTATCCTTTACAGTCCACTGGGCCTTAGAGGCAGTGTGCCGTGCAAGCAGGAAGGCTGGGGAGGCCTCTCTCAGGTTTTCAGTCTCACACCCACACTCTGGGTTCTGTCCTTTTCCCCACCAGTCTACGCATCCTCCACCACCATCCAGTTCAAGCTCATCTCCTCGTGTCCAAACACCTGTAACTCTTGAAACTGCCTTTCCCATCTTGTTTCTTGTCCTTTCAGTTTATTGTTTTCACTGCTACCTCTCTGAAATACTTATCAACCCCCACCCTTACTTCAAACATTCAGTGCTTCCCACCACATCTAATATAGGGCAAAGTCCAAATTTCTTAGCATTCATAAAAGTCCTCTACCATCTTACTGTAGTTTCCTTATCTAACCATTTTCCCCCTCCACTTCCCAATTCTACATATAAATACACACAGGTGCTCCACACCTGTACACACTTCAGACCTTATAAATACACATTCATGCACCATTTTGAGTACAATGGATGATAATGAATTTATATTAAGCTTTTCCCAGGCTTTATTACCTTGACCTTCACTAGATTGTTGCTTCTCTTCTCTCTTTGCAACCGCCTATTCCAAAAAAAAAAAAAAAAAGGAAAGTCAGACTCCTATCCACTTCAGCCTCTCAATGGCTTCAAGTCACCCTATCCCTCAATTTCTTTTAAAATTGTTATAGTTATGTTTTATATAGCTGAGAACTGTAACGTGTTTCTGTGACATAATAAATATCACATTTGCATACAGTTAATGGCTGATATTAAACAAAATGTTGAGCTTAGAGAAAGAAATATCACATGACACTAAAAGCCTCCAGGGAAGAAAGGCCTCATTAGAGTTTAGATCTTCCATGAAAGACTGTGAAGGTCATGGGGTCCAGCCCATCAGCTTATGTGGATGGAAGCAGTATCATGGCAAGATAAGATAGACAGAAAGGTTCCTAGTTTAATTCCTAGGTCAGAGAGGAATACTGACACAAGGAGGGTGGCTCACTGCAAAGAGAATACAAGTCCATGGTGTTAACGGATTGAAAGGTAAGAGGTCAGCAATCATCTGGCCTTAAGGATCAGCTAAGGCAGAACTAGAATCCTATCTGGAGGATGGGGGAAGGCCTCGAAGGCACTGAGCCAGGAAGTGACATTCTCCTAGCTGCTCACTGCAGTGAAAAGGAGGAGGACAGAGAGATAGAGACAAGGTAGAAGATGTCATACACATCTAAGAGAGAACCAGTTTCAGTGTTAGTTTACTACACAAGGAGAGAGATAATGATAACAACTTAGTAGCAGTAGGGGAAGAAAGTGAAGTACAATTTAAATGCTATGAAGAAGATGAGCCAGGATTCAGCAGTGGACTTAATTTTGCCACAGGGCGAAAAAGATACAGCAGATGTTTAGATTTCTGGTATGACCCGTGATAGCTCAGTAACCAATTGGTTTCCCAAAGTGAGGGGAACAAGGACTATTTCTAACAGGAACTCAATGACTGGCTCTTTGACCTCCCCACCTCCCAAGGGAGGAGCAGTACTGTTAGACCACAGAGGAGGACTTTGCAGCCAGTCCTGAAAATACCTGACAAAAGGGAGTCATATGAAAGGGGAGGAGGTCCTCCCCTATCAGTAGACTTGGAAAGGGGCAGGGAGGAGATGAGGGAGGGAGGGTGGGAGTGGGGAGGGAATGAGGGATACAGCTGGGATACAGAATTAACAAAATGTAACTAATGAGAAAAATAAAATTAGAAAAAAAAAGACAATGAACAGCCATTTATTGAGGCAGGGAGCCCTAGAAGATGCCAGTTGTAGGAGAGAGATGATCATTCTGGAGAGGTTGAGTTAGAGGCATCGAGGGATAGCCTCTAGTTAGTTGTACAGAGACCTGAGGATCAGTCAAGTGACTGAGAAACGGAGAGATATGGGAGGCATTACATCTGGAGACAACTGAACCCATGGGGCTGATGAGTCAGGCAAAGAGAGAGGAAGAGGTCTCGAGCCAGCTTGGGTGCTACCATAGAGGGTCAGATGAGGAACAAGTGGTAGGGGAAGAAAGCGAGAACGATGGTTGGAAACACATCCAGAAGTCTGTGGAAAGTGAGGAATCACAGAAGGACTTGGAGACAGAGTACAAGATCACGCTATAGAATGGGGGTGGCTGCTTGGCTAGCAGCAGTCTCCTTGGAGTGAATAGGTAGAAATGAGAAGTAAGTGAAGGGAGGTTGTGTGAACAGTGAGGAGCACCTGGTAGAAAAGAGGAGGAGCACACAGAGAGAGGGGCAAGACAAGGAAAGTCACTTTATCCTTCCTAAGCTGTGAGCCTTTAATAAAGTTCCTCATGTGTGGTGACCCCTAAAAATTAATTTATGTGACCATAAAATTATTTTCGTTGCTACTTCATAACTGTAATTTTGCTCCTGTTGTGAATCATAATGTAAATATTTTCAGAGGCAGAGGTTTGCCAAAGGGGTCATGACCCACAGTTGGAGAACTACTGATCTAAACAAAGATAGAAACACTCACATATAACATAATAGTCAGATTCCAAATTTTCTATTCATAATCCTACATGGTGCATGTATAATTTTTTCAGAAGTGTGCTGTGGCATCTGTGCGTATCAGACACCCATAACCCAAGACTGAAGAGGAACAACTTCAGCGTCTTTGTAAAGACCTTAGAGAAGGGAAAGGAGGGAGACAGGAAACCCTGGTATTTCTTAATTGAGTGTATGTGGTGTGTGTGTGCGTGTGTGTGTGTGTGTGTGTATACATATAGGCACAAGGATGTGTTTGCTTGCCCATGTGTTTATGTGTGGAGATCAGATGTCTATGTTGACTGTCTGCTGTTGCTCTCCACCTTTTTGTTGTTATTATTATTTAGGTTTTTTGTTTGTTTTTTCTGAATCTGGAACTCACTTTTACATCTAAAGTGGCTAGCCAGCCATCTCCCTGGATCTACCTGTCCCTGTTCCATCTTCCACCTCCGGGCTGGGCTTATAGATGTCTGCCACCATGCCCAGCTTTCATTACATGGGTACTAGGAACCCAGTTAGGTCCTCATGCTTACAAAGCAGGCCCTCTAACCACTGAGCCATCCACCCCTGCTCTCCTCCTAGTATTGTTAGAGATGTGGGTACTGCAAATTGCTTCTATTGAAGGTTTTTATCTGCTCTATGCCTGTTGATTCATGTACAGAAAGATTATATTCACTATGCTGTACAAACTTCAATCACAGATTTCTTCAGTCTTTTCAGTTCACAGAAGACCATGGCAGCCAATCATTTTAAATACATTGTAGCTTCTCTTGGAAATTGGTCTGTTTTCATTGTTCAAATAGTTAAAAGAAACCGTAGAGCTGTAGGCAAAGACTCCTGCCTACCATCCTGTGCTCTAAACCTACAGCTGCAATTTTTGCTTTTATTAGTTAAATATGAGTGGAGACAGCTTTTAGTACAGAAGTTTTCTGTATAAAAATGAGGTTAATGCTTAAACATAGCAAGGCAAGTAAGAGCACATGAGAGGCTGTATTGCCAGCATCTGAGATTGTTTCATTGTTTGTTAAAAAGCGTGAGAAAAGCCACTGCTCCAATGGCCACCTTGCACACTGGCAGCTGTCATTCACCGAAAAGT
Organism: Meriones unguiculatus; assembly: GCF_030254825.1. Classification (NCBI taxonomy): domain Eukaryota; kingdom Metazoa; phylum Chordata; class Mammalia; order Rodentia; family Muridae; genus Meriones; species Meriones unguiculatus. The sequence continues at coordinate 89,160,801 of NC_083354.1, read as the reverse complement.
GGCCTTTGTCTGTCTTTGTGCAGGGCCGAGTTCATTTCCATGACTACCATGTAGCCAGCTGGAATCTGGCCAGGGTATCCAGACAGCTCTGTTACAATTGTTTCCAAGATACATTCAGTTCCTGTAGCCCATAACTTCTTGGATACTTGGTGGTATAAGAACTGTCTTGGGCATGTATAACCCTAAGTCTCATAGTGAAGGCTGAGTGCATGAAGCAGGTATTTTGCAATTATTGATTTGGTTATCTGGTTGAGAGGGAGGCTAAAGAAAAGCTTCAGAATTTATAAATAACAAGTAATAACTCCATAATAAAGGGAATTATAAGACTTATGTGATTTTTTTTCATTCTATTTTTTAATTATTTTGGTTTTATTTTTAAGGGTGTTGTTTCTGTATATCTGTGTGAGGGTGTTGGATCCTGGAGTTGCAGACAGTTGTGAGCTGCCTTGTGGGTGCTGGGAATTGAACCCATGGCCTCTGGAAAAGCAGTCAGTGCTCTTAACTGCTAAGCCATCTCTCCAACCTGATCTTTTTTTTTTTTTCTTGATGAGACCTAATTGACTAGGATCAGAAAAGAAGTCCTCCCCTATCAGTGGACTTGGGGAGGGGCATGCATGCAGAGGGTGGAGGAAGGGAGGGATTGGGACTGGAGGAGGGAGAGAACCAAGGGGGGATACAAAGTGAATAAACTGTAATTAATAAAGAAAAAAAGATTTCCTAAAAAAAAAAATAGTAGAGTCCTAATGAAAATATAACCCATGATTGAAATGGTCTATGAAAATGTCATAGTAATTAAGAAATTCCTTCATTACTACAATGCTTAATATTTGCTCCCAAATAACAGGATGAAATAGTATCATTGTATTAGTAATAATAAACATTAATTATCAAAATCAATAATTACTTATACTACAATTAATTACACTACAATTATTATATAAAATTAATTGCACAATGCTATAATTATTAATGTTATTAATTATAGATATTGTGTTATAATAATATAAACACATTTACATATTATTATAATAGTATTATAATAATATTACAATATCATAATATTAATTCTGGCTATTGTTTGAAAGAGGGTCAACGATTTATTTGTTGTTGTGGTTGTTGTTTTTAGAATTTATTTTTTTATTAAATTTTTATTTTTTATATTAATTACAGTTTATTTATTTTGTATCCCAGCTGTGGCCCCCTCCCTCTTTCTCTCCCAATCCCACCCACTCTCCCTCATCGCCTCCCTGCCTCTCTCTAAGTCCTTTGATAGGGGAGGTCCTTCTCCCCTTCCATCTGATGCTAGCTTATCAGGTCTCACCAAGACAAGCTGCAATGTCCTCCTCTGTGGCCTGGCTAGGCTGCTCCTCCCACGGGTTGGGGGGAGGTCAAAGAGCTATCCACAGAGTTCATGCCAGAGACAGTCCCTCTTCCCCTTACTAGGGAACCCACTTGGCTACTGAGTTGCCATGGACTACATCCGAGCAGGGGTTCTAGGTTATCTCCATGCGTGGTCATTGTTGGAGAATCAGTCTCAGACAAGCCCCTGTGCCCAAATATATTTGGTCCTTGTGGAGCTCCTGTTTTCTCCAGGTCTTACTATCTCTCCCTTCTTTCATATGATTCCCTGCACTTTGCCCAAAGTTTGGCCATGAATCTCACCATCTGCTTTGATACAGTGCTAGGTAGAGTCTTTCAGAGGCGCTCTATGGTAGGCTCCTGTCCTGTTTCTTGTTTTCTCATACTTTCAATGTCCATCCCATTTGTCTTTCTAAGTAAGGATTGATCATCTTACCTGGGTCCTCCTTCTTGTTTAGCTTCTTTAGGTGTACAGATTTTAGTATGTTTATTCTATATTATAGCTCTAGTATCCACTTATAAGTGAGTATATACCATGTGTGTCTTTCTGTTTCTGGGATACCTCACTCAGGATGATCTTTTCTAGATCCCACTATTTTCCTGCAAATTTCATGATTTCCTTGTTTTTAATTGCTGAGTAGTATTCTATTGTGTAAAAGTACCACAATTTCTGTATCCATTCCTCCGTTGAGGGACATCTGGGTTGTTTCCAGGTTCTGGCTATTACGAATAAAGCTGCTACAAACATGGTTGAACAAATGTCTTTATTGTGTACTTGAGCCTCTTTTGGATATATGCTTAGGAGTGGTATGGCTGGATCTTGAGGAAGCACTATTCCTAATTGTCTGAGAAAGCACCAGATTGATTTCCAAAGTGGTTGTACAAGTTTACATTCCCACCAGCAGTGGAGGAGGGTTCCCCTTTCTCCACAACCTCTCCAGCATATGTTGTAAATTGAGTTTTTGATCTTAGCCATTCTGATGGTGTAAGGTGAAATCTCAGGGTCATTTTGATTTGCATCTCCCTGATGGCTAAGGACATTGAGCATTTCTTTAAGTGTTTCTCTGCTATTCTACATTCTTCTACAGAGAATTCTGTTTAGCTCCGTACCCCATTCTTTAATTGGTTTACTTGATTTTTTGCTTTTTAACTTCTTGAGTTCTTTATATATTGTGGATATGAGCCTCTGTCAAATATAGGGTTGGTGAAGATCCTTTCCCAGTCTATAGACTGTCGTTTTGTTTTGACGACAGTGTCCTTTGCTTTACAGAAGCTTTTCAGTTCCATGAGGTCTCATTTATTGATTGTTGATCTTAGAACCTGTGCTGTTGGTGTTCTGTTCAGGAAGTTGTCTCCTGTGCCAATGAGTTCTAGGCTGTCCATCTTCGTGTTGATTCATAGGGCAATATCAGCCAGTTATGTGTGATCTAAGGGCAGCCTTCTACTCTGTGGATTTTAGTCTGTTAATGATGTGTATGGATGACATTCTTAAGGGGAATGCAGTGGAACTTAGATTTTGTGCTTAGTTGCTTTCATTTTATTTTAAATATAACTTCTGGGTCATAAAGATATCATCCTGCATTCCCTGAAACAGTATTTATTTCGTATTTTCATGTAGGCCTATGTTTTCCTATAGTGGATTTTTGTGGATGATGAAATAGAAGTTAAAAATCATACAAACAACCTATAATCTTGGTAGCATTTGTTCATCCTGCAGTCCCTACTTTATTACAAGTAATGTAGGTACTTCCTTCTAGCCCTTGCTTCTCTGCTGTGTTCCATGATCACTCTGTCTTAATTAGAGCAGTGGCATAACTCCAATAGGACATTTTCCCTATCAGTTTCTTCTTCAGGAGTGTCTTGGACTTGACATTTTAATATAGCATTTGGAATTAGTTTAATACCAATGCACTTCTTTAACTTTTAACATATTTTGAATATGTAACTGCACTGGGTCTGTAAATTAATTTTGGAATAGCTGAGGTATTTGCAATAATGAGTTCTCAACCCACCGTTCTAACAAATTCCTCCTTTGCTTAGGTCTTTCACCTTTCCAGCAATGATTTCTAGTTTTCTGTACAGACAATGCTTGTAGCATATGTTAGACTTTGTTAGGAATGTGATACCTCTGATATTATTATAAGCCTTGACTTCTTAAGATGGTTTTCTAAGTGATATGAGGGTATTGATAAATTGGAATGCAATTTCTGTATCATTATTTCATGTAGTGCATAGGTCTCAAAGCCTGAGTTCTGTCCCAGCATCTGACAGGATGGGAGGAGAACTTACTTTCTGAGAGAGTTGTTTCCTAATCTCCAAACAAATAGCATGGTGTGTTCACATGTGTGCTTGTGAACATGCACACAGACACACACACAAACACATGCACACATATGCCATGGTGGGTGCTCTTAGGTCTAACATCTTTTAATCTTCTTTAGTTTTCCTTGTTCATTATCCTGTCAGGTACGCAGTATTTCCTTCGCAAGGGTTTTTGTTTGGTTGGTTGGTTTGAGTCTTCTGCTTTTTTTGTTTTGATTTTTACCTTTTATAATCTTTTCTTGACATGCTGAGCTAAACAGAGCCTCTAATATAACGAATACTGTGCTGACTATTGAAAAGAAAAGGCAAGGGGAGACTCATTATCACGAACAGATTTCAGCATCTTGGTGTTCTGTGTGACGTTTACTGTGGGCTACTCAAAGACATTCTTTCATCATATGATTCTCCTTCCCTATCACTTTGCCAAGACTTTTCAAATTGATAACTGATTTGACTTTTATAGAAATTTTTCTGCATCTTGATGATAATATAAATTTTCTTCTAGAATCCATTAACATGGTAAATTACATTAATTGCTTCTTAAATATGATGAAGGCCTTGTATTAGGGGACTGATCAACATTCATAATGGGTTGTTGGATTACAGTTTTAGTATTCAGGTTCAGGGCTGGGATTAGTTTTTGATTAGATTTTTATGCACTCTTCCTTTGGATTTTGATGTTAAGACTGAGCTGTTGCCATCAAATGGAAAACAATTCCTCATTTTTTAATCTCTCTCTCTCAAAAAAAAATTCTATGATCTCACAAGATGGTTCACTTGCTGCCCAGGCTGCCTTTGGGTTCCATGCCCAGCGCCCATGGCAAACCAGATATAGTGGCTTGCGTCTGTCTTCAGCACTTCCACTGGAAAACTGTAGGTGGAAATAAGAGAACTTCCTGGAAGCTTTGAAGCCAGCTAGCCTGGAGTACAGAGAGCAACAGAAACAGCAAGATAAGTCCTGCCTCTGCCCGGGGAAGGAGCAAACCAACTCCTAAATGTTGTGCTCGGACTCCCCTATTCTTACTGTGTCACGTGTGTGCAAGCGACACATACACAAGCACTGCATTAAATTTAGCTCGTATTTCCTCATATTTTAAATATATGTATACATTACTGTGTGAGTATGTGTATGTGTATGTGTGCAAGTGTGTCTGTGTGAGTGTGTGTGTGTGTGTGTTTCTGTGTGTGTGTATACCCTGGAGGCCAGAAGGGAGTGTTGTATCTCCTGGAGCTAGGGTTGTGGGCTACCCTATATCTTGGAAACTGAATTTAGGTCCGCTGGTTGAGAAGTAAATGTTTTTGAGTCTTTTTATTATTGTTATAATATATGTATTACAGTTTATTCATTTTGTATCTCGGTTGTAGCCCCCTCCCTCATTCTTCCCCAATCTCACCTTCCCTCCCTCTTCTCCTATCATGCCCCTCCCCTAGTCCACTGATAGGGGAGGTCCTTCTCCCCTTCCTTCTGGTCCTAGTCTATCAGGCCTTATCAGGAGTGGTTGCATTGTCTTCCTCTCTGGCCTGGTAAGGCTGTTCCTCTCTCTCAGGGGGAAGTAATCAAAGAGCCAGGCCCTGAGTTCATGTCAGAAAGTCCCTGTTCCCCTTACTAGGTAATCCATTTGGATATTGAGCTGACATAGGCTACATCTGTGCAGGGGTTCTAGGTTATATCCGTGAATGGTCCTTGGTTGGAGTACCAGTCTCAGAAAACACCTCTGTGTCCAGATTTTTCGGTTCTGTTCCTCTCCTTGTGGATCTCCTGTCCCCTCCAGGTCTTTCTATCTGCCCCTTCTTTCGTAAAATTCCCTGCACTCTGACCAAAGTTTGGCTATGAGTCTCAGCATCTGCTTTGATACCCTGCTGGGTAGAGTCTTTCAGAGGCCCTCTGTGGTAAGCTCCTGTCCTGTTCCCTGTTTTCTTCCTCTTCTGGTGTCCATCCCATTTGCCCTTCTGAGTGAGGACTGATCATCTTATCCAGGGTCCTCCTTCTTGCTTAGCTTCTTTAGGTATACAGATTTTAGTATGTTTATCCTATATTATATGTCTCATATCCACTTATAAGTAAGTATATACCATGTGTGTCTTTCTGCTTCTGGAATACCTCACTCAGGATGATCTTTTCTGGTTCCCTCTATTTGCCTGCAAATTTCATGATTTCCTTGTTTTTAATTGCTGAGTAGTGTTCCATTGTGTAAACCACAATTTCTCTATCCATTCCTCAGTTGAGGGACATCTGAGTTGTTTCCAGATTCTGGCTATAATTAATAAATCAGCTACAAACATGGATGAGCAAATGTTCTTGTTTACTTGAACAAATGTTTTTAACAGCTAAGTCATGCCACAAGCCCCCTTTTAATATAGTTGATAGGAGGCTCTGGGAAAATTGTTTCTCTTTATATTTTTGCTCTGAAAATGTAAATAACAGCTTAGATATTTGAATTAGTTTTAGGATGTTTAACAGTTTTTTGCCCAATACATTTTTTTATCTTTCCATTACGTCAGACTTTTTTTGCTTTCTTTTTTTTTATTTTTATTATTAGTTACATTTTATTAACTCTGTATCCCAGCTATATCCTGCTCCCTCATTACCTCCCAATTACATCCTCCCTCCCTCCTCTCCTCCCTTCCCCTTTCCAAGTCCACTGATTGGGGAGGACCTTATCCCCTTTCATCTGACCCTGTTTTATCAGTTATTTTCAGGACTGGCTGCAAAATCCTCCTCTGTGGCCTGGCAGAACTGCTTCTCCCTTGGGGGGGTGGGGAGGTCAAAGAGCCTGCCATTGAGTTTCTGTCAGAAATAGTCCTTGTTACCCTTACTAGGGAAAACCAATTGGTTACTGAGCTACCACGGGATATATCTGAGCAGAGGTTCTAGGTTATAGCCATACATGGTCCTTGGTGGAGTGTCAGTATCAGAAAAGACTCTTGTGTCCAGATATATTTGGTCCTTGTGGATCTCCTATCCTCTCCATGTCATCTAACTTCCCCTTCTTTCATATGATTCCCTGCACTCTGCCGAAGGTTTGGTTAAGAGTCTTGGTATCTGTTTTGATACACTGCTAGGTAGAGTCTTTCAGAGGCCCTCTGCGGCAGGCTCCTGCCCTGTTACTTGTTCAGTGGCGCACGCATCTAATCCCAGCACTCGGGGAGGCAGAGGCAGGTAGATCTTGGTGAGTTCGAGGCCATCCTGATCTACGTCAGATTTTATTAAGTAATAATACATTCACAAAATGTTCAGTTTTGTTGGCTGTAGTTTGCCAATTCCTCTGAATAGTTGGATAGTACCAAACAGTGGTTTCAGGGTTTGTTTATTTTTTAATTATTATTCAAATTGTAATTATTGACTTGAACCCTCAAATGTCTTAGTTACTTTTCTTTCATTTTGACTAAACACCATGACCAAAGCAACTTATAGAAGAAAGAGTTTGTGGAGGAATCATAGTTTCGGAAATTGTGTCTATGACTATCATGTCAGAGAACATGGGAGCAGGCAGGCATAGCATCAGAGCAATAGCTGGGAGTGTGCATCTTCATCTACAAGCACAAAGTGGAGAGAAAGACATACCTCGGAATGAAATGGGTTTTTGAAACCTCAAAGCCCACTACCACCAGTGACACACTTCTTCCAGCAACCCCACACCTGTCATGCTTCCCAAACAATTCTGCTATCTGGAGACCAAGCATTCAAATATATGGAAGACCAATCTCATTCAACCACCACTACATACTACATATACTACATACACTCATACTACACAGTAATTATATCTATATATGTATAGGTGTATGTTACAGAGTGTGGTTAAAATGCTTCATCAGAATTCAAGGCTGCTTTCCAGGAGTCAGAGACATGCAACCAGGATTTTTGTGAGAGGTGAGGTAGTGAACCCTTTGGAGGAAATGCTGGAGATGCTGCTGCAGAACCGAGCTGCACATTCACAGGCTTGAATTAAATGCTAGGGCTGAGTTGAGCTGCAAAAACAAGGTACAGAACCATGGAGACAGCAGAGCTGAGTTGTAGGGCTAAATCCAAACAGATGAGCACCTGGCCTTGTATTTACAAGTTGTTCTTATTTATGAATCTGTTCATTTAAAATGTCAGTGGACACAAAATAATTTTCATCACCAAAGCTTTTTAATTAGTGTAAGATTTATAGTAACAACTTATTGACTCTCCTGTTCTTGATCATTCTCACCAAAAGGTTATGAAATTCATAAATGCTGTCAGGGACATTTTCAGTTTTACTTATTATTTACATATTACATTTATGTCCATTTCAGTAATTTAGGGTCTTATTTTCATAGTTTTCCTTGTCTTCCTCATGAAAATTCTCAACCAGCATGTTTGAAAATGTCAAAATATTCCTTCACCTCACTTTTTATTTTTCATTTTATTTGATTTCAGTCACACATAAAATTGATGTCCATTTCTCACATTTTTATGTAGAAATTTACCTAGTAATTAATGGGGGTTTAAAGTGTCCTCTGTCATCCTCAAAGGTTATATTTTATCTCCAAGAGATGTCTGAAACTACACATATTACAAAACCTTTTATGTACTGTTTTCCCATATACATATATACGGCAGTTTTTATTTATAAAACAAGCACAATTATGGTGGTATACACCTTCAATCCCCAATACTCAAGAAGACAGAGAATTCATTCACCTTAATCTAAATGACATATCGAGACCATAATATCTTCTTGCGAACAAACAAGAAAATACGCACAGAAAATGCTAAAAACTTAAGAACGGTGCCTAATAATAAAAAGAAACAATTATAAACATGATATAATAAAGGTGTGTGAATGTGGTCTCCCTCAAAAGAAAATGGCATCACTCTATCTTTTCCTTTGTGGTGACGCAATGCCTATGTGACAAGTTGGTGGTACATGACTAACACAGACCTTGTGATATGGCATTAGACTGCTCAGGTAAGGACTACCTGAGCACAATCTGCCAGACAGTCATGGATAAGAGATGGCTACTGAGTGGCTAACAGGAGAGCAGCTTGGCTCTGCTTGAGAGAGGGATAATTTACACTCCTGGAGTGTGGAGGAGCAGAGCTCACGGGGCCACGCAGGCTAGCATGCAAACTGAGAATTGTGAGTTGTTTCTAAGAATTCCCGTTTACCATTCGGATCACGGCTCACTGTGGGAATCTGAAACTGTGAAAGAGAAACTACGGAAGAGGGCGAGGTGCTATATTTAGAAGCCCAAAATCAATAGTAGAGGAGCTTCTGTGGTAGAACAGGAACTCGGCAGCAAAAACATGGGGTTTTCCCAATGCCCATTTTCCCAACTTAGGTCAGTAGGCAGGAGAGCTGCCTTTCTGTCTCAGCTGCGCTGGCCTACGCAGAAAGCATACTCCAGTCACTATTTCTTTGTTGTTTGACTTTGTTGTTTTAAAACTGATGCCAGACACAGTGCTGACCTCTTACTGGATGCTAAGTGTGAAAGAGTCCATGCTATGGCTGACAGAGAAAATCTGTATGTTAATCAGTGTTTCTTCAGGCAGGAATCAATGTATCCTGCCTTCTCCTGGTTAGCTATTATCCCATTGTTACATATTTAGATTCTTCCTGCGGGATTTCCCCTCAGCCTCACTGCTGTATATATGTAGCTATAAGGTCATTATACAGGAAGAATTTTTCCTCTGGTTTCCTTCTGGATCATTCTTAAAGTGGCATTGCAGTTTCAGAGAGGGTCTGTGTCTCTGTGTGTGAGTGTGTGTGTGTATATGTGAGTGTATTTTTGGGTGCGTGTGTGTGTGTGGTGTGGTATGTGTCTATGTGTGTGTATTTGTTCCTGCCACTTATTTTGCATTTACTTTTCTGCAATTTGTTTGATAGAAAGTGGTACATCACCCTCTTTATTCACAAGGGAGCACTGCTTCCAAGCTACAATTGTAGGTGTATATTTTGTGGAAAATATACCTATAGATTCAGGTTAAAGAATTAGAGCCAGGGCTTTCTGATGTGAGCCTAAAATAAATCTCAAAAGCTTTTCTAGTTCACCACCACCCTTCATTTTTACACATTTCAAAATACAAAATGACTAAAGCCCAGGAGCTCAACCTACAGTGTTCTATAGGTGCTTTAAGATGCTTTTTGATTACCCTGTGAAAATTTGTTTGACAAAACCTCCTTTTTGTCTCTTTCTTTTGTTACAAACAGTCCCAAAGCTGTCACAGGGAGGGCAGACATTGTGTTTGCTACAGCACTTCACTATGACCGACAGTCTGTAGATGTGCCCTGTTTACCTATCCCTGTGGGAAGAGTCACCCGAAGCCAGTGTCTTCACATGTCAGTGATTATGTCTTGTAGTTTCTTAGGTTGGAATTTTAAGTGTGTCTGGCTCAGGACGCTGGCCATTTGCTGCTCTCAGAGAGCACCCAGCGTCCTCTTTCTGTGGAACATCCTCAGTCTCCATAGCACGGCACCTACTGTGTAACCTGACTCCATGTGTGTTGTGCCTTGTCTCAGAAAGATATTGGGAAAGAAGTTGAGAGGCCTGGGTTGGCGAGGTAGAGCACATTCTCAGGCCTGTGCAGAGGGCCTGAGTTCGGCTCCCAGCCTCCCTCTTGTGAGTGGGATGGCTCACAGGCTTACAGCCACATGTGTCTCCAGATCCAAGGAGACCTGACACCTCTAACCTCCAAGGACTCTGCATTATACATATACATGTACACAGAGACACTCGTATACACATTCTCAAAACTAACAGACACTTTAAAGAGATGCTGCAGTCAGTTCATGGTCTTCTGTCTCTGCCTTGGTAATCACATCCTTGCATCTATTCGTCCAAGCAATGAGCAAGTTCCACTTCCCATCAGGGCGAGGAGGATGAGAATCAGCCTCCTGGTGGAAGCATGTCAAAATAGTCCACCACGGAAACTTAAACAACCTGATGTTGCTTACAAGACCTCACTCACTGTTTAGACTACAGTCCAGAGATCAGCTTTACTGACTTCTGAGGCTTGATAATTCTTCTAGAGCGGGGGCTGGGGTAGACTGGAAAGTACAGGATGCGTGCCTGACCTCCACCCACTAGATAAAGCAGTCCCAGTGTGACAATCCAAAATATATCTATCAGACATTACCAAACATCCCCTGGAGGGGAACCACCAAAGAAAGCAAGCCAGTACTGAGAGCATTTCCAGCTCACGGCCACATGGAACTGTAGTTGTGAGGACTAAGTGACACGCCATCACTTCTGTACGTAGCTTTGGATAATTCACACGCAGATTGTTTTCTGCTTTGTTGAGTCACAGGGAGGATCAAGTTTAGTTAGTATAAAGGAGAGAGCATTTTGCATATCATAAATCTACAGACTGGAATTCATTAGTTTTTATTATCATTTATTTACGTATGGTGTCCCTATCATATTCCACTTGACTGTCAGACACTGGGGAACTGGGAGAGCCAAGGCAGCCTCTCTCTCTCTCTCTCAAATGCTAAGATGAGCGTATGCAGCTCTCTCCCAATGCAATTTTCTTTCCTCATGAAAGCCAAGAACAGGCGATGCTGCCACTTTCATGAGAAGTTGAAGGGATCATTTCCCACATTTGGCTTGTATACTTTTTTGTGCACATCATATCTTCAGCCAAACATTACAGAAATTCACTGAACATGCCATGTGCTCATTTTCATAACCTAACTTGGTTGCTTTTGTGGGAAGAAGGCACCCTCTACCTCCATTTATGACCCTTTTCATCCTGAAGACAATTCTACCAAAACCCAGATCTCCTATAGTTGTGTGTGTGTGCAGAAGATCTTCTGTCATCAGTGACTACTTCCTGTAGCCATTCATATCCTAGGTAACGATTTAGATGAAGTTAGAGTTGAAGTCTGTTTGCTTAATTCCATAGTAGGGTCTGCATCACCACTTCCTGCCCCTGTGGCTTCCTGGGAGGGTCCAAGGACTGACACTATTTTCTTGGGTTTTATGGTATGCTTTTTCTGCCTGTCAGCAAAATGCAGCCACACTATCATCCAGCTGCTCATGGTGCAGCAGGAAAATGAAATGGAAATTTGTTCAGGATATGCTCTTTTGTTGTGTCATAAGTGGACGTGTCCTGTTAAGTGGTATGGTTTGTGAAATTTCCCAAGAAGCATGTGCTAGCCTCAGTCACGCTCAGTGATACTCCAAGTAAACTGGCTTCCCCGTGTATCCATCTGGTCAAGTGCTTGGTTTAGAGTTTCCCATGCATTTTTCGATGTACGGAAGGTACATATGTTGACCTATTGTAGGGTGAGAAGGAAGCAGCTGTCACAGATGAAGAAGCTTGATCACAAAACTGCTCAAACCTCACAAGCTAGGCTCTTAGACACCTGGACATACTACTGCCCTTGCTCCACCAGTAGATTTCTTTTAACATTAAAAATAATTCACTCATATCCTCAGCATAATCTTGCCATCCTACCACGGTCAAACAATCTTCTTTGTGGGATTCTTCTGCAACTGCATAAGAAGAAAGATGTTCTATAGCAGTGGTCCTCAGCCCGTGGGTCACTGCCCCTCTAGGGGTTGCATGTCAGAGATCCTGAACATCACATATAACATCAGACATGACAATTCATAACAGTAGCATAATAACAGAAGTAACCACAAAATAAACTTATGGTTTGGGGGTCAACACAACATGAGGAACTATATTAAAGGGTTGAGCAGTAGAGCAAGTGAAAAAAAAACCACTCTGTTTTATAGATTTCTAAATAGAAATAAACTATGCTAATCTGCAAGAACAAATGAATATGCAGTATATACTTTTAATGCATGCATTTTTTGTATTTATACAAAAAAATATGTAATGCAGAGTCATTCATGTACCTACTGATCTGTCTCTATAAATCATCTCAGCACCCCGCATTCTCAGCCCTTGCTTTGAACCAGCCAGAACTCTTGAGTCATTTCTTAATTAAACATGTCTTTGTTGCCCATCCACTGTTACATAAGCTACAGGAAAGCAAAATAATTGGGTTTTGTTCATTCAGCAATTACAACTGATAGTCACTACTCTAAGTTCTGGAACGTCTGGCATGAGCCCCACTCTTATAGACAAGGGACGCTAAGCATAAAACATGAAGCTATTGTTTTAGGGATATCTGTACAAGCCCTGTCCCGCACATTCACACAGCCTGATATTTTTGTTAAAAATGAAAAAGTTAAATTACTGTCTCTCTTCCAACATATTTCAGCAACAAAAACATCAATCACAAGCTAATGATTGAGTTTTGGAACCTAGAATTCTGGATTAAGCCCTATAAAAGAAAACTTAAGATGCCTTGTAACGTCCTAACTTACATATGATTGGAAAACAATCCCAGGCCCTTACATGACATTCAAAATAAAATGTACAGAGGAAGGGTATATACTTTTTTCTGTTTTGTTTTGTTTGTTTGTTGTTAAGAAAGGGACATACTTAAATGGTGTAATCACACCATGCTAAAAGAAAGGAATGACCCTTTCACAGTGGTTTCCAAGACCATCAGAAAATAGAGGTCTTTACAATTCTCTTCATTGACAGTAGCAAAATTACAGTTATGAAGTATCAACAAAAGTAATGTTATGGTATAGGGTTTAAAGAGTCGTGGCATTGGGAAGGTGGAGAACCACTGACCCAGAGGTAGAGGGTGCCTGAGTATGAAGCTGAGAAACAAACTACTTCCTGAGATGCAGGTGGAGAGGACTGAGGGCTTATCAAGGAGATACTAAAAAGGTGTGCAAAGGAAGGCTCAGATGACCAGGAAAGACTTCATGCAAAATGCAATCTCAATAAGGATGATACCAAGAGGTATGAGAAAGTGGATGGAGAAAAACCCATGAGGCCTCAGTTCTACACAAAGAACTGTGGGCAACAGCAGACAGCTGGGAGAGGAAGAAGTGGTTTCCCACAGAAGAACACACCAACTGATTGTCCAGTGCCAGAGTCAGCCCTGAAAACACACACAAGCAACGTTATACAGCCTGAACCGGCTATGTTTAGGAATTTACATATATATATATGTAAATTATATTACATATACACACACATATATGTATGTGTGTATAATATATATGCAATGCAACAACAATTAGTGGAAAATACAAGCCATGAATTTGAAGAATGTGGCGGGGGTATATTGGAGGGTTCTCAGGAAAGGAAAGGGAGAGCTGCAATTATAGTATAATCAGAGGAACAAAATTAATTTAAAAAGACTGTAGAGAAAGAAAGGGTGTGGAGTTGGGTAGGAGGGGAAGTGGGAAGCATCTGGGAGGAGGTGTGGAAGGGGTGATCAGAATATATTGTACCAAAATGAGTTTTAAAAATACTTTAGAGAAGTTCCCTCTGGACAGAGAATTAACAAGCAGTGCTCATTTTACATAGGATTGTTTACATCATGTACTATGTGAAGATGTGTGAAACTCAGTTTGTGATAAGCACGTTAGGCCCAGCTTGCCAACTGTAGGAAGCAGAGAGAGGTAGTTGGGAGACCAGACAGGAAAGGGGTTCCTCTTTCACACAGAAGGCATTTAGGGAGAAGACAAAAACAGACTTCAGTGAAGGAAGTTCAAGGAGTTCTCCCAGCATGACTTGGGCCAGTAAGATTATTTCACCGTCTCCAGCTCAGCTGTCAGGAGACAGAGCGTATGCCAAATGCAACCCTCCCTCCAGCATCCCTTTTGAAAATGAAGAAAATCTATCAAGTTGCTAGACAGCACCTACTTACAGTGAATGGATGCAAGGAACAATTAGAGTGGAATTTTTGAGATGGTTTTGCCTTCAAGATCGAACCGTTGAAACGTGAAAAGGCCTTGAAATGCCCTGAGCACATGAAGCCATTCTCCAGGATTTGATGTAATTTCTCTTCTCTTTCTCCTCCCTTGCTACCCCTCTAACTCCTGTAAACACACACATACACGCGCGCGCACACACCTTTGAATTTTTCACAAAATATGAACTTTATGTGAAACATCTGGAAATCCGGAATATATTTATATCTTTCTTCATATTTGTATGTGTGCCTATATGGACAGAACCTTTGCAACCTAGAGCCATAGGTTGAAATTTTCTGCTAGAATTAGACTTCACCCTCACTGGTCTGCTAACGCTTCGTAACAAATACTGCAGACAAAGTGGCTTAAATAACAGAAATTTATCTGCTAATAGTTACAGAGGCCAGCAATCTAAATGCTTTGGGGACAATTACTGAAGTGGGTAGGATTCTTGAAGATGGCCTTCCTCTCCTCACGTGTTTGTGTGGTCCTCTGTATGTGTGTGTGTGAGAACAGTAGCCCTGGTTTCCCCTCCTCGTCTTGGAAGGACATCGTGGATTAGAGTTCCTCATTCAGTTTGAGTCACTTTCTGTTAGTCCCTGACAACCTCTAATTGCACGCACACTGAGAATGAGGGCTTCCCTGCAGGGCTTTGAGCAGAGCCCACGGCACTTCCTGAGCCAGCCAGGATAATACACTTGATCGTTGATTTCTGATTATGCAGGTGATGGTATTTTCCTTGTGTGACATGGGCTAATTAATTGCCTAGTATGTGTTATATGCGTTCATTGCAAACAGATATTTGTGAACCAAAGAAAACAGATGTCACGCCTCGCAGTTTAGCAAGTAACATGAGTGTGCTGACCTCGGCTCCCCTTGGTGCACTGCGCGTCCAGCTAGGATCACAGTGGCGTGTGAACAGGCTAG
The DNA here is from genome assembly GCF_030254825.1 of Meriones unguiculatus. Taxonomy (NCBI): domain Eukaryota; kingdom Metazoa; phylum Chordata; class Mammalia; order Rodentia; family Muridae; genus Meriones; species Meriones unguiculatus. Next base: position 89,145,432 of record NC_083354.1, on the reverse strand, counting down.
GCCAGCATCTATGTGTACAGCGAGCTGCTCAACAGGAAAGAGGCAAGGAAACTGTGAAGCTGGTTTTTCACCGCAAGGGTTTGCAAACCTATTCTTTGTCCTGAGGCGATATATTCATCTGCCGGTGTCGCTCAACGTAAGCAGAACCTCTGAAAAACAGTGCGAGGGTTCTCCTACATCCTTACCATACCAGTTTTATTGCGCTGAATGGTGACTCCTCAAAAAAATAAGTCACCACGAGGTCTCTAAAACTACAGCCGTTGCTGCACTGGCCGGTTTTATGCCAGTTTGGCACATGCTGGAGTCATCTGAATGGAGGGAACATCAATTGTGAAAATGGCCCCATAAGGCTGGGCTGCAGGCAGGCCTACAGGGCGTTAGTGAGTGATGTAGTAGGGCGCAGGCCGTTGTGCTTGCTGTAAACCCTGAGCTGATGGCCTTGGGTAAAAATGCAGGCTGCACAAGTCCTAGCAAAGAGACAGAGATAAGCAGCACTCCTCCATCGTCTCTGCATCGGCTCCTTCTTCCGGGTCCTGCCCAGTTTCACTTCCTCTCCTGACTGCCTCTGAATGTGAATACGTTATACAAAGTATAAGCAAAATAAGCCCTTTCCACCCCCAGTTACTTTTGGCCATCACAGAATGGAAACCTTAATAAGACAACCGCTTCATCACAGCAATACAAATCCTAAGACAAATGTCTTATCTGGCAAGAAGCTCTTTATAGAGCACTTTGAGGAGAGTGTTAAATGTCTTTTCCTTGCTAACCATAGCAACTGTGAAAAGAAGAGACAAGTTAAAGAAGAAACAAAAAATCATCATCCTTGGTGATCCAGAAAATCCTCAGCCTGTCCAGATTGCAAAACAAAACCCAGCACAAAACACTCAGAATGGTTGTGTCTCTACACACTTTGTGTATTGAAATCCTCAATGGTAGCATTTAAAGGTAAGCCTGTGGAATGTAGTTAGGTTATAATACAGGAGGCCTTGTGCAAGGAACTGGTGTACTTGTGCAGAGACCAGACATCTAGCCCCCTCTCTTTGTGCCTAGTAAAGCAGAAAGAACAAGAATTTGGCCCTCTGTGAGCTAGAAGAGGGCAAACTGAAACTTAGCCATGCCAGCACCCAGACATCAGACTTTCAGCATTTACAACTATGAGAAATAAGCTCCCAGGCCAGTGCCTTGTAGAAGTCCAAGCAAAGCAATATTGTGAATTTCACCATTACAAAAGCATATCTAGCAAGAGGGCCAGTTTTTGGCTAGACAAAGTTTTGCTAAATGGACTAAGATATTCATGTCTTGGCATAGCCTGGTTATTCAGCACAGAGGATGTTACCCACAAAATGTCTTTTCATGATTGTTTAACTATTGGCACATATCAGGTGACATGTATTACAGGTTTACAAGGTTTGGAAGGACCCTGTTCCGGTAGAAATGCTACCATTTTAAATGGAACCAGCAAGGACCCAAAGACCATTGCTGTGGGTAGCAAGGACTAGAATGCCAGTAGTTCATGTGACAGTCATGAATAACAGAATTATTCACAGACCGGAGATCTAATGAAAACTTCCCTTCTAAAGTCAAACTTCGTTGAGTCTGGCAACTCCTTTATTCTCATTTCTGCCTTTGAGAGGAATTGACTTCCTATGTCTGTCCCACTATCCTATTTTAGAAATAGATAACTGATTTGATAAGTTTGGAAGCCTAGAGATGAAAAGAAATTATATTCCAGGATACAATACTGAAACTTCACTCATATCTAGTTTAGATGAGAAATTTGGGACTGTGGGTTGATGATAGCTGAGATTTGGGGCCTGTAGTTAGTGTAGAATGGCTTAAGGATTCTGGACAAATATGAGGTATTTTACATGAAGCATGGATGTGAGTTGGCAGGGAAGCAGACAACAGAGCATAATAGACTTGGAGATCAATTCTAAAAAAAAGTGTCAATGTCCTAACCACTAGAACTAGAGACTGTTATCTTATTTGGTAAAAGGCTTCTGCATATACACTTAGTTTGTGGCTTTTGAAATAAAGCATCCTTTTTTTACTTACCTGGGAACACATTCCTGTTGTGTTAAGCCATTGGCTTCGTAGTAATCTTCTGCAGTGGCCACTGGAAATTAGTATATCCATTAGGATGTGCACATAGAACAAGAGACCCAGAGAGACTGTTTCCCCCAACGCTAATCCTCTGCTAGTAGCCTTATCTTGACTAAAATCTTGAGTCATTTACCACAGACTCTCTCACTTAGACCTTTCCTGTGTAGCTAGGTAAGATAAAAAGCAGGCCAGTGACACCAACACTGACTAAGCCACAGTGTGTGACAACCCCCTTTCTATACCATTTCACACCTATCACCCTATTGTTGTCTTTTCTTTCCCTTTCTTCTACGCCCTTCTCACCAGCTCCACAGTCCTGGTGGCTGTGTCTTCCCTCGCCCTGCTTCTACCGTCACTGTCCTACAAATGTCATCTTCTCAGCAGTTAAGACATTGCCTAAGCAAAGATAGTTTTCCCATAAGGTATATAAGCATTCCTCCATTAAACAGCAATTGGTTGCAGCATTGATATGTTACAGTTTTTACTTATGTATGTGTGTTTGTATGTGTGTATGTGTGATCTTACATACAGTGTGCATGCAGGTACCCTCAGAGACCAGAACGGGGCCTCAGGTTCTTAGGAACTGTAGATGCAGGTGTTTGTTAGTTGTTACCATGGATGCTGAGGATGAACCTTGGGTCCTCTGCAAGACAGTATTTCTTTTCTTTTTTTTTTTTTTTTTTTTTTTTTTTTCTCGATGCAGTTTATTCAGGAACCTTGAACAATCTTCTGACCCTGGGGAAAGCCAGCCCACAGCTTAAATAGCCTCTGGGTAGCCAACCCCAGCGTGCCACGTGGGCAATGCAGATAGGTCCACATACACGGAAGCAAGCCAGATCCTCAGCCTTAGCCAAATATGGAGTTGTTTGTGACAGAGAGCACTCACCATCGGGAAGGTGGAAGGCGGAAACCAGCTCCATCTTTAAGGCGCGGCATTACGCAGCTCTCTACAGTTCCCCCTTTTTGTTTTAGACACATCAGGCAAGAGTAGAGGTCTGATCTCTGATATTAGAAATAAATTGGGACTTTGTACCAATGTTCATTGAGGTGTCATGCACCCAAAGAGCATCAGACCCGTCAGATACCTTTTTCTCAGAGGCGGGACCTGGGGTATCAACCCGCATGCAGTAAGAAATGCTCTTCTCTGGGTCGAAAGCGGCTGACCCTGAGTGCAGTGCTTAGCCTCGCATCCTGAGCATAACATTTTAGCTCCCATGCTTGAGGAGACTGTCCTGCTTCAATGGCTGTAAAGGCCTGAATGATCGTGGCTGCATTACACTGTTGTGAGACTCTAATCTTGCATAAACACCACAGGCAAACCAAGGAGACCAACACCAGAAGGCCTGCTAACGCTCCTATGCCTGCCCATTCCTTCAGATGATTCATGGCTGCAGCAACCCATGATGATAATCCTGTGGCTAGTCCTGCGTCCACTCTGGTAGAATTTTCCGTAACAATGGCCACTCTCAGCTGCTCCATCATAGTATCGAATTCTCCAGTCCAATTACCTGAAATATAGCTACACAATTGTTTAGACAGATTTGCAGCACGGGAAAAATTCTTATATTGTATGCTAGTGACACAAAGTCCAGCATACTTCCATTGACAGCCAAGTTGAGTGATTTGCCATAGGGTATCAATTTGCTCCTGTACGAGGTCAATCCTCTGATTGAACACCATCAAGCCTCCTTTTAGTTGAGCATTAATTCCTTTTTGTACATCTAATGCATGAGCTACATTGGCTAAAAAATTATTTAGGGTCTGAGCAGTCTGCACAGTATGACTCATGGCTAATGCCGCGGTGGTAGCTCCAACAGCCGCCAATGAGATGGCAGTAACAATGGCAGCTGTAATTCCAGGATCCCTTTTCTGTCTGAAGAGAGTCATAGCGTGAGGGGTATCAATGGGCACAGGCACCCAGCGAGGCATGCGAGTAACCAGGGCATACCTAAATTCACTAGCATTCCAGCATTGGGCAAAAAAGCAAGTATCATTACCACAATTACTTGGCTCTATCTGGCTAACAATGAATAAAAATGGGGGATATAAACAAATGGGTGTGGACTTATAGGAAATATTATGAAAAGCCATTTCTTTTTTTTTTTTTTTTCAATGCAGTTTATTCAGGAACCTTGAACAATCTTCTGACCCTGGGGAAAGCCAGCCCAAAGCTTAAATAGCCTCTGGGTAGCCAACCCCAGCGTGCCACGTGGGCAGTGCAGATAGGTCCACATACATGGAAGCAAGCCAGATCCTCAGCCTTAGCCAAATGTGGAGTTGTTTGTGACAGAGAGCACTCACCATCGGGAAGGTGGAAGGCGGAAACCAGCTCCATCTTTAAGGCGCGGCATTACGCAGCTCTCTACAGTTCCCCCTTTTTGTTTTAGACGCATCAGGGAAGAGTAGAGGTCTGATCTCTGATATTAGGAGAAGCCATTTCTTAACCACAGAAAAATCTCTTTAACCCCCAGCACTGGCATTTTAAATCATATCAGACATATAATAATGTTTAAAATAACTTTATTGATTGAAAACAGTGATGGTGCATATATGAGGGAAAGATGAACAAGGGATGATAATGAAGAAAGTTAAGCTGAGACCAGGAAAGCCAGGAGATGGAAGAATCTTGGAAGAAGACCTACTCAGCTCTCAAAGGCAACCTCTTCAAGGCTGAGAACACAGTCCCATGGGTTTGGATAGCAGAGTCAAAGAGCAGGATTGGCAAGTACAAACATAGCTAGCTGCAAGTGTCACCACTGAGTTGAGCAAAATTGTGAGTGGAGTACAATGAAAGCAAAGCAGAACAGTTTTTAGAGTACTTGAACAATAAATGGTTGTTTATTACATTATTTGTATATTATTATAGTGTTATATTAATATATAATTATAGAATATTGCAGTGTTTTATAAGCATGTAATTATAATAATATAGTATAGAAGAATATAAAATATCACATTATTAAAAATTATCATTACAAATTTAGGATGTGTGAGAGCTGCCTGTTCTTCCTTCTGTACCATGCACAGGAGCAAGGAATCACAGGCTGAGATCTCTATTTTGAGATTCATTGATGGACTGAAAGTTTCTCTAGGGTAGGAAAATATTTTACTACTGTGACCCTCTTGTTGGTGATTTCTGTTGTACTCAGGATGTACTTATAATTTATTCAGATTAATTTGTTTATCATGTACATGACATGGGTTTTGTTTAGTTATTGGTACCAGGTACTAATATTAAAAATAAATAAATAAATAAACAAATAAATAAATAAATAAATAATAGAGTCCTGGAGTTTTGTTTGTTGGTGGGTTTGGACAAATAATCCTGTCTTAAATATTCATATCCATTGCTTTCAGGCACTGTTATTTTTAGACATTATTAAGGCTTGGATTTGACGATGAGGTTGTGCTAACTCTGCTTAAATTAGTCATTATACTTAACATTCTCCTCAAAACATGTGCCTTTGAATAACACAAGAGCATTCAAAGAGTGTTCTAGAAATTTGAAAACCAGGGCAGGAGTGACTCGGTGATTAAGAGCACGTGCTGCTCTTGTGGAGGGCAGGAGTTCATTACCAGTATCTATGTCTGGTGGTTGGTGACCACCTATCACTCTAGGGTATCCAATGGTCACATCTGACCTCCATGCACATATATGCATATATATATATGTATTAATCCTTTAAAAAGAAAACATGAAACTATATTTAAAATGGACTCTATTCTTGCAGGATTAATTTCTTTTTTTTTTTCTTTTTAAAATCATTTATTTATTTATTTATTTTACAACCGTAGGCACCTTTCTCCTCCTTCCAGCCCTACCCTCCTTCCCTCTTCCTCGTATTCCCTTCCCTTTCCCCTCAGAAAATGGGACCTCCCAACCCCACCTACTCATCCTAGCACATCAAGTCCCATCAGGACTGAGCACAAAGGCAGCCACCAGGGGCAAGTGATCGAAAAGCATGCAAGAGATTTCTTGTCAGAGACGGTTTCCACTCCCCTTACTAGGGTACCCACAGGAAGACCAAGCTGTCCATCTATACATATGTGTAGAGGGTCTAGGTCAAGTCCATACATGGTCCTTGGTTAGGACATACCAAATTCTTTTTTTTTTTTTTTTTTTTTTTTTTTTACCTTTTCATTTTTTTTTTTAATGCAGTTTATTCAGGAACATTGAACAATCCTCGGACCCCGGGGAAAGCCAGCCCAATGCTGGAAGCTGCAGGATTAATTTCTTACTTTCATGCCCCATTACCGTGTAATACACCCTGACAAAAACTACTCAAGAAAGAGAGAGTTATTTCAGTCCCCAGTTCCGGGGTGCAGTCAGTCACTGCAGTGGGAGTTAGAGGGACCTGGTCACATCACATCTACACTCAGGGAACAGAGTCTGGTAAATACTTGTGCCCCGTTTCCTGTCTCCTTTATACACAGTCTGCGACCCATGCTCAGTAAACGGTCCCACCCCCACACTTAAGAGGAGTCTTCCCACATTACCTAATCAATTCCTCATATTAACCTAGTCATGACAGTCCCTCGCAGGCATGCCCAGAGAATAAATAACCCTTCACCTTTCTCTTAGGTGACCCCAGATCCTGTCAATTAAGACTAACTACCAAATATCAAAAAATTGCTTTTGAAATGTAGCTTTAAACTATATCTAATCATTTAAATAAGGAGGCAGTTCTCCAGGAGCAGCAAAACATAAAATGAGAAATTCATATATAATAAGCATCTCCAAATTACTTTGTATTATGAGAAAATGCATTAGTAAAATTTCTATATTTAGAAGAAGTCTTAGACTAAGTCTCTCTGTTTTCAAATATTAAAATTATGAAGCTTTAAAAAGGAAGTTTCCCTGCACAGCATAGCAGGTGATAGATAAGTCTCAGGCTTCCTTACTCCCTGCACTGTCTTCTTTTATATGACTCATCTACAATGCTCTCAGCTGCGGAATGTAACTCAGATGAGCAAGCTGGGCTGAGCACTGAGTTATCAGATTCACTCCAGTCTGTTCCTTCAGAGATATGCTGGAATGTGAGGAGGAAAGATGTCTCCTCTAACGAAGGACCAGCAACAGGCAGGCTGCAAGGCCAGGATCTCCAAATCTCTGGGTGCAGAATACCACTGTTTTAGGAAGATGCAGCCCAGCTCTTAACTCCTGGGAGTCCTGGCTGGTAGAGGCTGCAGATGGTTTTTTCAGGAGCAGAGGGAAGTCACTTGTGCGTTGGGGTGTTATGTCCACAGCTCACCGCCTCTGTGAGAAACTTAGAACAGAGGTTGTATTTCATTGTTCTCATCTTTTGTGGTTTAAATGAGAATAGCTCATATATTTAAATGTTTGCTGCCTAAACAATAGAAACTGTTTGGGGGAAGGAGAAAGAGGTGTGAACTTGTTGGATCAGATGTAAACTCTTAGCTACTGCTCCAGGACCATGCCTGCCTGTCTGCTACCATGGTCCCCAAAATGATGGCCATGGACTCACCTTGTAAGACTATATGCAAACCCACAATCAAATGCTTCTTTGTATCAATTGCTTTAGTCACAGTGTCTCTTCACAGCAATAGAAAAATTAACTAAAACACTACCCTATACAAAAAGTGGTGTGAATTATGCAGTAAGCATTTAATAAATGTTTGTTGGCTAAATTAAAAGTTTATTCAAGTGAGATAATGAAGTCTGCTTAGTAAGCATGGGTGTAAATAAATCCATCAGTTTTGTGTCATGCACACCTGTGACTAGGGTAAACCAAAGGTCAGATGGATATGACCAAGTTTTCACAGAGCAATATGTCATAGACTTGCAAAGAACTGAAGAGTTGACATATAGGCTTTTGAACTATAAAAAGCATTTATGTTTTTAACTACTGTCCTTTAAATATGGTTATGAGACACCATGTGGTTGCTGGGAACTGAACTCAGGACCTTTGGAAGAACAGCCAGTGCTCTGAACCTCTGAGCCATCTCTCCAGCCTCAACTATTGTCCTTTAAATATGAAGACACTTATTTAAAAAATCTGACCCCTAAATCATACCTATGACTAAGAATTAAAGTCACTCCGGTGGAGTCGAACTGTCCTTTACATTTATACCTGATATGTACAAGGGTATGATGCTCAGATGAGACGCTGACAGTTGAGGAAAACTGTTCATGTGTGTAATTCTTACTGTACAGAGTAGGAATGGAAAGAACTGTCTTGTCTCAACCTTATAGTAACTTATTTCAAGAACCTTATAATACAATGCTGAAAACTTGGACAGCCGGCAACCTCATTCACAGTTCTGTTACGTGCTATGTTAATATATTGTAGACTTTTTAAACATTTCTATTCTATCCTGAAAGTCATTTTACTCTATTTTTCATTGAGCATTTCCATTCCATCTTTTAGTCTTCATGATTATTGTTTTTAAATAGCAGTATCAAATTCTGTCTAATATGCTACAATTTGCATTCTCACACACTTTATTTTGAAAATTTTAGTTTTTTAATTTTAATCTTATTGCATGTACATTAGTGTAAGGGTGTCAGGTCCCTTGGAATTGGCATTACAGACAGTTGTGAGCTGCCATCTATCACTCGGAATTAAACTTGGGTGATTTGGGAGAGCAAACAGTGTTCTTAACTGCTAAGCCATCTCTCCAGTCCCCAAAATTTTAGTTTTGATGACGATTTTTTTTATTTTAGTAGTGTGTGTGTGCCTAAGTGTGTGCATGTTTGTGCATGCATGTGTGTGAGTGTGTATATGTGTGTTGTATGTGTTGTATGAGTGTGTGTTGTGTGAGTGTGTTTGTGTGTATGTATAACTGTGTCTGTGCATGTTCATGCAGAGGACAGAAGAAGTCATATCCACTGGATCTGGAGTTATAGGCAGTTGTGAGCCACCTATGGGAGAGCTGAAAACATAACCCAGATCTTAAACAAGAATACCAAGTGTTTTTAATGCCTGAGCCATTTCTCAAGCTCTTTAAATACAATTTTAAAAATGAATCCTTTTGATTGGTAGAAATCATTAAATGCTTAAGATTCACAAAATACATTTGCTTATATCACCTAAGAAATACTATAAAATACAAAACCATGATTACTAGCCCAGTACTTCTGCAGTTCAATCATAGTACACAAGGGAACATGGGTCCCTCGGCACTGAGTTTGCAGAATATCTCTCTGAACCTTGAATACTGTTCAAGAGGGTCCCCATAGCTTAGTCATTGCTGGTCCTTCTTTGGACATAAATATTGATACATCACTTGCTTCTACAGTGGCTGGCCATTGGGCTCCTCTGGCATCACAGAACTGTTCCATCTCATTAGGACATTGGCAGTCTGTGCTTTAGAATTCATGGAGAGCTGGATTTATGGTCCTTCTGTTGTTAGTCATCCTTTAAAGGGATCAGCTCTGCTCCTGAAACATCAGCATAGCTCTGTAGGAATTGCTTTGGTACATCCAAAAAATAATTGTGAAAACAGCTTTGCTGAGTCTAAGTTCATCTCTCACTTCCAGTCTTGATTCCTTTCTTCACTTTTATTATTCCTGTACATTTCTTTGAGTCTTCCTTCAAAGGATCCCTTCGGTGGAATCCCTGCCCCACTTGTCCTTCAGTGCCCATAAATAGTCTTAAATCCATATGGTTAGACTCACCTGTCAATCACTGCTATGAATGTGTATCCATAAATTCTGCAAAGGACATCAACAGAGTCAAGTGAGTTCCCTATGAGGTTAAATCTACTCAATCCCCAACCACATTCAATTATCTGGTCACTTAAAAATTGAGTTCTGGAATACGGTAAAAAAAAGAAATTCCTCATTTACCAAAACTTAATTCTTAAATAGTTGTGGTTTCTAAGAAAACTATTTCAGTAGTGGTTGCAAACTTTCAGCGAAGGAGGCCTCATAAAAATATTTAAATGCGAGAACAAAATCTGCATGAGTTAACTTATGCTTAACTATCTGGCCCACACTTTCATATTAAAACAGCAGCATGACAAATAAAATTCAAGGATGGAACAGTATCACCTTTTTATTGAATGTAGGGGAAAGCAGTTACCACTCCCCCATCCCTCAACCCGCACATGCCAGAGAGAACCTGTTGATATCTGTAGTGCATTTTGATGAAATTTACATGAATGCTTTGATTGGTTATTGTCAACAATTAGCTAACAGGGTCACCTTTGCTTAATGCTCTGAGAATTCTTCTTGGACAGGAAAGATTTATAGTCTGGTAATAATACGCTCCTGGTAGGACAAAGTTCAAATTTGGTTTGACACCTACTGCATCTGATGGAGAACTGGAAACATTTGTGTAAATGAAGTAGGTTATGACTTTCTGAGCCAGACTATCCAACACTAGCAGTCTTCTTTTCCATACCTGTCTGGATGCTGAACACAGTGGTCCTGTGCATGGAGTGAGTTTGTCTTCCTTTTCATGGAGTGGACTCCCACTCATCCGTCACCACCCAGGTTAACTGCCACCACCTCAGTCTTGTCACAACATCTAAGTTATTTCACCTGAACTGAGGATTGGTATACCTTGCTCTGTTTCTACATTTATCATGTTACGATGTAATTTGATTGTCAACTTGTAAGAACGGAAACTTAGAGAGAGTAGCGATAGTTCTTGTTTTCTTTAGCTGTTACATCCTCAGGATGTGGATAAGTTCATGGCACAAAGGTGCTACATAAGTGTTTGTTGAATAAGCCATTTCTTAATGGGTATACACGTGTAGACATGGTTGAAAGGGAAGTTCGAAATTAATTAAACACGGTTCTTAATATCCATATGGTCCTAAGGAGGTAGTAGAAAAACACCATTTCAAATGCTGGGATTACAAAGAAGAAATAGACATTGAGTTGACATAATATTATATATACAAGTATTAAACTGAAAAAAAAATGATAAGGTAGCTTCTGTTCAATGTTAATTGATGGCACAGATGATGAGATGTAAATATATTTCAGAAGTGAAATAAGAGCATTTGATAATATTTAGGATTACCAAAAGAAGCAGAGTCTCAGGGGAGTTATTTAAAAAGCAGAAAAGGAAAGTTTTAGGATCAGTAGAATGAAGGGATGATGAAGAGTGACATATTTTGTGAGAAAATAAGCAGATTACTTATTAATAAAATGTCTAAATGGAAGTACTGGAGAACATGAGCCATGCCAAGACTCAAAGAAAAAACTTAGACATAAGCAATAAGAACATTTAAGCTTCATGAATTTCACTTTATTTGTTAATTGGTGGTTATAGGCTTTGCAGTCATACGAGGTTATTCTGGAGTTCCAATAAATCAGGATAAGTCTGCCATTGGCGTGAAGACTTAATCATTAGGATGTAGCAGGTTTCGGTGTAATCCTGGATACAGTGGGATAATGAATAATATGATACGTCTATGACTTAAACTATAGAGAGAAAAAAGTAATTGTACTTACTTGAGGAATATGACTCCTGATTGTCATTTTTGTTTATATTCAAAATTGTCGTTGAGAGATATGTGTTCATTTGAACTATGTTTTGTTCAGTAAACTATGTTTTGTTCAGTTAAGTGCTGAGGTCGTAAAGAGAGCTAAGCGGGTAAAAAACACTTCTTGTGCAAACATGAGGGTTTGAGTGCAAATCCCCATGACCCATGTAAAGCCAACACAAAACCGGCCATGAATCCAATTTCCCTCACCAAGGAGGGAGTGGAGACAGGAGAATGTTGGGCCTTCATAGCTGCTGGTCTAGCTCCAGGTTCAGTGAAAGACTTTCTCAAGGGTGTGATACAATAGGATCCCTGACGTTGTCCACTGGCCTCCACATGTGCATGAACTTGTACACTAGCCATGTACATCACCCGTGCGCGTGCCTGCACACACACACACACACACACACACACACACACACACACGCATTACCTTAACTGCTGAGAAATATGGGTTAGCAAAAACCAGGCCTGTTCTCTCAAGGAGCTTGCATTTTAGTTGGCAGAAGCAGAGACAAAGAAATATCAACACATGAGAAAACTGCAGGTAATTGTCATTGCAGGGGCATAGCATTGGAGGAGGATGCTGTTGCTAAATAGAGTGATCAAGGAAGTCCCTACCAGGGGAACAGAGACTATTTGGCCATAGGTAAACACAATGAAGGATTTCCAAAACATAAATCTAGAGTTTGGAGAAACTATGGTCAGGAAGGCAGGTAGCAAAGGCCATGACCAGAATGTTCTGGACAAGGTGTGTTCAAGGACAGAAGGAAAAGGGATGTATATGCCTGGGACTCAGTGAAGCAAGGGGAAAGCTGAGGGATGAGGTTAGAAAGCTACATGAGCACCAGGTAGGGAAGGACCTTAGAAGCTATGTGCAGAAACTGGATTTTGTCCCTGCTACAAGACCTTGGGGAGTTTTAAACAGAAACATGAAATAATTTCTTCCATTTTTGAAAATTTTGTCCAAAAATGTTAATATATGTACATTGACAATATAGACTGCTAACATGAACTCCAGTTTCTTTATTTGTAAATCAATCATAACATACACTTATATGCATATATAATAATGTGCATGCTATATGTGTAGATGTATATGTATATACTGTATAACAGCATTTTATTAAACAACAACTGGATAACATAGAGTAGGGTGGACTCTTAAGAGAGAGGGAAGCCAGGCATGGTGGCTCATGCCTGTAATCCCAGTACTCAGAGAGGAAGAGGCAGTTGGATCCCTGTGAGTTTAAGGTTCAAGGCCAGCCTGGTCTACAAAGGGCAGCTAATGCTACACAGAGAAAAACCTGTCTCAAAAAAATCCAAAACTAAAAACAAAAACAAAAGGAGAGAGAGAGAAAGAGGAAAGGATGGGTAAAGAGATGGAAAGGAGTGGGGAAAGGAAAGAATATGATCAAAATATATGAAAAAAAGATAAAATTTTGTAAATAGTTTGTTTGCCAAGAGTGTAATAGTGATCTTGCATGTTTATTTGAATTTTTGATTGCATAGTAACAAAATCACAGAACAACACATTTCTTAAAACATACACTTGTCATTAAGTAAAATAAAGCTGCTTATACACACAATATTTCATAAAATTTAACACTAAGTAACAAAATGAACTCCATCCTGATTCTTTTTCCTAGTACATGATTTGTTAAAGTTTAGTTTAATAGTAGGACACAGTTGCATTATTGCGTGTCCAGCTACATACATTCTTTCCAGCGGTAGACATGTTTAAAATGAGAAGAGCTTGACATCACGTCCTCAAGCTTTAACTGATCTATTTAAAAACTGACTAACATTCAAACAGCATTTGCTAAGTTCTGCCTAGCGGGGTGAAGACGAAGTACTTATCAGAAACAACAGCATTCTGAATGCCAGTTTCAGTGTTCGGCTTAATTTGTTGTGATTTTCTTCGGCATTTTGTTTTCTCAGTAAAAAGGAACAGTGGTGCCTAGGAAGAGACGGAAGTTACAGGTCAAACTTGCAAATGTGCAGATTGTGTCACAGAGCATTTCAAAATTAATGCTTGCCCTTTTCTTCCTGGCAAGTTTGTATTTCTAAGAAATAATGAGCTGGGCTTTTTTGAGTGAGCGAACGCCCAGCAGAGTATTTTTGGCACTTAAAAAGACACATTGACTACTCCAAGTCCCCAGAGTTTGGATGCTGACTTCACTTTTCCTTTGGAGCTGTCTAGAGGATCCCCTCCCCTAAGTTCAGAAGCACAGTGGTAAAAAAAAAAAAAAAAGCCATTTTGGCTCTGTTGCTCTCCTTTTGGAGCTCCCGTCCCTTCCAGGTCTTTCTGTCTCCCCCTTCTTTCATAAACTCTACCCAAAGTTTCGCTGTGAGTCTCAGTCTCTACTTCAATACCTTGATCAGTAGAGTCTTTCAGAGGCCCTCTGTAGTAGGCTCCTGTTCCCTGTCTTCTCCCTCTTCCAATGTCCATCCTATTTGCCCTTATGGATGAGGACTGACCATGCATGGAGAGGACCTAAAACCCCTGCTCAGATGTGGCCTCACTTCAGGTGGGTTTCCTAGTAAGAGGAACAGGGAGATGTGAACTCAGTGGCTGGCTCTTTGATCACTTCCTCCTGGGGGGAGTAGCCTTACCAGGTCACAGAGGAAGACAATGCAGCCGGTCCTGATGAGACTTGATAGGCTAGGGTCAGATAGAAGAGGAGGAGGATCTGCCCTATCAGTGGACTCGGGGAGGGACACAGAGGGAGAAGAGGGAGGATGGGTGTGATTGGGAGGAGATGAGGGAGGGGCCCACAGCCTGGATACAAAGTGAATAAATTGTAATAAATAACAAATAAATAAATGAAAATTTAAAAGCCATCTCACCCAGGCTTTCTGTGCCTGGAACAATAGACCACACAGCTTCAGGCTGTCCCAAAAGTAAAATCTTCTGAGGACACGGGGTACAGGAACTGTGTCCACTGGAAGAGTTCACTCTTTTTTAGGCTCTACAAAGATTAATGTTGATGCCATGCAAAATCCACAAAGATCTGCTTCTACAGAGCAGAGGACTCCCAGCATTCATGCTTCCAGTGCCAGAGGAAGTTAAATCTACTCTTCTCTTCCTTGCCATCAAAAAAAAAAAGTCTATCAGGTGTTGTCTTCTTTGGTCTTTGTTCTATTTTTCATGATGTCAATTATGGATCATTAAGGAAGAAAAATCAAAAGACAAAAGTGCTTTTGGCAGCTTACACTGGAATAAAAAGATAATGCACCATTCTCTTGACCTTAATCTTGCAAAGCATCATTTTCTGAAAAACAAATGATACTCATTTTTCTGGGCTATGACTTCTCTCCCTCGCCAGCACTATGTCTCTAGCACACATTTCATATGAAGCCATGTCAAGAACAAACCCTGTGCATGATTAGCTTAGAGTCTTGCTCTGTGAGAAAGGACAAATAGAATTTAAATCATTTCATAAGTCTTAGAGACAGTACAATAGTTGCAGAGCCCAGTGTCTTGACCAAATCCTGGCCTTACCACTGACTTAAGAGACCCTCAAAAACCTCTGTGAAGTGAAAGTATACTTGGTGACTGTCTCCTGGGACTGCTTTGAGGATGAGTTGTATATGTGAGTATCTAGTCTGTTGCCAGGGCCCACAGAAGTAAGTAGCTTAGATGTAGTAGCTATTCTTATCAACATTGATAATGAGCATAGTTATCAAGTCAAACAAGGTTTTTCTTCCTTTTCTTTTAATTAAACATGTTCCTTAACAAACATATACTCGTTAAAAAATGTAAATCTGGACTATGTTTTCAATTTGAAATAGGTATTTTAAGTTGTCTGGCATACAATGTTGGCCTCCCAGGAGCAAAAATATTTTCTGGATCTTCAAGGGAGCAGTTTGGCTATGCAGTGCAGCAGCTTATAAACCCACAAGGCAACTGGTAAGACTATTCTCTTTCTTATTGTTTCAAAAGAAATATTGTATAAATGTAATATTTTAATCCATTTGTTTATCCAGATGAGTGAATATAATGTTGATGGGTAGTGCTTTGAAATTGTTCTTAGACAGTCTCTCTGTGTAACTCTGGCTGGCCCAGACCCCACAAAAATGTGCTGGCCTCTCCACAGTGTGTTTGGGTGGAGTGAAGGGCACATTTAGTTCTCTCATTTGCTTTATTTTTTTATATTTTTTAATAATTTTTTATATTAATCACAGGTTATTTACTTTGTATCCCAGCCTTAGCCCACTCCCTCATACCTTCCCTCCCTCATCTCCCCCCCCAGGGGAGCTCCTCCTCCCCTTCCATCTGTCCCTAGCTTATTATTCAGGACTGGCTGCAATGTCCTCCTCTGTGGCCTAGCAAGGCTGCTGCTCCCTCGGGGGAGGGATGGTGTCAAAGAGCCATCCATTGAGTTCATGTCAGAAATAGTCCCTGTTCCCGTTACTAGGAACCCACTTGGATACTGAGCTCCCATGGGCTATATCCGAGCAGGGTTTAAATGAGAGTTGGTTTTTTGTTTTTTGTTTTTTGTTTTTTTTTTTAACAAGTTGATTACTGTAGACTTATAATGGAATACTACAATGGCACTTTTTAGTGGGGAGAAAGCCCAGATAGAGAACTTTCTCTAAAAATTCTATTGACAATACCAATGTTAAACCATTAGCCTGATAGATCAATAATAGACAGATATTGCCTTCATTCCTTACCATTTGAACTAACCTTCCTTGAACTTTAAAAATAATCATCTTCTAATATTATTTTCTTATATATGTAATGATATTATATATCCCCATTACTATTTTTCCCGTGAAAGTAATAAAAAGTTATATATATGAAATACACACACACACACACACACACACACACACACACACACACATATATATATATATATATATATGTTTCCTGTGAAAGCAATAAAAAAAAAAAACTCAAGGAAATTAGATGACTCTGAAAATTATATTGAGGATGGCAAGTTCCTTCCCTGTTTACTTTGATGCCCATTTGTGGAGGACAAGTTCTTGGAACCTACCTCCCTGTTGTGGCACAAGGACTTAAACTCTACAAATGCAGCCCAGGGCTTTGGGGCCTAATCTTCACCTTCTAGATGCTTTTGAACAATAACATGGACTTCAGGTGACTTTCACATGAGAACTGCTATTCATAACCTTCACGTTGTGAACTGATGTTAAATTCTTTAATCCACCGAGTTAAAACCAAAACACAACAAAACAAAACAAAAATAAAACAACAACTCCTTTAAGCCATGTCGTTTCTACATAGGGGCATGCTTATCTGTGAAACTAGGAAACAAAAAGCTATCATGGTTCATCTTAGAAGGCACTTAGAAGAATCAACTATTGAGCTAGGATTAAACTGATGGAGACAGGTGGGCTGGAGAAGAGCCTGGACAACTTCCTGTGAGGGCATCCAGAAAGCAGTCGAGGCTGGAAATAGTTTGTCATCCTGAGAAGGAGAACAGTCAAGCTAAACATACAAGGCCTAACACTTACTGCAATCCCTTGGAGTACAGGAGGGAGCCGCAGTCCTTCCAATTATAATTTTTTTCTTTGATTAACATAGAAAAGAAGGCAAGCCATAAAGGTGATACAGGTCAGTTTTTGACCTTTTTATACAGTTCATTGTGTTGCTAATGAACACCAACATTGAATCTGCTCCCAAAGGAATTCATAACTATTTTGGGGAATGGAGAGATGCTTCCAAAGTTAAGAGTGCATACTATTCTTGAAGAAGACCCGAGTTTGGTTTCCAGTTCACACACGGGATGACTGCCAACGGCATATAATCCCAACTCCAGGGATCTCTGACTTCTCCACTCACATGCACATATTTGAACACAGATATAAACACATAATTAAAATACATCTTAAAAAATTTTAAAGAATAACCATTTGGTGCATGTCTTAATAAAAGGCCTACTTCCAAGTTATTCGCCACAGATAGCCTAAAAGGTAAGCTATTTGAGACTACTTTGAGATGTATAGGCTAAAGAAAAGATCCTGTGAACTCCAGTGGTCGTCAGGAAAGGCACAGTCTAGCTAAGAGCAATCTGGCATTGAGTTTGAGGTGTGTTTTTTTTTCCACCCAGTATCAGCTTTGCTGGGGTATAATAAGTCTAAGGGGGAAAACCACCATCTGTAGTAGATACTATTAGAGATGATAAGTCAATTGGCTTGGAGAGTAACTCAACCACTGGCTACGTGGTAGAACTTGAACAAGACTAAAATGACAAAGAGCGGACAGGGACCTAACAGGCAGAATCCTGGGAAACTGAGTCATCCCTGTGGTTTCTCTCTGTAAGAATTGAAGACATTGTTAAAAGGCATTGGTCCTAGCAGATAATATTGAAATTCTGGTGCTGCTGACCTGGTGACATCAAAACCCGGGACATCGGATGATTTTAAATCCTGCCTTAGCCTTCCTGCAACGTCCCTTATAAACATGAGACAATGGCTTATTGGTAAGCAAGGCTTTTCCAGGACTGCTCAGATTAATGCCTTACCAGCATGGAGCTTTCCAGTAAGGTGAAACTTTTAGCTAAGATCAGGGCCTTCCTTCCCTTTAACAGGTATCTAACCGTCAGCCTGTACAGATACAATGCACCACACTGATAAGACAGGACTTCTGTCTGAGGGGCTGAATCCTAGGAAGGTAAGAATGAGAGAGCTGGTGGGCTGGCTTATGTGAATCGCTCACTGTCTCAGTCGTACCAAGAAAAGAAATAAAACATGCCAAGCCATGGACAAGAATTATCCAGTCCATCGTGGACTGGACACTGAGCCTATATGGGGTACAGAAAATGCAGAGCATGGGGCTCACGCGCCAGAGTAGAACAGTCTAGGAGGAAGATTTATATGCAGAATAGGAATGTATGAACAAGAGAGAAGGGGCAATCCAGTGCCAAGCCTTGTAATTGCTAGTGTTTTTGTTGCTCTCATGCCTCTACCTCCATTAGCTCAACAGTAATGGAGCATTTTTTTTTCTTTCCGAGGCCTAGGACACTAGTGATTAAAGATTTCCTCATGGACCACGTCATTAGCCTGACTCTGCCGTCGGGTCTTCCTAAGGACAACGTGCTAGTGCTCAGTAGTCCTCAGTCAGGGCAGGTGACCTTCACGGCGAGGAGGAAAAATAATGTGAAACCTGGGCTGTTTGTTTTGACAATTGGCGCTGGGCCCTTCCCCACTCCTAATTTATGACAATTGCCCAGACGTTATGGAAGTAGCAGATGTGGAGAAAACTGTTTAAACATTAACTTTCCTTCTGATCCTAATGAAGTTAACTTTTGCTAGGAATTCTTTCAATAAATTGTGAGTCAATACATCACACACACACACACACACTCAGGACCTTTTAACTCATCTGTCTCTTACCACTTACTCTGAAGCAAGTTTTACCACCTTTTTTCTTTGCTTCCCTTAACTTTCTTTACAATCTGTTTCACCCTGGACTCTAGCTCCGAGCCCTTTTCTTCTAACATGCTGAAGCCTCTGGAAGGAGTGTTCCTAAATCACACTTATTTTAGAACACAGTTTGAGCTGTCCCGCATGTCCTGCATTGCCAAGAATATAAGCATGTTTTACTTCAAGATCTACTAGATTTCGATGAAGCAAACGCGGCTATCTTAGTAGCTTTATTTATTAGGTTTTTATTGCACTCTAGACTACGTTAATTACAGAAGTAGCCTCTCTTTATTACTTGGTGAGCCTTTTCTGCCATTTCCTATGAGCTGCACAGTTTTCAAAGCAAGGTGACCTCAGAGCAGAGCTGCTGTGCAGCCCTCTGGCTAAGAGCAAAGCCTCTTCCTTCTGTGTAGGCAGAGGAGGGCCAGCCTGCCTCCAGCCTGAAGTTCATACACAGGATGTTCAACATAGATGATGCAATCCTTATCTGAAACAAATCGACAAGGGCCCGAGCCACGTTTAAGATCATTTCCTGGAACTGGTTGTGATATGCACTGTTTCTCTGTGTAATCTAAAGGCTTGCCCCAAGAATAATATGACTTCATTACATGATTCAAAGTCATTGTAACTGAAATCACTTGTGAGACAAAGACTGACTAAGAATGAGTGTTATTTCCAGTCATGGAAATATATTTTCTTGTTGTGTAAAGAATGGACACATTCTACTTCCTTATAAAGAGAGGACTATGGATGAATATAGCAGCAAAAAGAAAAACCAGTTCATGTACATACAGGCACAGACTATTGCTTTAATTTTTTTTTTGTTTGAGAGAAATTTTAGTAAAGTTCTATATTTACTATACATGTGATAGCCTTCCAACAAATGTCTCTGTAGAAGAAATTTAAATAAAAGTCAGATAGAAAGAAGAAATGTTCAGTTTTGTAGCAAACATCAAAGTGTGTGTGTGTGTGTGTGTGTGTGTGTGTGTGTGTTAAATATTCCTTGCTCTAACTTGCTTCTCATATCATCCATTCTTGAGATGAGTTTGTGGTGCTCATACACACACAAACACCCCACATATTTGGGACTCACACCTGGAAGATGCCTACTGATCTAGAATGCTTGGAATAGATCATATCAATGAGTTGTGTAAAATCTTCTGCACTCCCAAGAAATCCTGTCAAATACTCTCCCATGATAATTTTGAGTGTTGCTCCAGAACAAAGTTTATTTACAAGAATATAAAGAGCCTTCGCATACATACCTTTCTAGCACCCAGCCATCTCCAACATTTTCCTCCTTCAGAACATGGATGTGGGAAATGCCAAGTGGCATAGATAGGAGGTAGTTGCTAATGACTTTAGTTTCTCTATGATGAGCAAGCATTGAGTTCTTGTCTAGAGAGTTCTATGTGGACCCAGCATGACAGAATTGTGGATTTAGAAGGAAAGGAAAGTGCCACCGAGAGACTGTACTCATAGCTTTTCTGTTACTGTGGTAAAATACCACGACCAAGGCAACCTAAAGAAAGGAGTTACTTGGGTGATATTAACTGAGAGGTGAGTCCATTATGAGGAGACATGGCAGCAGGCAACAAGAGCAGAAAGCTAAGAGGCCATGTCGCCATCAAAATCAGAGAGGAAAAAAAAAAGCAAAGTGGAATTAGGGTGGGGCTATACATTCTCCAAGCCTGCCCCTAGTAACATACTTTCTCCAACAAGGCCACACTTCCCAAAATTTTCCCAAAGAGTATTACTAACTGGAGACCAGGTATTCAAATGCCTGAGTGTGTTGAGATAATGCATATGAGTCCTTTATAAAACATCATGTGATTTTACGTTGCTGTTACTATTCTAGTGTTTATCTCTGACGAAAGAAAGAAAGAAAGAAAGAAAGAAAGAAAGAAAGAAAGAAAGAAAGAAAGAAAGAAAGAAAGAAAGAAAGAAAGAAAGAAAAGCTGCTGAAGCACCCAGAAGAGAGCTGGGATTTGTTGTCTGAAATGTAGCAACCTTAAAAACTATACTTGTTTCTGTAGTATGGGTAAAAGTGAAGGGCTCTGTAGCATCATAACGCTTTATGGTGAGTATCTCAGCATTACTCACCATAACATTTTTAACATTGGAGGATGAGTTGCAGCAATAATCAGTGTCTCATTGGCTCCTTTGTTTGCAGTAAGAAAATTAACTTCTAGGAATTTCATGAAGCAGAACAAGTTTAAGATGCTTTAGCCATAGGGAGGTTGGTAGACTCTGTTGTGACCTTGAGAGACCTTGAGGGCCTTGCCATCTCACCACTTCGGGAATCAATTTGGAAGCTGAAGAGTCTGTGGTCACAGCAGGAGGCTGACATGCTAACTTTGCTTTTAACTTATGCCAAAGAGCTTGATGCTGAGTTTGGAATAGCAATACTACTACCTAAAAGATGAAGTCTACCTGCATTCCCCTTTCCCTGAGGGGCAGCATTTCCTGGGTGACGTCCTCCATTCACAAACACCTTTTCCATTTACTAGCAAGAAGCAAGGATCTATTTAGAACTTGCCAGATACCCTGTATTGTCAATAACCTTGAATGATAAAGGAATGATAATCTTATTCATGCACTGCGGGCTTTGAAATAATAGTGTTGATACAGATATGACATAGAGTAGGCTTCTAGTCACAAGCAAGGAGTCCCCTTTGGGGTTACAGAGCTTCTTCATCTCATAATCTGCCTCTGCTGACAGTATCCTTTTGATGATGATGCTTATTCTTAGTTCTTAGGGACTTTTCTTGATCTTGGGATCATCTCTTAACCCCTCCTTCCTCCTGTCCTTCTGTCCCTCTTTCTTCCTTCCTCTGTGTAATTGTTCTTTGAAAGACAACCTTAAGAAATCCTGCGGGCCCTACTTTGACCAACTAGTTTAAATGAGACAAGTACTCACCACCTGCAGTTTTCTGAGCCTTTCTGAGCCTCCATCACCTTTTACCTAGGAGACTGCAGAAACCTTCCAAACACTTGGCCCATTTCCGCATGGCTCCAATGCAATTGTTTCAAAGAAGCATCTATTACAGTTCCCAAAAATATATCACGTTGTTCGCTCTACTCAACCCCCTGAAGCCTTTCTTACTGAGCTAAAAAACAAAGAGAGAGACTTTCTACTTGCACACAGTTCTGTATGTGATCTGGTCCCTTGAGGGCTGAATCTGTCCCCTGCTCTTTTCCCCAGCCATGAACTGTTATTCTTATTGCAACCCTAGGCTACTCTTTCACCGAAGTCTCCTGACTTTTTTTTTCTTTTAGTCTTGAATATCACCTTTTTTTTTTCCCCAGTGAGTCCTTTTCTAGCAATTCAAATAAAGGTTACTCTCCATCCCACACTTCTAACTTTATTCCAAACATCTTCCTTCCAAAGCACCAATCTCTGCCACCACACGGTTCCCTTACTAGATTTATTATCTATCTTCTCCCTAGAATGTAAATCTGAGGCCAGAATTTCTTTACGGACTTATTCACCAACGTGTCCTTAGTACCTACAATTGAGTACGGTCCATAGTAGGTGTACTGGCTACTTTTATGTCAACTTGACACAAGCTAGAATTACCAGAGGAGAAAGCCTCAATTAAGAAAATGCCTCCACAAGATTAGGCTGTAGGCAAGCCTGTAGGGCATTTTTTAATTAGTTACTGATGGGGGAGGGTGTAGCCCATTGTAAGTTGGGCCATCCCTGGGTTGGTGGTCCTGAGTTCTCTAAGAAGGCAGGCAGAGTAGGCCATAAGGACCAACCCAGAAAGGAGTATCCTACCATGGCCTCTGCATCAGCTCCTGCCTCCAGGTTCCTGCCTTGTTTGAGTTCCTGCCCTCGTCCTCCAGTGATGAATAGCAAAATGGAAGTGGAAGTCAAAGAAAACCTTTCCCCCTCAGTGTGCTTTTGGTCATGGTCCTGTATCATAGCAATAGTCACCCTGACTGAGAAAGTAGGTCTTGTCACCATTCACAGCCTCACAGATGGTCTGCTGTACAAGGCAAGGACATACAGTTTACGTAAGAACGGTGACTCCTGGAGTTGTGTAACATGTCCATCCCAAAGGCACTCAGTAAACATTCTTCGATGATACTATACTATTTTCGGCAATCACTATAAAAATCTGTACTGTTAAATAAAGCCTGAAGAGCTTAGAGACCCAGAGACCAATAGAAGGCATTTTTAGTAGCTCCTCGACTGTCGGTTGGAAATTGACCTACACCTCCATAAACAATGTTTACTAACTAAACAAAGCGCTTTGAATTCCACTGGAGGTGGGCAAATTGGCTGCATTCTGGGAGTCTGCATAATGACTATTTTACCATGATGTAATTGAACAGTAAGTGTTAGTTAAGATAGTCTTGGAAGAATTCCCAGTTTCACTGCAGGAAAGGAGACGTTTATATCCTGAGCTTTTGTTTAATTTGTGGAATCATTGTGGTTATTTACACAGCTCTATTCTTTTTCTGGCTGAGACTCAATGAAATCTACAACTACGGAGCGGTCTTGTCATGTTTCCACACGGTTTTCCCACCTGTGGATGCCGTACCTCCCTTTGTAACATTTGTCCCGGTGTACCTCTCCCTCTTACAGCTAGAGGTCCATAAAATTTTATGGCTGACAGTGCTGGTCTCCTTAACTTCCTGTCGGCTACTTTAAGAGTGTCATGATTCCCTGGGAGTGGCCTCTGGTGATGTCATAGCCTCCCCTCATGAGGGTGAGCTGTCAGGAAGAGGATTCCATGAGAGCCCGTGGGTGTGAGGAGATGTCTGCCGCAGAGTGGGGGAGTGTTTTCAGTAAAAGCTGTGGAAGTGGTCTAGACCCTTCCCTGGAATTGCTGGCTGTAGGTGAACTCCAGGTGTGCTACAGTGTTTATGAAGTGAGTCATGTGTGAACTGGGGACCAGGACTCCTTTGTGTTTCAGGTACCCCTCAGATGGCAGGTTTCGTACTGTTTCCTCCTGTCCTGTGTTAAGAATTTGAGAGAGCGAATGAAGCAGATGAGTTTATCTGTGGTATTTGTCTGCCATTCCACTCCTTTTGTGGACTCCTTATTGAGTGGCACACAGCGGTACAGAAGGAAGCCTCCCCCTCCTCCTCGTGTCTGCTCACCTTAGGAGAGCCACAACAGTCTCCGTATCAATGGTGGTGGTGACATCTTAACCCCTCTGCAATTTCAAGGTTAACCAATCCAGAATCCTCAGAAGAGGTAAAAGCAGGCGAGGGAGCTGCCCATCAAGGTGCTCAGTGGGGCAGGAAGCAGCAGGTATCTCTCGCTTCTTCTCATGGAGATTAGCAAAGAGCTGGTGCTGTGTGCTTGCTGCTGAAGGCACTGGAAGACAGAGCAATGAGAAACACTTTACTTTCTCAGTGTGTCTCTCATGGGCTTTGATGAGGCGATGTGGAAATGTGCAGAACAGAAATCATCAGTATGATCAAATCTGGCATGTACTGAACATACTCTGTCCTTGACACTCTTTGCAAAGAGCATGGCCTGGGTCTTGGTGCGTGCGTGCGTGCGTGCGTGTGTGTGTGCTCTCACAAGGATGACCCTGTCAGGGATCTGAATTATGACTCCCTTTAATACAACACAGCCTTTTACCTGTTCCCAGTGAGTGTGTCCTGGCCCTCTGCTTCCAGTTTCTACCCCATCCAATTTCTAGAGCTTATCTCATCTGTTCAGATAGATTTCCCAGACTTGTGCTAAGACTCCATGCATGGAAGAAAAGCGAGTGCTGTCTGGAGGTGAACAACCCGGCCGTCCAAAAGGGCACAGTTGACCTGACCAAGCGTTTGATAAGGGTCGAATCACTCATGTCTCTCTCTCTCTCTCCTCTCTCTCTTTCAGTGCTTCCATTTGTAAAATGCTGATCATGTATTCTCAGATTTTTCTTGAAGATTAAATAAGATAATTTTTTTTTAAATCCTCACGTAAATTCCAAAATATTGTAAGATTTACTAGAGTTAACAGAAGTTCCCAGAGTGGCAAGGCCCAGAGCCACACTTCATGTAACTCGTTGTCTTAATGTATTTCTGTTAGTTACTTTTCTTGCTCTTGTGACAAAATTCCTGAGGAGTATCTTGAGGAACAACAGATCATTTTAGCTCACGGTTTGAGGTGACAGCCATCATGGTGAGGAAGGCTCGGGGGGAGGGAGAGGAGCATGAGGCAGCTAGTCACATTTCTCTATGGTCAGGAAGCAGAGAGTAAGGAGTACATTTCTCTTTTCCATTGGCTCGAAGGCCCTGGCCATCGATGGGTGCTGCCCATCTTCAGGGTGGATCTTCCTGTCTTAAGCCAACCTTCTGGGAAATAACCTGTGCAGACACAGCCAGAGGTGTTGTTCCATGGTGACCCTACATCCAGTCAAGTTTGACCGTGAAGATTAACTATCATGGGTTGTTTTCTCCCTAAACAGACTATGCAGTCCATACTCCTTTATGCTTTCAACCTTGACCACCAGAGAACCTTCTTTTCTTTTTTGCAAGGAGACTCATAACTGGTCAAAGTGCCAGGTGTAAATAACACTGAGTGCTGAGTTTCTCATGGGTCATTTACATCAACATCTCGACATGAAACTATGCAGACTGGGGAGGAGACAAAAGAATGCAGCGGCCAAGGGGGTGGGGGAGTTAAGCTGGGAGATGATGGCTTCTGGATGTGCGTAGTTACGGAACACATCAGCCCCCAGCAGCTGTGTTCTATCTCCACATGATCTGCATAAGATCAAGCCAGTTAACACTCCATCATGGATGGGGAAAGACACATGAGAAGCCCCTCCTAGCTGGGGAGCTATTGGTAACTGCTGGGAAGGAAACATCAATTTTCTTCAGGGATGTGGGCTCCACACCCATGTGCCTGTGGGTAGCTCTAATTGGAGTCAGTAGGTTACTTTTAATAGGACACTCGGGAGAAGTACTGGGGGATAAAGGTGTTGGCTTGGGAGTGGAGGGGGGTTAAGATCAAGACAGGTAAAAAACACACTGTTTGCATGTATGACATTTGCAAAGACTAAATTTCAAAGATTATATTTTTTAGAAGTATAACTCTGATGCATTGTAGAATGAGGACACTGAATCTAAAATAGCTTAAAACCAGTCAGTATATTCCTTTCTCTTGGCTCTGTATATTATATACAATATATTCATATATAATTATTATTTTTTATTCATTTGTTCAACAAATATTTAGACCTCCAGGCACAGTATCTTTGGCCTTCATCAAACTTTATATCTACTGGAGAAGCTAGTCCTCAGGGTTTGGAGAGTCAGATGGCTTTCTGGAGGGAGGGTTCCCCAAGAGAATGGATCTGGTGGATAGACCCTGCCATGGGTGGAATTGGCATGTCATGTATGAGGGTCTGGAAGCAGAAGAAATTCTGGTCTGGAGAATTGAGTTCCATAAGACCAGACTCTTCAATCCCAGGATAATACGGGAATAAGACAGAGCTGGACAGGAAATCGGGGGCCATATTGGCTGCTTCTTTAAGATATCTCTGTGCACAAAAATCAGAAGAATGCTGTGTTCTTACCCCGTAAGTGAACAATAGACTAGTAAAAGCGGAGAAGCCTGAGCTATTGTAAGACACTTTTCACAGTACAAATGAGACCCTAATTTCTTCTGAGTGGTCATGAAGAACACCAGATCTGCTCAAACATGCATGCCAAATTCTCCCAGCAGCCTCAAACCATTAAAGTGAACATGGTAGCAACTTTATATCCATCACTCAGATTTCTGACTGTTCAAGAATCTATGTGCTTAATGTGATTGAAATGTTGAGTACAAGTAACTTTTTAATGGGTGATGCTAAATTATTTGTTTATAAGAGGACTAAAATCTTTCAAAACTTAACTGAATTAAAATATCCAGAATGTTATCTAAGAATAATTCTACACAATGAATAAGATAAGTTTACTATTGAACTATAAATTGTTTTTTAGCCTTCATGTCTGATTTTTTTTTCTTTTTGCATCCTTTGACCATTTTAAGTTTTGTTTCACAGAAAAGCTTAATTCTTGTCCTTCATCTCTCTCTCATATAATTGTTTTGTTGGTTGTCTTTGTTAAACAGTTTTGCTGGAGATAGTAGGTAGCAGTCTTTCTTAGATTTCTATGTATCTACTCTGTAACATTTAGCATGCAGCACAAGTGTAATGGATAATGACAAATTATCAGCAGAGAATGGAAAAAAATTATAGATAATCTTTTTAACTAACAGTATAGCAAATGTACTTCCTTAGCAACTGGGTGTTTACCAGAAGTAAACTGCTCTGGCCTCTGAAGATCAACCTGACAAGGCTGGGCAACAGCTCTAGTGGTAAAGTATTTGTCTCCTAGCATGACCCTGATCCCCAGTCCCCATGTGAAAATGCTGGGCATGGTGGCTCCCTTATTTCCAGTGTTAGGGAGGCAGAAACACGTGGATTCATAGGGCCTCCTGGCCAGCCAACACAGCCTAACTGAGGATCTTCTAGCAGATCTCAAAGCAGGTCAGTAGTGTTTCAGGTCACCCTCTGGCCTTAACATGCACACATGCCCATAATCACTCGCACACGTGCATGCATCTGCACACATGAACACACATGCATAAGAGAAAAATGGTTAAGCAGCACATGGCCTCTTTCTAGTCAGTACCCTGTGAGCATAAACATCCAGTGTACGTTTCTGTGGGGAGGAGAAGCCGTCTCTAGGAGGAAGCGAAATTAACCAGAGGAAGGATGTGAGCACCGCATTCTTCCTGTACTGGAGATGCGCACCCGGTATTCCACCCAGCCAGATCTCCAAGGTGCTAGCGCTCAGTACTTCTGCTAAGTATCCTCTTTACAAAGGCAGCAACCGTAAAGCCACCTCGGTAACTCACTCACTGCCTAAACTACGAAGGCTGTGACAGCACTAATGGCCTAGAAAGAACTCTAAAAATGTCAGTTGTCACTCTTGGGTAGGAATGAATATGATGTCATTCTTCAGCATACGCCAACACAAAGAGGAGCCTCAAGCCCCACGTGCCCTTTGGCTACTTAAAATGTAGCTTGCATGTACATATGTGTTCCCAGTACAAAACATGCACTAGATCTTAAAGACATTGTGGGTGTGTTGGGGGGGGGACTAAAAGTACTTTTATTGAAAATTTTTATGTTGACTACACACTAGTTTGTATCATGGGAAGTTAAAATACTTCATGAAAATTAATTTTTCCTGTCACTTTTATTGTATTAATGTGGCTGACTAATAGAAAACTTGAAATTTCTTGTGTGGCTCATACTGTGATATGCATTATGCTTCTCTGGCTGCTGCAGAGAAACATCTCAGGGTGCTTTGTAAAGTAGCCATACCACAGACATGCATTAAGTGTCCTGGTTGGCTGTGAGGACAGGAAACCACTCAAATTATAAATGAATGCCTATGAACTGAGCATTTGTATAAGACTGAAATTAAATGTGATTTTTTTTTTGCCAACCTTTAATAAAATGTCCATACCATGATATGACTAAGGAGAACATCCTCTTTCCAGGCTACTGGTTGGTTCCCCATGGAGTGGCTTTCCCGAAAACCGCATGGGAGATGTGTACAAGTGCCCTGTGGACCTACGCACTACCGCGTGTGAGAAGCTGAATCTGCAAAGTGAGTTGTATTTAGCAGCGTGATCTTTCTACAAACAGCAAAAGCTCATGGGTCAGAAACTCAGTCAAACAAGGACAATAAAAATAGGTCCTGATTTTGCCGTAAGAAATGCAGATAGCCTTATGCCTTTGTTTATTTAATCGTATGGACACCAGTTCAAATCCAAATTTTTAAGCGAGTTTGAACACACACATGCGCATGCGTACATGCATGCACACTCATCTTAGATCAAAAAGCAGAAGCACCCCCTATAGACTCTCCATGCCAAATTTGTAACTTCATTTCTGACTCAATAAGCGTAGGTACTTAATAAGCGTATTTGCAGTGAGTCGTATGGTGAGTGATGGCAAATGCTACAATGAAGTATGAGGACAGAGCAAAAAAATTTCAGTTTACTTAAAAGGGGTGTGGTAATAAAAGTCCTGAACAGTCACGGTACATGGAATTGATATTCAGCATTTTTATTATAACAACTGGGCATGTAGCTGAATGGTAGTTCCAAAAGTCTGAGAGGGGCTAGGTTTAATCTTCAGCACTACAGGAAAAAAAAAAAAACAACCCACTAATTTTATTGTATCACCTCAATCCACCGTGTCATGCTAGTGTTTGAGCACTTCGGTGGTGGCTTTCTAGTAAGTTTTCTTCTCAGAAGCTCGCTGCTCATTCCTCTGGAGAGAATGTGTGGCTGGTGTCTTCCCAGTGCTACTCTTATTAAAGAATCTGCAGATTTAAACACTGGGGTTTGCTTTGGGGTCAATTATAGTTTAGACAGCAGAGGAAAAATAACAGTGTTGATGTGTAGCTGGATATTCAGCAAAACAATCCTAAAGTATGTGCAGTAAAATGTGAGGAGTTAAGAAGACGGATACATGTATTTAGTTCTAAGCTAACACGTGACCTGGCACACTGCCTTATTATCAAAATGTTTACATAGAAATAAATTTAAAATAAGAGGATATACATAGGCGTTCCCTTATATTCTTTCTGTACTGTTTCAAATCCTATGTAATAACATAGTTATAAGTCCAAAGGGGCTGTGTGTGGGG
This sequence comes from Meriones unguiculatus, assembly GCF_030254825.1. NCBI lineage: Eukaryota > Metazoa > Chordata > Mammalia > Rodentia > Muridae > Meriones > Meriones unguiculatus. The sequence continues at coordinate 89,115,805 of NC_083354.1, read as the reverse complement.
GGGGGAGCAAACAAAAGAAATTAGAAAGAAACAAGTCCAAGGAGTGAGGGACAGCCAGCCTCCATTTCTAGAAGCCAGTAGTGCAGGAGACGTGGGAGGACATCTGTACTGGGCAACAAGATTAATAACTTTCCAGAAAGAGACAGTGTCCACAGCGGGGGCAAGAAGGAAGCAGATACTGACAAGGATAGTGCAGCTTTCATCTCGCCAGTCATTGGTGCCTGGGAGGATGGATCTGAGGAGAAGGTCTCCTCCTCTAAGGCAGAAAGGAAGGGGGGTGGGATGAGTTCCATCAGCGAGTGACCCTCACCCTCAGTGCTCACAACCAACCTCACTAGAAAGTGTGATTCCTCACCTCAGAGTGCAAGCTTCTCGCTGAGACTGAGAGAACGGGGGTCAAATTGAAGTTTTACAACAGTTGCCCTGGGAAATGAGGGAAGCAACCCAGCTAAGGAGTAATGAAAGTGATAGTAATGGCTTGCCTAAAACTGGAGAACATGAGTAAGTCATGCTACCAGGGAGAAATGTGGGGTTTAATGGCTCAGGAGAAGAAATAGTCAGGTAGTTGCTTGGTGTCTTGGCTTAGAGGGACAGATTCATTTATTATTTCACCTGGCTGGTCCAGCCCCTTTTCTCTTTTAATCCTCCTACTACTTTGAACCAGAGACTATCAAATGGTGTTCATTAAGAGCATTTCAAACACTCCTGATTAAAAACAAAACCCCTGAGTCAGGATGACAAACGGAAGTGTGTGGTGCCTGCATGGTGTCCTCATGTCAGGACACTTTGCTTTTAAAACTACCTATTTAAATTCCCTGGCAGAGCAGCTGTTCCATAGCCTCATGTTCAGGGGTAAGCTGTGAGTGGCTGCAGGCACCACAGCCTCACTCATCATTGTACAATAATTGTTCTGGGATATGTTATACTATACCCCAACCTATGTAAAAACATAAGTCTGCCTGTTTGCTTTATTACGGCCTTACGTAAGTGGTAATTATTTTTTAAATCTCTTTCTCTTTGAAAGATTCAGCAAGCATCTCAAATGTTACTGAGATAAAAACCAACATGAGCCTGGGTTTGACCCTCACCAGGAATTCGGGGACCGGCGGCTTTCTAGTGAGTGTTTCCTCTCAGCTCCTCACTTCTCTGGAGAAAATTTGTGGTCAGTGTCTTCCTGACATCACCCCTATCAAACATAATCTGCAGACTTAATCACTGAAGTTTGCTTTTGGATCAAGTTTGCTAGCTGAGTGTTCATAGACAGCCTTCTTGAGTATTAATCGAAACAGTAGAATGCTTTGAGTGAGGTGGGGAGAGTAAAAAGCCTTTTGCCCTGGAAAGTTGTGCTTAGTGGGTGTGGAAACCATCAGAATCCCAGGTCCTGTTTCTGCCCCCTCAAGGAGCATGCGTGAGGACCTTCCATCCCTCGGACAGGGCTCAGAGCCAAGGTCTGGCTAATGTGAACCTCTGTAAAGTGGGAAACTCTCTCTTGTGTCATATATCTGCTTCCTCTCTGACTTATTTCCTAATACATTATGAAAGGAAAATTTCTGAAGGGAAGAAGAATTTCTGGGCTTAGATTTAATACAGAAAATTGTTGAAAATATTTGTATAAATAGTGAAAAAAAATCACATACCCCACCCGCTAAAAGTCAGAAGACAAGTAAAAACTAACTCATATCTGAAATTTCTTCTGGCTCATATAAGAATCCTCTAGTTCAAAGGTTCTCAACCCATGGGTCACAACCCCTTTAAGGGTTAAACAATGCTTTCAAAGGGGTTGCATATAAAATATCCTGCATATCTATTATTTACATTACAGTTCATAAGAATAGCAAAATCACAGTTATGAAATAGCAACAAAAATATTTTTATGGTTGGGGGTCACAACCAAACATGAGGAACTGTATTAAATAAGGTCACAGCAGTAAGGAGGTTGAGAACCACTAGTCTAGTTAAGACAGCTCTGCAAAACTTATCTTCAAAAGCCCAGGTTGTCTTTGCTAATGACATACTGAACTAAAATCTTGCTCTTTTTGAACTGGATTTTTTTAATGTAGCCAATATTATCATTTTATTTAGACTAACAGATATTTACATTCAGACCACTTTATTTCCACTAAAAAAAATTTAAATGTTGGTTATCATATGTGTCATATCAGTATACAAAAGCATACAAATAACTTGCTAAGTGTCCTTGTTACATTCTTTGATCTTTATAATCGGGTTGATTTCATGCTTTTTGTTTATTTTTTGTAGTTGGCTAAGTCAGAAGAATATCTTGAGAATTATGGATTGTGGATGTACTTTAAAAGTTTTAGTCCTTAATTCTAGATTTAAAAAAAAAATCCTACAGGAGAATTAGTAGTCACTGCAATGGAGTTGGGAGGAAGGAGAGACCAAGCTCTTTACACATTTAAAAGGTCAGAGACTTGAGATCCTCTGAAAAATTATGTGGAAAAGACTGACAATCATCACATATTTCTGAACCTTCTTAAGTTCTGGGCTTAAAGCAAGAATGTTTTGGCATTAACAATTGGCATATTGTAACTTCAACTTCTTAATGCTCTTTTCCATTGCTTGTGAAAAAGAGCTTCTATTCTTGCATACTTAATGTGTTATTTTCCAAGGTGATAAAACAATTGACAGTGCAGAAATGGCATCAACGATTGTCATCCTGTGCGTGTGCGTGTGCATGTTCATGTGCATGTGTGTGTGTGTGTGTGTGTGTGTCTGTGTGTGTATGTGTACTTGCCAGAAGCAACAATGACTTTACTTTTTCCTAATTGGCAAAATGTTCCAGTTTTATGGGAGGAAAACCATGCTTGCTCACTGAGCATGAAATATGAGCACAGCTGCTAGGATTAAGCCTCTAACAGTGGGTCAAATAAATTCTTTTTGTTTTCCAATCGCTTCCTATAACTCCACACTTTTCTATTCAGTTTTAATAACTGATGTGTTCAATGTTCTATGTATAGATCACAGCTTTACATAATGTGAAACTCTTTAGGTAACTTTTAATATCTCTGGACTTGACTTCTCTTTCCTATTTTTCATCCAGAAAATTTAATATTGTAGAGTCTAGTATCTCCTGTGTGCTTTAATCATGATTCATTCAGCAGCTCTCAGCATTCATCAAAGAGCTGTGGAGGAGAGAATGGGAGCTGCGTACATGGCGCTCTTAAGAGTTAGAATATGTATGCTATGAGCAAGGAAGCGAATACCAGCCAGCTTTGCTGACCTGGTAGACAGAAAGTGGAAATGAAAGAACTTGAAACTCGATGTAAGGAAATAGTTTATAGCAAGGTTGAAGTTCACAGCCTCAGTTGTGCTGTTTAGTGTGTTAATGTGCTTTACAAGTGTAGTTTTTCACTCAGATTTTTCCTTTATAATCTCAGGGTCAAATACACCAGGTAAATAGGAACACAGTGGCCTTCCCTGGAATGCAAGAAATGTGTTGTTTGTTTGCCACGGTGTCTACATGGCTGAGGCACTCTGGAGGATGCCTCCTGCCTGTCCTTAGAGGTAGTTGGGTTTTTGGTTTCCATTAAAAAAAAAAGTCCTGGATGGAAGGGATAAGAGGTTATGTGATGCTCAAACAACCACAATAACAATACCAACGCAGCACGCTCTTCCCCTGACTGCATTCTGAGTGTTTTATGTTTATGGATCATTGAATAGTCAATCCTCACAGCATTTAGCTGCCCATTTAGCTGCCCATTGACAGTTACCCCCCAATGGTCCCATCTCTGCTCTTGAAGGCCCATCATGTGGGTGCACATCTGTTCCCTTCTGTTTGTCCTCACAGCCTTCCAAGAGGATGGTCACTCAAAAGCATTTTAAGAAGACTTTTGAAAGTGCATTATTATTTCAACCACATGAATGAATCTCTGCACACCAGGTGCATACCAGGTGCCTATGGAAACCAAAAGAAGGGGTCAGATGTCCTGGGACGGGAGTTAGAAGGTTGTTAGCTGCTGTGTGGGAAATGAGAGTTAAATCCAGGTCCTCTGGAGAAGCAGCCAGTGCTCTTAACCACTGAGCTATCTCTCCAATCCTTCAAAGGCATTTTGGACTTGCTAGTTTTAAAAGCTGGCTAAGCAGGTGCTATAAAGATGTCTCACTGATGGAGACCACTGGCTGCTCTTCCAGAGGACCGAGACTCAATTCCCAGCACCCAACATTCTCTCCTGGCCTCCAAGGACACTGGGAACAAAAGTAGTACAAAAACATGCATACATGTCAAACACACACATACATATTTATATATCTTGTGAATCTTAGCAAAGAGTGGACAGGTTGTTTGTTCCGTAAATGGAGAGGTAGAAAGTCACATTTTCTGTGTGTGTGTATTTTATTTTCTCCTTTCTTTGAAGACCTGTGGTCCTCTGTGGGCCCATCAGTGTGGAAATCAGTACTACGCAACTGGAATTTGTTCTGACGTCAGTCCAGACTTTCTGTCCTTGACCAGCTTCTCACCTGCAGTTCAGGGTAAGTCATGAATGTAAAGGAGGTCTGAGCAAAGTTAAGGGGGGAAGGCTCCAGGATCCACCCATCCTCTCTGTAGGTCCGAGGTTGACATGGCTGTGAGGTTTGACTTACCTTTGGAAATTGTGTTCTCTTTCATCTCTTCCTGTGCAGCTTGCCCTTCACTTGTAGACGTTGTGGTTGTGTGCGATGAATCAAACAGTATTTATCCCTGGGAGGCCGTAAAGAATTTTTTGGAAAAGTTTGTACAAGGCCTGGATATAGGACCCAAAAAGACACAGGTGAGGACATCATAAGTAAATTAATGAATAAACAAACAAATGGATAAACAAACAAATCAATGAGCCCATGGCTCACTTTTGGAGAAAATAATGTTAGATATGAAGTTTTAAATTTCTCATTTGTCAAATATTTATCTTAAATGAATTAAATGGTAACCTGGATAATTAATTGAAATGTATACTTCTTTTTCCTTTTTTGCATTTTTATTAATTATTATTATTTATTACAATTTATTCAATTTGTATCCTCGCTGTGGCCCCTTCCTTCATCCCCTCCCAGTCCCATCCTCCCTTCCTCATCTCCTCCCATGCCCCTCCCCTAGTCTACTAATAGGGGAGGATCTCCTCCCCTTCTATTTGACCCTAGCCTGTTAGGTTTCATGAGGACTAGCTGCATTGTCTTCCTCTGTGGCCTAGCATGGCTGCACCCCACAGGGGTGCCAGAGAGCCAGCCACTGAGTTCATGCCATAAACAACCCCTGCTTCCCTTACTAGGGACCTCCCTTGGAGAATTAGTCTATGGGTTACATCTAAGCAGGGGGGTTTAGGTCCCTCTCCATGCATGGTCCTTGGTTGGGTATCAGTCTCTACAAGTCTCCAGGGCCCAATTTTTTTGGTTCTGTTGGTCTCCTTTTGGAGCTCCTGTCCCCTCCAAGTCTTTCTGTTTCCCCCTTCTTTCATGAAATTCCATGCATTCTTCCCAAAGTTTGTCTATGAGTCTCAGCCTCTGCTTTGATACCTCAATTAGTGGAGTCTTTCACAGGCTGTCTGTGGTAGGCTGCTGTCCTATTCCCCTGTCTTCTCCTGCTTATTGTGTTTGCCCTTTTGAATGAGGATTGAGCATCTTCCCTAGGGTCTTCCTTGTTGTGTAGCTTCTTTAGGAGTATAGATTGTTGGGAAAAGATCATCTTCAGTGAGGTAACCCAGAAGCAGAAAGACACACATGGTACATACTCACTCATAAATGGTTATCAAACACATAAGATAGAAATGTATATTTCTTAGGTCATTATTGTGCCTATGACTTGTGTTGTTAATTTTATAGTTTTATTTTTGACACAAGCATCAAAAATAGAATACAGCACTGAAGTCTCTTTTAAAAGCTGCTTATTTTAATTCTTTAACCCATGAGTTTAGTAAGAATACATTTTAAGGGAATGGAATGATGGTGCAATGGTTAAGGACACTTACTGCTCTTGTAAAGGACCTGGGTTCAGTTCCGAGCCTTCAGCTCCAGTTCCAGGAAATAGAAAGTCCTCTGGCCTCCACAGGAACCTGTACATACTATATGCACATAAACTCACATAGGTACACACACACACAAATAAAAATAATAATTTTAAAATTGAACACATATTTTTTCTTTATTTTGCCCAATAGTGAATTCCTCTTTTTTATATCTTTCTAGTAATAGAATTACCTGAATTCTGTGAAATTTAAAAATAATCCTATAAGCATAATTCTAACATTAGTTTACATCCTTTTGTTTACATTCTAGTCTAGCCTGCCTTCTACTTTTACATAGGAGCAAATGTTTTCAATAATTTGAAATTCTTTCCTCTATCTTCAGAAGCCTGTAATTAGATGCTATTACATCTTCTTAATGTAGGTACCTAAAACTCAGGCATAAAAGTTTCCAAGACTGGGTAGCTTGTACTTTGAAAAGTGACAGCTACTCAATAAATAAAGGCAGAAGCATTTCTGGAGCCCAGGATCCTGAGACTGGCCTGGACAATACAGCAAGACCTGGAAGGAAGGAGAAAGTGGGAGGAGGGGAAGAAAAGAGAAAAGCAGGGAGCAATTCCTACATATTTTAAATTGCTTTTTTCATCATCACCCTCTTTTTTTTTTTTTTTTTTTTCCAAATTTCTGATTGGACCTACTGCTCATAGATCCAACTGGCTGAAGCAACAGTATCCCAGGGTGCAGTTCACTGATTTCCCAGCACATGTTCTAGGTAGCTTCTGATAGGCGAATACCTTGCACCTAGTAACAACTATTGGAATCGTTTTCCCGATTCTTTGTAGCTATCTTTACTGAAACCTCGCTTTTCTAGGTTCCTTGAAAATACAATAAAATTTTGACTATACTATAAAAGGTTGCTTTGCCATAGCAGGGGAGTGAGCAAACAGTGGAAATTCCATTGTGGAGTTTTACTAGAAACTTCTATTAATGAAGACTACATATCACACTATTTTCCGGAGAACAACACATTTAAATCTCTTAAGGAAGAAAGCTTCCCCATTAATCTGTTTCTTCTTTTTGTCTCTGAATTAGTTACCACACGTGATTTAACAATCTACAGGATTCATCACTTTCCTCTTGTGTCTTCTCCCACAATCTACAGTTTCCTTGTCTAGGAAGAGCTGAGCTCAGTCTCTCTTCCTACAGCCCATTCTTCGTATACACCTAATCTTTACACCCTACTCTCCTTGCACTCAGATCTGTGGCTGTGTCACAGGGACCATATGTGGCTGACATCCACAGTCAGTTTTGAATCCTTGCACATCTTCGAAAGAGCATCAAAGGATGATCACTGTGTTTTCTCACTCCTTCCCAGTGGCTGTCATACCACCTCCCAAACAGAACCACAGACTGGACTCAACAACCAAGGCTGTCCTTCCAGTCCCCTTATATCCTGACCTCAGGGAGTCTTGTGTCTTTCAGAGAGCCTCTTGGCACTCATTTCCTATTTCCTGCTCACACAATCCCATCTCCTGGGCTGGGAGAATTCTTTCAAAGCTCAGGAACAGGCCTATTGATAGAAAGATGTAAATTTCTTAATCTGAAGGAGAAAGCACCCATTCCCCATACCATGTTCAGAAGTTTATCTTTCTGTTAGCTCTCTCAAGTAAGTTTTCTTCTGATGGTGTGTCTTCTGTGGGCCCAGAGTTTCCTGTGCCATATCCAACAATGCTCATGCCCACAACAGGGGAAATCCAACAATCATTCAGGCGGAGTACACAGTTTAGGAGTACATGACCTTTTCTTCAACTAAGTTCTGATACTGTTACATAATTACTCTCAACTAACAAGATGTTACCTTCCATCTAAGATTGCTTATAGCTGTTTTCAAGCTAGTATCCACTGACACTTAGAAAGCTTATTTATTTGTATCTGTTTTAATCTTTGTGTTGGAAATCTGAGCAAATATTCATTTGCATTAAATACCCTAAGTGCTTTAAGGATCTATAGTTACTTCTGAACCAACACTGTAAGCTGTAAGAGGTTGTCTTGCTTGGCAGTCATGCCCCTGTCCCACACTGATGGCCTCGAACAAAGATCATCCCACAGAAAGAATAAGAATTGTCAAGCACAGAATTAAAAGTAGTCCCTTGAAGCTCTTAGCCCACATTTAAATTCGCCTCAAATTCTTATTATATGGGCTAAACATAAAATTATTTATAAGCTAATGATAGATAATAAATAAACGTCTGCTCCTTTGAAGGTGGCGTTAATTCAGTATGCCAATAACCCAAGAGTTGTATTTAACTTGAACACTTACAAAACCAAAGAGGAAATGGTTGCAGCCATGTCTGAGACCTACCAGAACGGCGGGGACCTCACGAACACCTTCCAAGCAATCAAGTTTGCAAGGTAAGCTTTGATGCTATCTGGTCAAGTTTTTGACAATATGGAAGTGAAAAAAAATAAAAAATAAAATTTTAAAGGAATGGAATCGAAGAGGCAAAACAAAAGTAACAAGGGCAGAAACAAGCTTGAGATTTCTGTGACATGTGTACCCTGGCAAGGGACAGAGAAAATGAATCAATCACAACAGTTCTGGGACTTTCAGACATAGGAAATGATTTTACATGCTCTTTCATGAATTACGTCAAACTCAAAGATCTTAGGTTAAAATACAATAAAATGGAAGACTCTCACTGTTTGTTAATCCTGGCTTTAAACAAATAAAACTGATAGGGTACTTTGTACACATTAGTGAAGGTCATGGAATATTATACACAAACATCTGAACGTTGAAGTTATCGGGCCTGCTGCCACCCACAGGGAGCGTGCCTTACAACTTCATGGCACCCACACCCTTCCTCCCTCAGTTTCTCTTTTTCAGTACGTAAGCTAAATGTTTGACTGTCATTTTTGAAAAAATGAGAATAAATGTGCCTGCCCCCCAGCCTTTTCCATCTTCTGGTTTTATTCTCTCAAAAGCCATCAAAACAAGTTGTCTTCTCACCTCTTCCTTAAAACCTGTAGCTCTTCCACTAGGCGAACATAGGCTCTGCCTCAGCTAGCCTAATGTTCCTGCCTCAAGCCTCACTGTCCCTAGCTCCTCTCGGCATTTGATAAGGACGCACACACACACTACTATGAACCCAGTCTTCACTGAGGACCATAAACTTCTGAGATCCTCACCAATATTGGGTCAACAACTCTGGTCTCTTCGCTGGCTCCTTCTCTTGGCTTTTGTTCACTGAACAAAGACCCTTCCCCTCTCTTCCACAGCCCTCTCTGTTACAAATAATGTCACTGCCCTTGCTGTGAGTGTCACCCCTGTATGGGTTGCCCATTGCTTTGTATCATCTTTTAATTCTCTCTTCAAAGTCATCAGGCAAGTTCAGCATCTTTATTGGGAGTACCATCTCACTTAGCAAATTCAGTACGTCCTAAACAGCCTTGTTCCTTTCCCACGCTGCTCATGATGCAGGCGTCTTGTTCACCCGTTATCAGACAAAAGCCTCATTGTTATCTCTCCTCTTTCCTCAGATATATACATGGCCATCATCACATTTGCCACTTCCATCTCTTCATTCCCTGTTTTATCTGTCCCTTCGTCTTCTCTTTCTGTGTACTGAAGTTGCTGCTTTCATCAGCTGGTGAGATCTTCTTTATATGTATCAAAAGAGACTGTCCATAAGAGAAGACAGGATTGGTTTCATTCTCCTGTGTCTCTAGCTCTTTGGGGTCTTGACCATCTCATCAACTGCAGGCCGTAAAAATGAGTCACCTGTCATTAAACAGAGACGTTTCCCGTCAGACTGAGGAAAAGAATGTTGTCAAGATAACGCCGGAAAACTCCTGTCTTTAGCAGAGAATGTGTTTGGGGCCTATGCCCGAGGAAGGAATCTGAGTTCCCAGCAAGCTTTCTTCTCAAAATAGGGCATGATCACTGCCTGTTTAGGTGTGGCTGTTTGGCTTTTATAACCTTTTTAAAAACCCCGGATTTTTCCCCTACCACCATAATTTTCCAACGAACAAGAATCAGGACTCACCCAAATTCTAATTAACACCCAGAACACACACACTTATACACTATAAAATTATTGAAATACTGCTAAATATGAATTATATTTTATATTTTTGTGAAGATGCTACTAATAGAAGAAGGCTCTTAAATATGGCACTGGTGTTGACACAGACAGAAATTGACATGGAAAGTACAAAATGGTTTGTGATTGATGCACTTAAAGATGCTAATTTCCCGTTTCTATTTCAAAGCAAGGGTCTACATCTTAGCTTCTGTTAATAATGAGTAATCTGATCTGTCACAGAGACGATGCTTATTTACCAGCTTCTGGTGGGCGCCCGGGTGCTACAAAAGTCATGGTAGTTGTGACTGATGGTGAATCCCACGATGGGACAAAGCTGAAAACTGTGATCCAGCAATGCAATGATGACAACATCCTGAGGTTCGGCATAGCAGTAAGTGGCTTCATTTGGGTTTGGATGGCTGTTGAGGGCTATGCATCCCTGCGTGCTGTCGCTTTCCAGGGCTGCAGTTCATCTTGTCCCTCTGCTTCCTGCCGATTTTCAGTCCTGCCAACTAAATGAACGGTTGCGGGGTATGTCTGCAAGAAGGTTTATAATGACCGGAAACACAATGAAATGACAGACAGGAAAATTCAAGTAGAAAAGGAATGACCTTTTTTTGTTTGTTTGTTTTAACCCTGTGCTCTCTCTTTCTCTCTGTCTTTTTTTCCAGGTTCTAGGGTATTTAAACAGAAACGCTCTTGATACCAAAAATTTAATCAAAGAAATTAAAGCAATTGCTAGTACTCCAACAGAGAGGTACTTTTTCAATGTTGCTGATGAGGCAGCTCTTCTGGAGAAGGCTGGGACTCTAGGGGAGCACATTTTCAGTATTGAAGGTAAGTCCTTTCTAGGATTTTTCTTTCAAATACTATTTTTTTAATAGAATTTGTTATTTTATATAATATAGGTGCTATATGGATATTGAGTCATAGGCCAGGCAGAAAAACTAACTCAGGTATGTCAGCAAGAAATGGTAGACAAGGTACATGAATACATAGCTCATAAGAGAAAATGAGGGTGGTTAGCAAGCAGAGCAAAAATGTGAATCCAACCACGCTTGTGTTTTGCCTGAAAGATGTCACATCAGTATTGTTTAATTTCCCATAATTATCTGAGGTGCACAGAAGCTCACACACAGTTGATGAGGTGATAACACTTTTAGTTTTTGAGAGAACCATCCAGCAACATCTATCATAACAATGTTTTTTTTTTCTTTTTATGTTATATAGTTTCAGAAATTCTTAAATTTGTTTATAATAACTAAATGTGTCTTTAAAATAGCGAAAATACAGTGATGGTCTCCAGCAGTTTAGTTGGGGGGAAGGCTTTCCTTATTGCAGCTCTAGTAGTGTACTTCCACAGGCTTGGAATGTCCTCAGGGCAGAACAGCCACCCACTCAGACACGCAGAAACTGGAGAACTGAAATACTCTTTATAGTTGGTTAAAAAAGAGGTAACATGAGACTCAAATCCTGGTTCTAAGTGCCTAAGTTAAATAACTCTCAGCAAAAAAGCTGGTGTCTAGATATAGAAGAAGAGGGAGATAGAAAGACCTGGAGGGGACAGGAACTCTATCAGAACAACAGAGCCAAATAAAACCTGGGCTCAGGGGGCCCTGCAGAGACCAATACTTCAACCAACGACCTTGCATGAAGAGGACCTAGACCCCCTGTTCAGAGGAAGCTCATAGGCCACTCAGATTCCAGGTGGGTTCCCTAGTAACGGGAACAGGGGCTGTCTCTGACATGAACTCAGTGGCAAGATCTTTGATCACTTCCACCTGGGGAGTGCAGCCTTGCCAGGCCACAAAGGAAGATGATGCAGCCATCCTGATGAGACCTGATAGGCTAGGGTCAGGTAGAAGGGGAGGAGGACCTCCCCTATCAGGGGACTAGGGAAAGGGCACAGGAGGAGATGAGGGAAGGTGGATGGGACTAGGAGGAGAGGAGGGAGGGGGTTGCAGCAGGAATACCAAGGAAATAAATTGTAATAAATAAATTAATTAATTTATAAAATTTTAAAACACTCGTGTTTAATTGTGCACCTACATATCAGGTGCCTTAGAAGCTGGGTGCAAAGGTACTGCATAGGTGCCTGTTGCTGTAGTCTAACCTGTCACTGCACTAGAAATTTCTATCCCACCACAAATTTGATTATGTGAGTGTAGTGTTTTCAAGTTATTTAAATCTTCACCAAAAACTAAGGCCTCTGGCAATAATTTGAAACTACTAAGGCATCTGTACCAGCATGCTCGCTTGACATCCGTGAGTAAGAATAATTACAGTGTAATTTAAGGATACGGTGAAATTATTTTGGACATTTTCTACTGTTGAAGACTTTCAAGGAGCACATTCCTCCCCCAACTTGTCTCTTTGGCATCTATGTAAATTATGATATCTCCTACGGAAGAGTACACCTCACAGCGGTGCATTCTGTTATTCTATTAAAGTTGCCTATGCAGGAATTTGGCTTGCTTCTGATGAACATTATTGAAACATGCCTACCAATAGAGTTCCACAGCATTAGACAGTGACAGATACTTAAGTACAGTTAAAAACAAACTTCCCAGCCAGTAAACTCTTTAGTCTTGAGTCCTGGTTGCCAACAGAACACGGATTCCCTCCATCCAGTCTATGGGGTGGAGTAATCACCTACTGTTCTAATGCACTGAACTATTTGTACATAAGGAACACCAATATTAAAAACAAAACCCAAATGGATTTTTAGCTAGTCATGGTAAATTAAAAAAAAAAATATCCTGATCTCAATTTCCACATTAACTAATACTCTTCCTTCACTGGGACTTATGTGACATCAGGAATAGCATAACTAGTACATTAAATTAATTGATGCATAATTAATTAAGGCCAATTTTGAACACTGCTCTGGAGACTTTCTTCCTGATTTCCTCTTCCTAGAATCCTCCAAATTCTAGTTCTACATTGACACAAAAAAGTGTGTGTGTATGTGTGTGTGTTGTATGTGTTTGTATACTACTTTTATGCCCAGTGCCCTTGGAGACTGGAAGAGGATGTTGGGTGCTGGGAATTGAACCTAGGTTCACCGCATGTGTGAATGCACATGCATGTATGTGTGTGTTCGTGTTTGAATGTTTGGTTGAAAATCACTGGCAATAACAGAATTTTTGAAAACGATACTTTCTAGGCACTGTTCAAGGAGGAGACAGCTTCCAGATGGAAATGGCGCAAGTTGGATTCAGCGCAGATTACTCGCCTCAAAATGTATGTATATCAGATACGTTTAAGCCATACTGTCACTTGCCAGAACACACACATGCACAATAGCTTAGACACATGGTAGGAAAAACAGCCATGATTCAGCAATGATTCAAATTCCTGGGCCCAGTGGCAAAGGCAATATACTAATCCAGGCATCACCCTTGCAAAAATGTCATGGCAATCAATTACCTACCTGAACCATCTGTCAAAGAAGCTGCCCTTTTTATCCCTTACACAGCTGAAGTCTACATTGCCATAGTACGTCCCCAAAGGACAGAGACAGTAAGTTGTTGAAAATGGAGGATTTGTGAAATCTGGGAGGGGGCTGGAGTCCACAGTCTTGTAGCTTAGGGAGTCTGTTCATCCAGTGTTCTCAGAAACAACCTCTAGGTCTGGACCCTAACTTTGCAAGGACATAGAAGGACGAAAGACACAACAATACCAGATTCTGGGAAATCTTTAGGAATTGATTTGAAATCAGATGGTCTAATAAACAGATTAAAGGATCAAGAACAGCTCATCCTCTGTCTAGAGCAGCGGTTCTCAACCTTCCTAAGGCTGTGACCCTTTAATACAGTTCCTCGTGATGTTCTGTAACCCAACAAGAAAATTATTTTTGTTGCTACTTCAGATATGTAATTTGGCTACTGCTGTGAATCATAATGTAAATATCTGATATGCTGAATAGCTAGCTGATAAGCAATTCCTGTGAAAGAGTCATTCAACCCCCAAGGGGGTCAAGGCACAAAGGTTGAGAACCAGTGGTCTGGGATAAAGGATGCTAACTTTACCTGTTCAATTACCCTTAGAGATGTTGACAGGTCAGAAAGCTTTCCCATGGCAAAAGGTGAATAAACACAATACTATAGACATATTTTCACACAATTACATGAAGAGACTCTATTTCCTAGAACCCATTCATCCTCCCTAATCTGTGCTTACATCATGCTTATTCTCAAAATTTTATATTTGTTTTTTCTGCAGAATGGGACATGTTTTTCCCTATTTTTTAAATTTATTTATTTATTTTTATTAATTACAGTTTATTCACTTTGTATCCTAGCTGTAGTCCCCTGCCTTGTCCCCTCCCAATCACACCCTCCCTCTTCTTCTTCTCCTATGCCCCTCCCCCAGTTCACTGATAGGGGGTCCTCCTCCCCTTCCATCTGACCCTAGTCTATCAGGTCTCATCAGGACTGGCTACATTGTCTTCCTCTGTGATCTGATAAAGCGCTCCCCCCTCAGGGGGAAGTGATCAAAGAGCCAAGCACTGAGTTCATGTCAGAGACAGTCCCTGTTTCCCTTACTAGTGAACCCTCTTGAACACTGAGCTGCCATGTGCACATCTGTACAGGGGTTCTAGATTATCTCTGCCCATGGTCCTTGGTTGGAGTATCACTCTCAGAAAAGCCCCCTGGGCCCAGATTTTTTGGTTCTGTTTATCTCCTTGTGGAGCTCTTGTCCCCTCCAGGTCTTTCTATCTCCCCCTTCTTTCCTAAGATTCTCTTCATTCTGCCCAGTTTGGCTATGGGCCTCAGCATCTCCTTTGTTACCCTGCTGGGTAGTCTTTCAGAGACCCTCTGTAGTAGGCTCCTGCCCTGTTCTTATTTTTTTTATATTAGATGTTATTTATTTCTTTTTTATTAAATTTTTATTTTTATATTAATTACACTTTATTCACTTTGTATCCCCCCTGTGATTCCCTCTCTCCTCCCGTCCCAATCCCTCCCTTCCTCCCCCCTCTGCACGCATGCCCCTCCCCAAGTTCACTGATAGGTGAGGTCTTCTTTTCCTTCCATCTGACCCAAGCTTATCAGGTCTCACCAGGACTAGCTGCAATGTTCTATTTTGTGGCCTAGCTAGGCTGTTCCTCTCATGGGGAGACGGGAGGAAGGTCAAAGAGCCAGCCACTGGTGGATCAATGGAACCAAATAGAAGACCCAGAAATAAACCCACACACTTACAGATACTTGATTTTTTGGACAAAAAAGCCAAAACAATAAAATGGAAAAAAAAAAAGATAATTATCCAACAAATGCTGCTGGTCCAACTGGATGTCTACATGCAGAAAAATGAAAATAGATCCATATTTATCACCCTGCACAAAACTAAAGTCCAAGTGGATCAAAGACCTCAACATAAACCCAGACACACTATATCTGTTAGAAGAAAAAGTGGGGAAAAGCCTAGAACTCATTGGCACAGGAGACAACTTCCTGAACAGAACACCAACAGCACAGGCTCTAAGATCAACAATCAATAAATGGGACCTCATGAAAATGAAAAGCTTCTGTAAAGCAAAAGACGGCCTACAGATTGGAAAAGGATCTTCACCAACCCAACATCTGACAGAGGGCTGATATCTGGAGTATATAAAGAACTAAAGAAGTTAAAAGGCACAGTGCAGGGAGGGACACGTGGCTGCCCATGTGTCCTTCACCCTAGCACTGTGGGGAACACAGAGATAGGAGGTCCATCTCTGCTTCAGCTTCAGTGAGAGACTCCAAGGCAAAGAAACAAGGCAGAGAGTGAGACAGCAGTGCACCTGATGTCCTTCTTTGGCCTCTGTGTCCACAAGCATGTACATCCAAACCTGCAATACATACCACAAACATACAAAGAAGAGAGCTGGAAATACAATCTCAGATTCCTCATGGGCCTTTCCTGTAAATACGTGGGAGAGAAGCTCTCACCTGATTCTTCTATAAGCTCTGAAGGCTCAGCCCTTGCAAATGATGCCTTTGAACTGAAGATGATTAAGCATTCGTCCTGTACCATGGCCTATTGCAAAGATTTCTACATACTGCATTATAAAAAGTTCTTCAAAGACAGAGCAGCTCAGTGGCTCTCAACCTTCTCAATGCTGCGACCCTTTAATGTAGTTCCTCATGTTGTAGTGACCCTCACTCAACCATAATATTATTTTTGTTGCTCCTTCATAACTATCTGATATGCAGGATGGTCTTAGGTAACCCTTCTGAACTGGTTGTTTGACCTCCCCAGAGGGGTTGTGACCCACAGGTTGAAAACTGATGCCGTAGCTCATAGTAAGCTTGTTCTCCAGGAAAATCAAAACAATTCTAAGATAGATAGATAGATAGATAGATAGATAGATAGATAGATAGATAGATAGATAGATGGATAGATAGAGATAATTAGCTTACTATGCAAATTTCCTTAAATTTTGATAGTTTACGTCAATGTTTTTACTAAGCTGAATTCATTTGCATTAAGGGTGGTTTGTTCTAATCTTCACTTCTCCAATTATTTCAGGATGTGCTGATGCTAGGTGCAGTGGGAGCTTTTGACTGGAGTGGAACTGTGGTCCAGAAGGCATCTCACGAGCACTTGATCTTTCCTAAACAAGCCTTTGACCAGGTTCTGCAGGACAGAAATCACAGTTCGTTTCTAGGTGAGGCACGGCAGCAGTGGGCACACACAGTTCTCAGGTTCTTATGCATTAAACGCTCAGGTCAGCTCAGCCTGTAAACTGTCCTCTAGTTAACTTGTTTGTAACCCACAGCTGTTACCTCTTTGCCAGTCAGGCCTCATCCCTTAAGTAAGAAAAGCTAAGTTTTATACAGAGGTCTCTGTAGATGTCTGTTAAGCTCATATGATCTACGATGTTGTTTAAATCTAGTGTTTCTAAAACAAGCAAATCTGCTCAGGCAGATATCCTTGGAACATGGCTGTTTCCCTAAAACAGAAGTTGTTCCTCAAAGGCAATACAATAAATAGTGGCCTTCTATTGTTTTAGACTCCTTAGGGGGTTTTGTTTGTCATCGCTGATGTTCATATGATAAGCATCCAATGATGTTCATTACTGCTGTGGGGTATTCTGTCTACACAAATCCTCCCAAATCCTTTGAAAGCCAGTGACCCCTCCAACAACCTAGCAAATTAAAAACCCAGAGCACAAAGCTAGACCTCTGTAACTCCAGGGCCTGCATTTTTTTCCATGAAATAGCATTAACATTTCACTTATTCATTCATTAAGCAATTGTTAAAAGCCAGTGTATTTGCTTTATTTCCTGTTGCTATGATAAGTTACGCTGACAAGGGCCACTTAAAGAAGACAGGGTTTAGTTGGCTCACAATTCCAGGCCACAGTCTATGATTGTGGGAAAACCAAGGCAACAGGAACTTGACACATTGCATACACAGTCAGGAGCAGAGAGAAGTGATTTAAGGGATACATGCTTGCTCTTAGCTCACTTCCTCTATCCTTATCCAGTTCAGGATCCCTTCCCTAAGGAATGGTGACACCCACAGTGGGAAGATCTTCCCACCTTAATTACTCATTTAATGTAATCAACCTAATTTCTCACAGCTATGCCTAGGGACGTACCTACTCTAGCCAACACCTCACTGGGCCACTTCTCCCAGGTAGTAAGAGATTGTGTCAAGTTGACAATTAAAATGAAGAGTTAGCTAGGCTTGTAAGTAGCTGAGAACAACCCAGGACCAAGGGACAGCCTTATAAGTGGAATTCCTGTCAATGCTACCTAGAACTACCAAGGAAAAGGCACGAAGACTCATCTCAGCAGTATGAGTAGTCATCACAGCTAATCAAGACTTCCGAGCATCTCGGCTACCTCTGAAAGGCCTCTCTGGCAAATCCAGTGATGCTCTAACTGCTTCTCCCCTAGGTTATTCTGTGGCTGCAATCTCTACTGAAAACGGTGTCTACTTTGTAGCTGGTGCTCCTCGGGCAAATTATACTGGCCAGATAGTGCTGTACAGTGTTAACAAGCAAGGCAATGTGACAGTGATTCAGTCTCACAGAGGGGACCAGGTAAGCATCATTACTAAGCAAGTGAAATGAATTTTATAGATAACAGGGGTAGGCGGACAGCTGAGTGAGCAGAGACTAGTATTTACTGAGCGGTTCCTCCGTGTCTGAATATGTCACCCTAATTGACTCATGTCTGTGTTAAACCCATACAATAGAAGGCTCACTGGGATTAGGTCTGATCTGCTTTTGCCACTGATTTTCTAGGAGTAAGGGGACCAGAAACTAGCCACAAACTACCTATCAGATCATACTTTTGCCTTCTTTTTCATAGTTTAAAGAATGGTGTGCCTATTTTGAGAGAAAAACAATGACAGCATTACAGAAGAGATCACTCATTAATCTTAAATCCTTAATAGATGTTTACACAGGCACTCAACGTTGATGGATGGGATGGCCCTCAGATGCCCTCAGATGGCCCTCAGATTTTACTTTACCTCTACCTAATTCTCTCATCTTTTCTACCTGGCAACATCACTTTGCTGGACTATGACGCTGGCATCACAGCATTCATGTTTCTCTTCACGTAGGAAACTCCTTTGGTCCTTAAGATGCTATTCAAATGACACTTCTTTCCCTGAGTTCCCCACCACCTCCCTACACTCTGACATGGTCCCTTTAATGCACTTTCTTTTGTTTTTCATGGTAACATAGATGTTTGCTGTCCTTGGCTGGCCCCATTCCTCCTCTCTTTCTCTAAATCACAGCTCACATAGCTTTTAGGCGTTTCCCTTCTGAATGCGGCCTCTGGGTCATTACCATCAGTAGCATGTGCTAGGATACGTTTGTGGTTATATAACTCCTGAGATGAATTTGCTTTAATACCCCAGATCGGCTCCTATTTTGGTAGTGTGCTGTGTGCAGTGGATGTGAACAAAGACACCATTTCAGATGTGCTCTTGGTAGGAGCTCCCACGTACATGAACGACCTCAAGAAGGAAGAGGGAAGAGTCTACCTGTTCACAATCACAAAGGTAAAAATCAACAAACTAACAGCATGAATGACTCTAGTACTAATAAGTAAGTTAATGTGAACTTTGAAGGACAGTCATTATTCTAGAAATACAGCCAGTTTTAAGGCATAGTATATCATATATTTAATAAAATTCAAAGTGTTGCCATCATTATAATTTTTAAATCATTAAAAGGCCCTGAGTTTAATATCTAATGTATCCCATTTTCCACAAGAGGTCTATGGATATATGTTCCTATGCAAATAAAGCCATTATAAGCACAAATAATTTTTGGCATACATGTATGTATTAGTTCATATTCTAAGCATCTTGTGTCATTCCTGTGAAATGATAATACTCACAGGGCCTCTGACCTCTTCATTTCACAGTAAAATCCACTGTCCCAGCCACTCTAGCAACCTCCAGATGACCTAGAGTGCTTTCTACATTAGTCTGTCAGAAAATTCCAGTGTTTAGTGTCACATTGAGGTACACGTCCAAGACTTGGAATTTCATATCCTTGCCATAAAGCTGAGCTTACTCAAAGAGAGAAGGCACAGCTTTTCTAGCGTGGAGACAGAACTCTAAATCCATTTCAGCAGGAATCTGGAGCTCAGTGAGGACAGGAAGAACAGCAAATGAAAGCCAGGGGTGGACACGGAAAACCAGACAGGTGTAGGGGAAGAGAAGTCAAGGCAGGGAAAGTTCCATTTAGTTGTTATGACAGTTTGTGTGTTTGGTGCTTGCTATACATTATTGTAAAAACTGACCCTCTAACATAAGCAGTTAAAGTAATTGTAATTCTACATGCACGCCTGCAAAGAAAGGAAATAGTTCCTTCTTGAAGGGTTTTTTTTTTTTAATCTCTAGTTTCTTTAGTGTTTCTTGTTTGCAAAATAGTCCGAACTATAATTAATCGTTGGAGATAAAAATAGCTCTTTAAAATTTGTTCTAGTTGATATTTTGATATGAATGATTGCTTTGCCTGCACGTGTATATTATGTTCACCACATAGCACCTGGTGACTAAGGAGATCAGAACAGAGTGTTGCATCTGCTGGAACTAGATGTAGTAATGGTTGTGAGCCACCATGTTGGTACCGGGCAGTGAACACAGGCCCACTGCAGAAGCAAAAAGTGCTCTTAGCCAACTCTCCAACCCCAATAATCCTGTCTCTTAATATTTTCTCTAACTCATGAAAAATTAATCTTCATACAATTACTATAAACTAGAAAGAATCAATACTCACAGTTTCCTGCTTGAGGCACTTCGCTTGCTTGCAAAGCCATTAATTATTTCCATACTTGAATATAAAATCTGAAGGAAAAAAACATTTATAAGAAAATGTCTTTTCTTCTGCACAGAATCATTAAGTATTGCTTGTTATAGAATAATACAGATGGAATTCATTTCTACCTCTTACCCCGTTACAGTTATGTTATTGTTCAGCCATTTTTAACTAAAATCTAGATTATCATGTTTCATTGTGTTTTGTACCTATCCTAATTTCATTCATGATATTAGAGTTCCACCAATTTTAAATTTTAAAGGTTTGGAAAGAGGTGATGATCCTAATACTGAGAGACAGTAGACAGAGAGAGTCGGACATTTTATATAGGTTTTTTGGGCACAGAAAAGAGAATTATTACCTCATATAATGTTGGCAGGAGCAGATATCTTGTTACTTTAATTAATGAAATTCTTATTTGTAACTCTCATCATATATCGAGAATTATACTTCCTAATATTAAAACCCTATCCACTTTTCACATTTTGAAATCTTGTCTGGACATGGTTGCTGTGGTTTTAATGATACACACTGAGGGTTTTGCTGTAATGGCTCCTCTCCCTTGACCAGGGCATCCTGAATCAGCACCAGTTTCTTGAAGGACCTGAAGGCACTGGAAACGCTCGGTTTGGTTCAGCGATTGCAGGCCTGTCGGACATTAACATGGATGGCTTTAATGATGTGATCGTTGGTTCACCTGTGGAGAATGAGAACGCTGGAGCTGTGTACATTTACAATGGTCACCAAAGTACCATTCGCACGAAGTATTCCCAGGTAAGCCAGGGACAGTGTGGTGATGTATTGTGTACATAAGTGCTAGAGCTGAATTATATCATCCAATTAATTCCATGCCACTTCCATTACATCCAGATTCTTTTCATCAAAAAGCATTTAGTGAAACCTGACTACATGTCAAATGCTATTCTAGCTCTGGGAAAGCTGTACAAAACATTCTTCGCAGAACAGTCAAAATCCTGCTTTTTGTTGATCTTATATTTCAATAGAGGAAATATGAGAAAAAGAAATGTTGCCACGGTCAAGGGCCAAACATAAACTCAACTAAGGTAAATTTGCAAAGATAATGGGTTTGAGATTGCTGAAGGATGATGAAGGATTTCTCACTAATAGGAAAATTTGTGCCAGTCCTGAGGAAAGCCAGGTAGGATAAGAATCAAGACCTGAACTGTTCTCAGCCCATTCTCCACCTACAGACATCTCACCATTTTGTGATGGTTTATGATTACACATTAAATGTAATTACACATTCTTTTCCCTTGATGAAAGAATCATTGTAAAAAAACAATACAGAGATCATATTAAAATGTGGTTAAAGAAAACAGTAGAATTTCCTGAACCAGACAACCTGAAAAGATGACCACACGGAGAATGTAAGGAGCAAAACGAAGGCTGTTGTTCTATGACTCCACTGTGTACTCTACAACTTCGTGTTAAATTTGCTCTTTCAGAAAATCCTTGGATCCGATGCAGCCTTCAGGAGCCGTCTTCAGTTCTTTGGAAGGTCCCTGGATGGCTATGGAGATTTAAATGGGGATTCCATCACTGACGTATCCATTGGTGCTTTGGGGCAAGTGGTTCAACTCTGGTGAGTCAACAAATGCAAGACTCAAACTAGCTAATTAAAATTACCTGCTTTATTGTGTAATATGGGTCATGCCCAGTGTGTTATATAAGACTGTAGATATGTGTCTATCGTGGTTTGCATAAAGGAAAGAACATTCATGGTTTTTCCTGAGAGTTGAATATATATATATATATATATTCTTTCTCTCTTAATATTAGTTATGTTTTTTATCCTTATATGAAAAGATTCAGTGTACAGGAAAAAAAAGCCCTTGAAATGGTATCCCACCTATTTCTGAATGTTACCTTCTTATAAGCAGCCTCGTTTCTCCAGTCAGGAAACCTCATGAGAACACACTCATAAGACACAAAGTGAAACACCGTGTGCTTAAAGGGCATATTTTAAAATCATTTAGTCATGAGCAAGAACCATTATTTTGGCTTAGCTGACCTCTTCACTGACCTGCATAGATGTAAAAGTTGAGGGAACAAGAAGGGATTCAAAGACAATGTGGCTCAAGAGTTTAAAAAAAACTAGGTGTAGAAAGGGCTTGGAAAGATAGGCCTGTTGGCCGAAGAGCCTGCTGTGAAAGAGTGAGTCCCCAGGAGCAGTCCCCAGAACCCACGTGAAAAGCCGGACATAGCCAAGCAAGGTAGCGCATGCCTTTAATCTCAGTACTTGGGAGGACAGCAGAGGTGGCTCTCGGTGAGTTTGAAGCCAGCCTGGTCTACATAGAGTGTTTCAGGTCAGCCATAGCTGAATGGTGAGACAATTTGAATGAATAAACAAATAAAAAGCCAGGCATAGAGGCATGTGCATGTAACCCCAGTGATGACAAGGCAGAGAAAATACCTGTGGCTCACTATTGAGCTAGCCTCGACTAATTATCAAGTTCCAGGGCAGTAGAGACCATGTCTCAAGCAACAGGGTACCTGAGGAATAACACCCAAGGTTGACCACAGGCATCCAGATGTACATGCACACACACGCACACACACACATACACACACACACACCACATACACACACCCGTAGATGTATTATCCAATGAGATACTGGTATTGAAAAGAAATTGATTATCCACTCAGGAATACTCATGTGTTCATTTTTTCTGTTGAAAATACATGCTTTACCTGTGGAGACATAGCAGGAACAGAAACACACCCACCAGCATTTTATGATTTCTGGGCCTGATGCTACCCTGTACACACCCGAACTGTGCTTTTCATGAGTGAAATGCACCTTTTGACAAGTCAAACTATCATGTGGAAACTCAAGGATATCTTCAAGACTGAGAAGCTAAAAAATACCTTTACTGAGTAAAGTCAGTTAAAATAATTGGAGACAGGCAAACTCAGAGTGTTTCAGAGTTGCGTGGCTTTGTCTGAAATACTGCACGAGAACACAGACCTGACAGAAAGCTGCTCTGTGTGAGCCTCCGGGTAGGTTTCCCATGCGGTGCCTCTACATTTATTAGACTCTGACATGCTGGTTTAGGCACCACTCACTGTTTTAAAAGGTGGGTCTAATTCTTCAGAAAAGTCAACACATGTGGCATCAAATGAATGTGCTGAGCCGAGCACACAAGCTAAGCTAATATTCTGTGGTCACGTTCCTACAAAGTGCTGACCCGCTCTCTCTGGATAACTCTGAGAATAATGTGTGGTAAATTTACCAAACATGCCAGTCGATGTCAACTGTATAAGAATGAATGCTCTCTTAAACAGTTGCCCTAAAATACACGTAAGCATTTTAGGTTCTAAACCTGTAGGCATGCTACATTTCTTATCAGACATGACGTGGTTGCTTATTAAGAGAAATCACAGATACATAGTCACTTTTGAAGTTGCCTTCCCAGCGATGCCTAAAAAGAAAAGAAACGTTTTTCTGGACTATCTGTGGGACTTTTCAAAATGGTGAAATCAGTGATCCGTGCTTGCTGCCTTATAAATAGCGGAAGGTCGCACAGGGCTCACGGAGGTGAAGTTCAAATACTAGCAATGGAGGAGCTCAGACTGTAGGTTCCACTTCCTCACTGACAAGTACCCAGGGAAATTTAAGCCTCCAAGTACCTGTGTCTCGGGTATTTTCATTCATAAAATGGAACTAGTGAGATGTTACCCGTGATAGCTCAGTAATCAATTGGTTTCCCATAGTAAGGGGAACAAGGACTATTACTAACAGGAACTCAATGACTGGCTCTTTGACCTCCCCACCTCCCAAGGGAGGAGCAGTACTGTTAGGCCACAGAGGAGGACTTTGCAGCCAGTCTTGAAAATACCTGACAAAAGGGAGTCATATGAAAGGGGAGGAGGTCCTCCCCTACTAGTGGACTTGGAAAGGGGCAGGGAGGAGATGAGGGAGGGAGGGTGGGATTGGGGAGGGAATGAGGGATACAGCTGGGATACAGAATTACAAAATGTAACTAATGAGAAAAATAAAATTATGGAAAAGAAAAATAAATAAATAAATAAATAAATAAATAAATAAATAAATAAATGGAACTAGTGTTTGTTTCACTTTCCACCAGGGTTGAAGGAGCAAATAATGCCTTGGCTATACAAAGAGCCACACCAGGGTCGAGAACTCTGGTACCCAGGGATGGACATTTCAGTCATATTCTGCCCTCACGCTAGTTGCCACCATCGTGGACAGGTGATGTCAGTCACGGAGGTGGCAAGGCATGAAACATGGTGATATTCATTAGCTCTGCCACCCCATCTTCCTACCTTCTCTCTCTCCTGCCATTTCAAGGAGTGAGATTAACACTGACCCCAGCTGGGAAGATATAAAAGATATAAAGGATATAAAATGACTTAACATTTCGTTTGCAAAGAGGTTTCAGGCTTCTATTCTGTATAGGTTCAAGTGTTATTAAGATAGGTGGATGGATAGATAGATAGATAGATAGATAGATAGATAGATGGATGGATGGATGGATTCTGTACGCTACACAGTTACCAACCATCCATTCACCCCTGCTGCCATCTTTTGCTTTCAAATAGAAAATACTGCTCTCAAGTTGTAGACAACAGAAAGAAAAATTCAACAATACTGGCCCCAGGCAGTTTATGTAAAGTTCATATGTGTGTTAAACAATAATGTGTGTTTGTTTCCATTTGTGTCTTTTAGGTCACAGAGCATTGCTGATGTGGCTATAGAAGCTTCATTCACTCCAGATAAGATCACTTTGCTCAACAAGGA
The DNA here is from genome assembly GCF_030254825.1 of Meriones unguiculatus. NCBI lineage: Eukaryota > Metazoa > Chordata > Mammalia > Rodentia > Muridae > Meriones > Meriones unguiculatus. The sequence continues at coordinate 89,090,707 of NC_083354.1, read as the reverse complement.
TGCTAAGATAATCCTCCAGCTCTGCTTCAGAGCCAATTTTAGACCTACTGGGCAAAACAATCAAGTGGGTGGGTAGACCTGACGATGGGTTGGCCATGATAGCTTTTGCTAGAGGTTTTGGTTTGCAGAGCAGAGGAAATAAGGATCTTTACTGCACATGCTTAAATTGCCATGAATTCAGTACCTAAGAGTAGTTCATTAGGCATGGGAGATCTGTCTGGAGCATCCTTGCTCGGGCCTAGATGGTGGCATTCTTCTATAGATTACTGGAATCACTGTGGTATTATGATGGGCTCTGCCTTTGAGTCTCTCTTACCCACAGATCCCTTCTGTAGATCCTCGACTGTGCAGAGTTCTAAATGAGTGTGTCTACACCATTGCCTATATATGTGTGATTAGTAAAAGCGCTGAGTATTATTCCTGTTCTCAAGGAGAAAGAAAAATAGAAAGGAATATGTAATTTGTAAACATTGCTTTACCATTTCTATAGTAGGAATCTGAGAGCATCCTCTCAGATGGGAGAAAGCAAAAGTGCCTACTGGTACTGAATTAAATTGCAAACAAATTAACTTAGAGGCTGAAAACAATCAGGTCAGTTGTTTGTCATGATTCATAGCAAGAAATACATGAGCATGGAGACAAGCCAAAGTGAGGTTCACAACTGGCACAGTTTCCAGGTTTTCCTACTTTTGGGTATTCAAACATTGACCTACCTTTGAATAGCATACCTCACAGGCATGGCCTAGAGCACACATCCACCTGAGTAGACACCATAGTTAAATAAAAAACCACCACTGAATGAACATTTTTTAGTCTGCTTAAAAGATTAAAATGGAAAATGTGTTCTCTGGCAGACATGGCTGGCTGCCCAGCTACCTTGGCCCAAAAGCATGAATTCATGCTTGTACATCTTCCACATTTTGAATGCTCTTCATATATTCTGTTGGCATGCACTTAAAAGTCTGTACTTTGAGAGAATTCTCTTTACACTGATTGGATGGTGAGGGCTTGGGGCCTTTCTTGCCATTTGGAACCTTTTCCTTTGACTCTATCCTACTGTGCTCAGGTGCATGCTGAAGAGCTGGTCATAATTTCTCACTTCATTGCTTGGCAATAACAGCACATAAGAAATAAATCCCATCTTTAAAACTGTGTAATCTATAAAACTATATATCTATTTCACCAAGCTACTTACAAGTGAGAGAGAGAGAGAGAGAGAGAGAGAGAGAGAGAGAGAGAGGTGTGTTCTAGCTTCATCCAGTTTACAGTGACCTGGGCCCACTATGTGTTTTGTATCATCTATTTTTAGTCGGGCCATTCAAGTGTTTCATGTTTTCGACATGTTTATTGGTCTCGTTAAGTCTCTGAGACTCAGAAATTCCACATTTCTTTAACAGATACACTAAAGATGATATAGATAGATTGTCTTAGGAAATATACTCAACTTTAAAATACTGAATAAATCTAATAAAACAATTGCCAGTAAGGCAGCTGCTGTAAACATCACGGAATAGTCTGAGTTTCTGAGTGGCCAGCGGGCTTCCTTAAAGACAGCTGGCCCGATTATTCAGACTTTAGTTGCTGTCATCCTTCTTTATCATACAGAAGTTTTCCATCTCCACTCTCCTGAGCTGATATTCATAATTTCTGCTTGCTTAAGAAACAGAGATTCAAAGGCAGTAGGACAGTGCTCAGAGTCAATTAGGACATAAACTGTGGAATTACTGCTCAGCCTAAGAATGTCTGACTCAAGTGTCGGTGCTGCCATGTTGCATGTCTTTGTCCACACAAGCACCCAGAATATGCCAGGCACAGGACACACTCTCTTAGACAATCACACTTGATTATACTAACAGCTAGTCCTTGTAGTGCATGGGGCGGGGGGGAGAAAGAACATGACCATTCTTTCAAAATTACTCAGATTTTATTTCTGACCTTATCCCAGCTGGGTGAACTCATGCCAATTATTCTGCCTTATGTAATCTAGTTTGTTATCTCAAAAATAGCATCATGGTTCCAAGTGTCCAGGCTTATTGTAGACTTGATAGCATACGAGGATGTGTTTGGGTGGAAGTGTTTCATATGACAGTCTTCCCTGTGTGTGGCCCGTGATATGGAGGATAAAGCTAATACACAGGAAAGGATCTGTTTGCCCAGGTTTATTCAATAGATTTCCCAAAAGTTGTTTTTTACTGCTACAAGCCACATTTCTCTGGCTCACTGTTTGTTTGTTTGTTTTTTCTTTTTCTTTTACTTTTTTTTTCTTTTAGTATTCACAATCACTTAGGCCAAATCCCAAGAAATTAAAAATGCCAGACCCTCCTCCTCTGTGCATAAACCACCAACATAAAGCCAGTTTCTTCATCTTCTTGATATCAGGGGCTTTTCCCAATAAGACACAACGAAACAGAATGTTCTTCTTCAGAGCTCACTTGACTCGTTTCTCCGTAATTTTATTACAGCCATCCTGTTTAACATGACGCTTGATGCTGATGGATATTCGTCCAGAGTAACCTCCAGAGGGATGTTTAGAGAAAACGGAGAACGGTTCCTGCAGAAGAGCACGGTTGTGAACAAAAACAAGAAGTGTTCTGAGTACCACATTAACATACAGGTGAGGGCTCAGGGTTTCTGCCCCTCTGCTCTCAAAAGACTACTGAGCACAGGAAGACGGAAACGGAAGGCGTACGTCAGAACACACTGGTCTTTCTCATGACTGCATTTCTTGTTCTAACTCTGTGAACAAGAAGCACATTTCTTCCCTGTTAATGCTTATGGTCACATTCCTATTTTAGAGGTGTTAGTGACGTGACATGTTATTAGGAGTTGCAACCGAAGGGGCTAAAATACCGGTAAAGAGACTAAGGACTCGGCCTAGAGGGATGGCTGAACAGGAAGGGCACCTGCGGTGGAAGCATGAGGGTCTGGGTTCAGCTCTCCAGCACCTAGGTTAAAGAGCCAAGTGTGGCTGTGTGTGTGCCTGAAACCACAGTGCTTTGAGCATCAGAGACACGGTCTCTGGGACTTCCTGGCTGCAGCCTAAATTCGGGATTACCTAGAGCTCTGCCTCAAGGAGAAAATGTAGAATATGATGACAGAGAAAACCTGATTTTCTCCTCTGGCCTCCACAGGTGTGCGCACATACAGCATACATATGCATGTCTGTAGGTGAGCATACACGCGTGTGCATACACACGTATACACACACATTTAATAAAGAAAATAGATTAATAAAAAAATACTTTTTTAAAAGATGAAAGAGTGTTTTCTTAAGTGACTAACAGGGCAAACTTACCACTGACAACCTTATTTTGACATCTTTTCCATCAGGTAAAAGTTGTATTCATCTTTTGAGATTTTTTTCTGTGCTGTCTCATGGCCCATTTTTTTTTTTTTTAATTCTTTATTAATTACACTTTATTCACTTTGTATCCCCCCTGTGGTTCCCTACCTCCAACCATCCAATCCCTCCCTTCCTCCACCCTCTGCACTCATGCCCCTCCCCAAGTCCACTGATAGGGGAGGACTTCTTTTCCTTCCTTCTGATCATAGTCAATTAGGTCTCATCAGGAGTGGCTGCACTGTCTTCTTCTGTGGCCTGGTAATGCTGCTCCCCCCTCAGGGGGAGGTAATTAAAGGGCAGGCCAATCAGTTCATGTCAGAGATAGTCCCTGTTCCTATTACAATGGAACCCACTTGGATACTGAACTGCCATGGGCTACATCTGTGAAGAGGTCTTAGGTTATCTCCATGCATGATCCCTGGTTGGAGTATCAGAAGAAGAAATGCAAATGGCTCAGAAACACTTTAAAAACTGAAAACTTTTTTTTTAATTACCAGAGAAATATAAATTAGAACTATTTTAAGATACCCTCCCAATGTACTCAGAAGAGTCACCAGGAATATCAATAAAAACAAATGCTGCCATGGATACAGCAAAACAGGAAGTTTCACACACTGATAATCAGGGCATATAGTATGTCACCACTTAAGAAAGTAGTTTGGACAGGAGCCTACCACAGAGGGCCTCTGAAAGACTCTACCTAGCAGTGTATCAAAGCAGATGCTGAGACTCATAACCAAACCTTGGGCAGAGTGCAGGGAATCATATAAAAGAAGGGGTGTTAGTATGACCTGGAGAGGATAGGAGCTCCATAAGGACCAAATATTTCGGGGCACAGGGGTCTTTTCAGAGACTGTTTATCCAGCAAAGGACCATGCATGGATATAACCTAGAACCCCTGTTCAGATGTAGCCCATGACAGCTCAGTATCCAAGTAGGTACCCTAGTATGGGGAACAGGAACTATCTCTGACATGAACTCAGTGGCTGGCTCTTTGACCTTTCCCCCCTCCACAAGGGGAGAGCAGCCTTGCTAGGCCACAGAGGAGGACATTGCAGCCAGTCCTGAAAAAACCCGATAAGCTAGGGTCAGATGGAAGGGGAGGAGGACCTCCCCTATCAGTGGACTGAGTGAGGGGCAGGGTGGAGGTGAGGAAGGGAGGATGGGATTGAGAGGGAATGAGGGAGGGGGCTACAGCTGGGATACAAAGTTAATAAACTATAACCAATATAAAAAATTAAAAAAATTTAAAAGTTGTATTCATTTTAAGCTACTGAAAAACGAAAAATCTCAATTTTGGTTTCTACCATTGCTTTCACACTAGGGCTGTGGTTCCCAACCTTCCTAATGCTTCGATCCTTTAATACAGTTCCTCATGTCGTGGGGACCCCCAGCCATGAAATATTCTGTTGCTACTTCAGAACTGCACCTTTGCTACTATTGTGAATCATAATGTATCCATCTGCTATGCAGGACAGCTGGTCTGTGAACCCCTAAAGGGGTCATGACCCACAGGCTGAGAACTGATGTACTAGGGGACTAACAGTAGATTGTGTAGTAAACACCGAGTGTTCTAACATCAGTCCAGAATTGCTGGAGCTCACACAGTTTGGGAAATTTTTAAGGTAGGAAAACTGCTTCTTGGGAGAAACTTTCCAGCCAGAAACTTAAGTTATATAGAACCCCCTCAGCAACTGTGTAAAAATACCTGATAGAAGAGGACACCTAGAGTGGAATCCTGACCTGTGTGTATACACACACACACACACACACACACACACATATATATATATATGAGAAGAAACGTTGCCCCATTCTTTCCTGACATTGTCTATTAGGGGATCAACCATGGAATTACAGATTTCCAAGGAATGAAGAGAGAAGATAGCAGGCAAGGCCACCCAAGGAATCTGTTGAAGATGAAAACTAGCCATGTCATCTAAACATTTATAATTACTTCTTTGTAAACAATGAGATTATTTATCATCCCAGTAAGAATTGCTGCTTCAGATTTTTGTTGTAACAGAGTCTTTAGGTTTCTGAATTTCGAGGCTAACAACAGAATTGGTACTGAAGAGAAAGTCTTCACCATTCAGAACAAGATGATTCCCTGAAATTGAAGCTCCTCTTAATTATAAACACATTTGTGGATTTTTGTTTTCAAGTTACCCTGACTAAGTAATCACTCAACTCCTCCTTCCTTCCTTTAGAAGCCCTCTGATGTTGTCAACCCTTTGGATCTCCGTGTGGACATCAGTTTGCAAAACCCTGGCACTAGCCCCGCGCTTGAAGCCTATTCCGACCCTGTCCACGTCTTCAGTGTGAGTGTGGCTTGCCCTTCTCAAACGCAGTTTGGCTAACAGCTTCAGGAGTTGCTGTGGGTTACAGGCGTTAAGGGTGCAGCCTGGATGCAGTGACACACCCAGTACGCTGGCATATCCATTCCACAAAGCAGAGCTTCCTCCTTCACGCCTCTGTCGCTGGCCCCAAACCTGGGGCCAAGCCACCATAGGTGTTCAACAAATGCTTCTTGCAGAAATACGTAAGGAGAAAGCCTGCCAGATTGCTTGTGCTCGCAACCCTCTTAAAAAATTCAGATGGCTGTGAAACTGCCTGTCTCTCTCCATCATATCTGCTTTAATTTACCTTGTAGCTTCCTACACAATCTACTGTTAGTCCCCTAGTACATCAGTTCTCAGCCTGTGGGTCATGACCCCTTTAGGGGTTCACAGTAGCTTCCCTACTTTAATTTACCTTGAATTTTGTATTTTTCAATATTTTTTATGATTATGCTCACCCTGTACAAGCTCTGAAAACTTTGTTTGGCTTCCCATAGTTTTGACCTTTGTGTAAATGGGATAAGGCTGTGTAAACTCTTTTACACTTTGTTCTTAACCAAGAGGATGATGGGTTTTCTTTTTTCCGTTTGTTGTAGGTCCCCTTCTATAAAGAGTGTGGCAGCGATGGGATCTGCATCTCTGACCTGATCCTGGACGTCCAGCAGCTGCCAGCCATTCAGTATGTTTGACTTTGCAGCTCTGTGTGAAATGCAGATATAAAAGGCACATTACACCCCCCCGTTCAACAGAAAAGTTTGGATTTTTTTTTCTAAAGAGGAAATACTCAGAACATAGTTAAGACATTTTTTTTTAAACTGAATTTCAACTTCTGCCATTCACCTAAGAGTAAAGCAATGAGAAATACAAAGCTGCTGGATTTGTGGAGGTCTCTTCCCTGCCATGCCATTAGAGGCTACAAAGAATGTGATCCAGCAGCTTTTGCTTACTTGCCAGCATCATTTTCCTGTGAAGAGAGTCTTGCATTATTAAGTAATCTTCAAGTAAATGCAAAGAATATCTTGAATCAACGAAAATTCTGAATAGTGGGGTAGTTCTAACTTCAACGGCTTTATCTTTCTTTCCTTGCTTTAACAGAAATCAACCTTTTATTGTCAGCAACCAAAACAAAAGGTTAACGTTTGCAGTCACACTGAAAAACACAGGGGAGAGTGCATACAACACTGCAGTCGAGGCTGAGTTCTCCGAGAACTTGTTTTTTGCTTCTTTCTCCATGCCGGTATGTGAGAACAACCCCCCAACCCCCCAACACACACACACACACACACACACACACACACACACATACACACACCCCTACACTCCCTTATACATCATCTCTGCTACCCCCAGACCCCCTCATTCCCCAAACCCCCTCAACCTTCCCCTCCATCCTCCCTGACAATCACCATCTCTGATTCCATGTCCTCCAAATTGTCTGAAAAAATCAGTTGATCTGGAGCATGGTTTGTCCTACCCTGTGGCTTCCAGTTAGTTAAGCCTCCTGAGAACACAGCCTGGCTCCAAATCCAGGGCGGCTCTGCTTCCAGTGAGGGTCACTTTTTCCTTTACCCCAGGCCTTGGCGGTGGCAGCTCATAACCTTTGCAGCCATCTGTGTGAGGAGGCCGCCTGTCCTTGTGCTAGACAGATGGAGTGCACTTGCTCAGGGGCATTCCGACTCCCACCGCGTCATTCTCAGGTTTGCAGACACTGCTGCTGCTGCCGCTGCCAGGAAGACACATTCCTGCAAAGCTACTCTATCCAGCTGACCTCATCACCGAGCCAGCCCTAATTCCTATGCTCCAAGGCATGAAGAGACAGAAAAAAAAAAAAAGTAGAAAAAGCTATTTTCCAAGTAGACTGCTTGATTAAAGAATATAAAAAATAGTTTCTTCCTATTGCCAGTAAAGGTGAACATTATAGACTTAGAATTCCAAACTTCTACTGACCTCCTGTTTAAATGGCCTGTGCCACATGGAACCTTGTACGTTAAAGACAAAATGAACTGAGGAAAATTGGCAGAGTCTGTTAGATACTTAAAAGACAAATGCTGCTGGGAAATGGTGGCACACACCTTTAATCCCAGCACCCAGGGTCAGAGCCAGGTGGATCTCTGAGTTACAACACAGCCTGGTCTACAAAGTGAGTTCCAGGACAGCCAGGGCTACATAAAGAAACCCTGTCTCAAATGAATGAATGAATGAATGAAGCAAACATGCTTTTTTCTTCTTTTGAAAATATACATTTCAAATTTTTTTCCTTTTTTCCTTTTAATTTTTATTAATTATACTTCATTCATTTTGTATCCCCCCATAAACCCTTCCTTCTTCCCCTCCCAGTCCCATCCTCCCTCCCCCTTCTCCACGCATGTCCCTCCCCAAGTCCACTAATAGGAGAGGTCTTCCTCTCCTTCCTTCTGATCCTAGTCTATCAGGTCTCATTAGGAGTGGCTGCATTGTCTTCCTCTGTGGCCTGGTAAGGCTGCTTCCCACTCAGGGGGAGGTGATCAAAGAGCAGGCCAATCAGTTCCTGTCAGAGACAGTCCCTGTTCCCATTACGATGGAACCCACTTGGACTCTGAACTGCCATGGGCTACATCTGTGCAGGGGTTCTAGGTTATCTCCATCAGTGTTCCTTGGCTGGAGTATCAGTCTCAGAAAAGACCCCTGTGCCCAGATTTTTTGGTTCTGTTGCTCTCCTTGTGGAGTTCCTGTCCTTACTATTTCCCACTTCTTTCATAAGATGCCCTGCACTCTGCCCAAAGGTTGGCCATAAGTCTTAGCATCTGCTTTGATACCCTACAGGGTAGAGGCTTTCAGAGGCCCTCTGAGGCAGTCTCTTGTCCTGGTCCCTGTTTTCTAAAGAGAATATATTACTAAAGATAATACTTCTGAATATTATAGTTAAAATATTTGTGCTTCTGGAATACAAAAGTTGATTTCCATAGTGCATAATTCACCAATCCTTTGGCTTCTTGAGTATATCTTTAGCCTTGACAGTAAAAACAGCTAACCATTTGGATACTACAAGATATTCAATCTTATTCAAGTCTTTGAGAGCAAAATATATATACATAAATAGAAACCATTATCATGGCTAAGGTTTCCTCATGAAACTTTCAGTGTGGGTACACACACACACACACACACTTCATTGTTGTTTCTTTGGTCCTGTTCAGGTCGATGGAACAGAAGTAACGTGCCAGGTTGGTTCATCGCAGAAATCTGTTTCCTGTGATGTGGGATACCCAGCCTTAAAGAGTGAACAGCAGGTAAGTCAAAGGCACTCCTCACAGCACTGTCTTTCCCAGGCATCATCCTTTAACAGACATCACAAAATAGCTGCCCACACACGGAAACGGGTTACCCCACCGAGGCTACTTCCTTTAAGTTGTTAGCACAAGTGGAGTTTCCTCCATGTACCTTGCAATATGGAATGTTCTTTTGTGTGACCAGGTTGACCAACACTGGTCAAAGTGCTGTAAGTAAATTTCAGATCAGCACAAAGCTTGACAGTTCTAACAAATGTAGCCAGAGAGGGTATGTACCCAACAGACATTAAGCTCAGGTTCTCCGGTAAGCCAGCTAAAGCAAGGTGGACAGACTTGGTCTACAGACTTAAAATTTTAAGACATAAAATTCAGAATTACACGAGAATGGGTTCACCTTGCAAGGGAACATTATTTCCTGGTACAGACCATCGCTGACTGTTGGATTTTAATATCGTGTGTAGGTGACTTTCACCATTAACTTCGACTTTAATCTTCAAAACCTCCAGAACCAGGCATCCATCAATTTCCAAGCCTTCAGGTAAGATGCAATGAAATCATAAACCGATGGTCAGTAGCTTTTTATGAGATTTCTCTTTAAGTAAATGTCTAATATTTGTTTTAAAGTGAGAGCCAAGAAACAAACAAAGCAGACAATTCAGTCAGTCTCAAGATCCCTCTCCTGTACGATGCTGAACTTCACTTAACCAGGTAAGTAGAGCCTGCTCCACGGATGGGTGGCGTCTAAGTCCTGACAGCATTGCACCCTGGCACATAAATCACGTAGCTCACTACTGTCTCCCACCTGTTGAGTTTTAGCCCATGGGCCAGCTAGATTAGAAATATCCAGAAAAATCAATGCCTGGGAACACTTGGACCTTTTAGGTTTATTGACTCAGAACAGCACTGAGATGGCAGAGGAAAAATGTGTTAGTCACAGTCATAGATTAACTCTCCTGAAAGGGGTGAGGTGCCTGTGATCTATTAAAAAAAAAAAAATCGGGCTGGAGAGATGGCTCAGAGGAAGAACACTGGCTGTTCTTCCAAAGGTCCTAAGTTCAATTCCCAGCAACCACATCGTGGCTCACAACCATCTATAGTGAGATCTTGTGCCCTCTTCTGGTGTGCAGGTACACATACAGACAGAATGCTGTATAAATAAAAAATAGATAGGTAGATAGATAACTATTTTTTAAAAATCTATCTTAAGACAATGAAGTATGCCCTGGGGGCCTTGAGGGCTGCCAACACTTCTCACTGCTCCTTCATATTATACATATTGGATGCCAAGCAATATGCCTGTTCTTGGACAAGGAAGTCCCCAGCATCCTGTCCTGGACATCAAAGGGGAACAACAAACATAAAATGGAGTCACAGGCTGAATACACTGATATGGAAACTAGACTAAGTCTAGCTCCTTAATGGAAAACCCCAGAAATGACTGGTGATGGTTTTCTTCCAACCAGGAGGAAATGAGGGATTTTCCAAAGGAGATCATCCATGAAGGAAGACTTTATTCCTTTTTCTTGCCTCCCAAATACAGGTCACCCAGAGGACAGTGGTTAAAATGTTACTAGCAGACAACAATTAGCTTGAATTCTTCCAAGGAGCAGGTGTCTTGGGAAATGGATCACATACAGATCCTACAGGTGGCTACAGGCAGATTCTACCTCTCACTCTCAGAACTGAGGCCAATTCCCTGTGTAAAGGCCCCTGAAAACACCATGGAACATACAGCTCATGCAATAAATCACAAAACAAAAATGAAAATCTTCCTGTTTGAAGCTTGAGACACATGAGCAAAGATAAAAAAAGAATGTGTCTGTATCCAGTGAGTCAGAAAGCCAAGTAAAAACAAAACCTAGCCTATGTATCAGGTTCTGAGAAGTATATCGGTAGCTACAATTTACAAAACTATCTCTTCAATAAAACAGTAATTAATGACAAAGCTACCATAATGTGTATTGCCACATCATTTGAGCTTTTTCCTTCCAATGTATGCCATTCTGTATTCTTAAACATATTTGGTGAAAGTCAATGCTTTTACAAGCATGTTAACATGGAATAAATTGAGGATTGAAATAGGACTTTACTCCTACTGACATCTTATCTACGTATTTTTGTGAGTGTAAGCTTTGTTCTAACACATTCTAGTATTAGAGTCTATAGTATGTACTTAAAATGTTAAGCTATATAGTCAAAAATTTTATTGAGGAGAATTTTAAAGTAATGATTTATGATCCTACACCCAGACAGTTTCCCACAAACTTTTTTTTAAAGCATTACCTCTATGTATTTTGAAGATACACATATTACAATAAAACACAAAAGGAAAAGTGAGGTTAGCATTCTCTACCATCTTGGTAACAATCTACACAAATTAACAAGACTGTTTTAAAATATCTTCTGCACAAGCAGTTCATTTATCTACAAGGTTGTTTACATATACACAAACGTTTTACTTACTCACAGTGAATGCTAACACGTCCTTTTCTATCATTAAGTGGTTTTCATCTCAGGATATAGATATCTAGTTTACTCTATTTCTGGATGAATCATTATTCATGTAAGCACTCTAGTATTAACTGATATTTGGTTGTTTCACATTTTTGTTAGTGTAACCACCAAAATCAATACAGCAAAAAAAAAAAAAATCTTTACTATTTTGTAAACATTTGAGGAAAGTGCTACCTAATCATGATGTCCCTGAGCAATACTGTAATACTGTATAAATGTACAGCTATATTCTATGTATATAATAATGTAGGATTATTTTAACAGGTATTTAGATCACTGCTAGTGCAACCCTAAAGCAATCTAGGGAAAACTTATGCAAAATGTGGAAAAGTGTCAGATCTCCTTAAAATACAAAAAGCAGACCATATCAATCAATTCAGGAGCTGGCTCTGTTTAGGGGCTTACATAAACATCTGGAAAGCAAAGAGGATAACTCATGCACACATAGCTGGGTTTTCTGTTTTAAATCCTCATCAGTTTCCCCATTTTCCATACAAGGCTAGCACATCACTGTTCCCTCTCATGCACATAAAGCCTTGACAAATACCACTTATTCTCAACTCTCCGTGTGATAGATTTTCCTTTTGAACATTTTGAAGAACTTTCTTAAAAGAAGAAGAAAGATGAGGGCAGACAGAGAGAGATAGATAGAGGGAGGCAAAAAAAAAAAAGAGATAGATTTGATTTCCAAAGTGGTTCTTCAAGTTTACATTCCCACCAGCAATGGAGGAGGGCTCCCCTTTCTCCACAACCTCTCCAGCATGTGTTGTAAATTGAGTTTTGGATCTTAGCCATTCTGATGGGTGTAAGGTAAAATCACAGGGTCATTTTGATTTGCATCTCCCTGATGGCTAAGGACGTTGAGCATTTCTTTAAGTGTTTTTCTGCCATTCTACAATCCTCTACAGAGAGTTCTCTGTTTAGCTCCGTACCCCATTTTTTAATTGGATTGCTTGATTTGTTGCTTTTTAACTTCTTGAGTTCTTTATATATACTGGATACTAGCTCTTTGTCAGACATAGGATTGGTGAAGATCCTTTCCCAGTCTGTAGGCTGTCGTTTTGTTTTGATGACAATGTCTTTTGATTTACAGAAGCTTTTCAGTTTCATGAGGTCCCACTTATTGATTGTTAATCTTAGAGCCTGTGCTGTTGGTGTTCTGTTCAGGAAGTAGTCTCTTGTGCCGATGAGTTCTAGGGTCTTCCCCACTATTTCTTCTCTGGCGCTTTCTCAGACAATTAGGAATAGTGATTCCTCAAGATCCAGCTATACCACTCCTAGGCATATATCCAAAAGATGCTCAAGTACACAATAAGGACATATGCTCAATCATGTTTGTAGCAGCTTTATTCATAATAGCCAGAAGCTGGAAACAACCCAGATGTCCCTCAGTTGAGGAATTAATGAAGAAATTGTACTTTTACACAATGGAATACTACTCAACAATTAAAAAAACGAGGAAATCATAAAATTTGCAGGCAAATGGTGGAACCTAGAAACAATCATCCTGAGTGATGTATCCCAAAAGCAGTAAGACACACATGGTATATACTCACTTATACAGACCTACAAGATAGGATAAACATACTAAAATCTATACACCTAAAGAAGATAAACAAGGAAGAGGTCCCAGGGTAAGATGATCAATCCTCACTTAGAAAGACAAACAGGATGGGCATTGGATATAGGAAAAAAGAAGTAACAGGACAGGAGCCTACTGTAGAGGGCCTCTGAAAGACTCTACCTGGCAGTGTATCAAAGCAGATATTAAGATTCATAACCAAACCTTTGGCAGAATGTAGGGAATCATATGAAAGAAGGGGGAATTAGTAAGACCTGGAATGGACAGGAGCTTCACAAGGACCAAATATATCAAGGCACAGGGGTCTTTTATGAAACTGTTTCTCCAGCCAAGGACCATGTATGGATATAACCTAGAACCCCTGCCCAGATATAGCCCATGGTAGCTCAGTACCCAAATGGCTACCCTAGTAAGGGGAACAGGGACTATTTCTGACATGAACTCAATGGCTGGCTCTTCGACACTCCCCTCCCAAGGGAGGAGCATCCTTGCCAGGCCACAGAAGAGGACATTGCAGCTAGTTCTGAAGAGACCTGATAAGCTAGGGTCAAGATGGAAGAGGAGGAGGTCCTCCCCTATCAGTGGACTTGGAAAGGGGTAGGGAGGAGATGAGGGAGGGATGGTGGGATTGGGAGGGAAGGAGGGAGGGGTCTACGGCTAGGATACAAAGTAAATAACCTGTGATTAATATAAAAAATTATTATAAAAAGAGACAGAGACAGAAGTGCCCAGAAGATAGAAAGCATTTTTGTCTCAGAAAATGTTTAGTCTGTTCTTTTAGGAAACGAACTGAACATCCTATAATTTAGATAAAGTGTCTCCTAGGAACATACAGAGGGGAATGCATGAAGCTTTTCAGAATCCTGCTTCCAGCTATCAGCATCTCAGCACTCCCCACAGTGCAACAGTCCATGGGGAATCCTGTGGCCTGGGCATCACTATGTTTGCAGATATGAATCAGGAATCCTACATTGTGTGGTCAAGATCTCATAATAACATCTTTGGATTTTAGGAGTAGTTCGCAGTGATAGAAACAAATGTGCTCAACCTTCAACTCACTGCCAACTGTTAGAGTTGGTCAAAACTACAGAAGATTAATAAAGTAAATCCACGTCCTGTTTGAAAGGCATTTAGTCATGTAGGAGCTAGTAGCGGGCACCCGTCATTGTGCCACAGCCACAGCAAGTGAAAATTCTTGGCTTAGCAATTCACGCCAACCATCACAGCTGGAGCGTGTCTACCTTTTGAACACACTTGCCAATGTAACAGCAGTCTGGAGAATAACGCAACCGTCAGTTTTAAAATAATACTTTTATACCTAAATTAGAAACTTGACAACTGGTAGACACACAGACTTTCCTTAGAGAGACAGTGAAGGGGTAGAACTCAAAAGAAAGTTGTTTTAAGTTATTTTCGTGGTTTTTTTCAACTTTTATATTATGATTTATTTTATTTAGTGTTTAGTACTTTTAACTTTCAGTATTAACTTTCGTGTTATGGTAATAATTTGCTGCTGAAAATAAACAGTATCGGACTAATATCTTTATTATTAGCCTTATAATTATTGTGGCGGTATTTTCTAACCCGCTAACACAATCAAATAAAAACACAGACCCCTGTTAGATTTTATAATTGCCTTATTTACCTTGAGCTGCGCAGATGCTGTACCTAGGCTATCTCATATCTTCCAGTCGCCATCCCACGCCATCCGCCTTAGCCATTCCTACCTGGCACCTCCCACCTATAAATCCTTGCATATTCTTCATCTGGGTCACTTTCTCCTTCTATGCCATTCTCAGAAGCCTTCCTTCTGGACCACGTGATTCTCTCTCCACCTCACCCACGCCGGCTTCCTCCTTCCTCCTCTCTTCCTATCTTCCTCCTTCCCAAGATCCTCTCTCTCCCAAGCCCGTGAACCTTAGCTCTGCCCGCCTCACCTTTGCTCCACCCAGGTCAGCTTTTTATTAGTCAAACAGGTATAATATCTTAAGCAGGGTTTACAGGAAGACAGTGAGATGTGAAAATCATCCAGGCAGGGGCCAGATCTCGGGAGCCAATAATTAGCATTAAAATATGTAGCACCAGACCAACTGCAAACAATAATTAATAATTCTATATTAACATATATGCTGCATACATTCCACTAGCATTGGAGGTAGGGAGCATTGCCATCTCTATTCCCCCACAGACACCAGCCTAGCAGAAACACAGATGCTCATATTTTCTCGTGTGGAATGTTAAGAAGTTGATGTGAAGGTAGAATAATCATTTGGTATAAGCAAAACTGAGCTGTTTTGATAATAATCCAAGGTAGAAGACACGTAAGTAAAATAAATAAGATGCTTCAAGAAAAAACTCAAAAACAATAATAATTGGCTTTTACTGATGTCACCCAACAGATCCACCAACATAAATTTTTATGAAATCTCTTTGGATGAGAATGTTCCTTCTGTCATAAACAGTATTGAAGACATTGGTCCTAAATTCGTCTTCTCCCTCAAGGTTGGTAAGCTTCTCATGTGGATGACAACCCAGGAAGAGAGGGAGAGAAATAAAGGGATCTAGGATGAGAAGAAAGTCAAACACAGCTGCAGTGAGGCACCGGTGGTCGCTCTTGAGTGTGCAGTAGCCTTGGCTGAGCTTGTTAACATACACACAGCACCTCAGCTCCGAGCCTTGGACTCAGAAGGGCTGTGGTGAGCCAGGAAGTAAGCATCTCTGAGCAGCACACAGGCCATGCTGCAGAGGCTGCTGGTGTGGGTGCCACGCTTTGAGAACTCTGAGGTAGATGACAGATAAGTAGCTGTGCATAATGAGTAATGGAGAAATAATATACATTTCAAAGCCAACAAGGCATCACCACAATGGCATTACTGTGGGTGAGCATCCATTTCACTGTTTTACACTTGGAGACCAGTCCTGTTTGAAAAAACTCACCAACACGGTACAAATAGGGCTTTTATACAGTCATGCTAAGTAGTTCCTAAAATGTTTCAAGTCAATTCAATACAGCATGACTGTATCTTTAAGTAAGTAACTATTAATCTGAAGATTGGGATCAATTACCTAGGGAAATTCACAGAAAGACACCTGTAATCCCAGAATTTAGGAAGCTGAGGTGAGATTGCTGTAAGTTTAAAGCCAGTCTGAGCTACAGAGTATGACTAAACAAGAGAGGGAGCTTAAAATATGAAATAACAGGTAAATCAGAAAAGAATGTTGTAAAAACTTTGGAAAGTAAATAGCGACTCGCTTGCCTCCCGGAGTCAACACCATTCTGTCTGTGCATTTCCACTCAACAACAAACAGCTTCAGCTCTGCAGTTTAGATCCGTGTCTTTAATGACAAAAGAATCCTGATTGGTTATCAAGATTTGATATTTCAGAAAGTGAGGAAGGTAAGCACATTGCTTTATAGGATTTTCAATCAATACATAGTAAAAGAAAATAACACTATTAAGAGTAAGTATCAGCCAGGGAGTGGTGGTGCAGATGGTTCTGTGAGTTCGAGACTAGCTGGTCTACAGAATGAGTTCCAGGACAGCCAGGTCTACACAGAGAAACCCTGTCTCGAAAACCCATAAAAAAAAAAAAAAAGAGTTTAAGTATCAGCCATTGTAACAAGTGTTTTCCACACTACCAATTTAATTCCCACCAGTGGGAACAGACAGGATGGGAGTGCATGGCCAGTGAAAAGCTGATTTTTAGCGAGGTTCAGTTCCTTGCCCTTCAGGCCAAACTTGCTACTCTTCATTCCCCTCCTCACCAATAGCATCCCCGCATGATTTTTATGGCAGCATTTGTGTCACATGTTATTCTCTACATAGGTAACCACGGGAAATGCTCCAGTAAGCATGGCATTGGTGACCATTCACATTCCTCAGTACACCAAGGCGAAGAACCCACTCTTGTACCTGACCGGGATAGAAGCAGACCAGGTAAGGATAATACATCTGGCCACACAGACAGAAATGGCCTAAGACTTAAGGGTGATTGTGTATGTTCCTGAAAGGTGGAAAACAAGAGAGCTCATAACGCATCCTGGATCCCAAAAACTGGCATCAAACTTCTTATGGCCTAAGAAAATCATCATCCTGGTCTAGGTAGTTAAAGGTGGCTGAAGTTATTCTACAGTCTCTGTCTTGGGTAAGGAAAATTTGACTCAGTCAGATCCCTGCTACAAGAGAAAACCAAGAGGTGAGAGGTTCAGTCTACCGTGAGCCCAGGGTAGGTCTGGAGAGCTGCAATTAGAAGCTGGTCTTCAAGCAGCTGGCTAGGACTTCCAGCCGGTAGTTACTCATTTCAATCACCCTAATTACTTTCTAAAGCGAGACAGCAAGACAATGAAGTCAGAATCTAGATAAGATAAGGCCACAACACTGGTATTTTTCTTTGAGAGCCGTTACAGGGCTTTTTCCATGTAGCCTGGGCCAAGAGGTAAGTGCCTTGTCATAGTCGAACTTCTTAACACTCTCTAACACCTCTTCACACTCCTTTAACTGACCACCAGGCTAGTCTGACAGTAGTCATTTCTGTAATTTATACACTAGACTTAAAGGAGTTAAAGTACTGAACTGTTCCAGAGAAAAGAACACTAAATTGAATCACTCATGGTTTTTTATTTTTTATTTATTTATTTATCTATCTATCTATCTATTTATTTATTTTACTTATTTATTACAAATTTATCTCATGTCATACTGGCAAAGTATTAGTTCATTTTGCATTGCTACAATAAAATGCCTGAGGTTAGGTTAACTAATCCCCAGTTCTTGAGCTTCTGTGATATGATAGCAGCAGCATTTCAGCTCTGGTGAGTCTCATGGGAGTTTGGTACAAGAGAGAGGAGAAAATGGAAAGAAAATTGCCAAGTAGGAAACTGGAGAGGGCCTAGAATTCTGCAGTCCCTTTTTTAGGACATACTTCCAATTAATTAACCTGTAGATGTTCTACTGCGACCCAACTCTTAAAGGTACGATGCTCTCTCCATACTGCTACTTTGGAGACAACTCTTCCTCCACCTTCTCCTCCTCTTTCCTTCCTTTCCTTCTTTTTCCTCTTCTTCCTCTTTCTTTTCCTCTTCTTCCTTTTTATTCCTCTCACATATTATATCCCTACTGCAGTCTCTCCCCCATCTCCCCACTCCCAGAGATCCATGTCCCCAGCCCCCACCGCCTCCCCTCAGGAAAGATCAGATCTCCCAGGAACATCAACCAAACATGGCATATTACGCCAAATAGGACCAGGCACATACCATCACATCAAGGCTGGACAAGACATCCAAGTAGGAGGAAAAGGGTGCCACAAGCAGGCAAAAGACTCAGCGACAGTCGAAGCTCCCACAAAACACCAAGCTACTCAGTCATAACACATATGCAGGGACCTACGTCAGACCCCTTCAGGCTCCTCATCTTGTGAGCCTCCAAAAGTCCCAGCCAGTTGATTCTGTGGGCCATGTTCTTGGGTCCTTTATACCTCCAGTTTCTCTGATCCTTTCTCCCCCTCCTCAGCAGGATTCCTAATGTTTGGTTGTGGTACTCTGCATCTGCTCCCATCAGTTGCTGGATGAAGTCTCTCTAGTCTCTTTGATGAGGATTCTGTTAGGCTCTGGAGAGACCAACTCTCCCAATGTGTGAACTATGATGAACAAACCATACTGAAATCGTGACAAGCTCTGAGAAGCTGGCCTGTCTCATCAGGTCACATCAGCTCACTGCAGTGAGCTGTACTGGAGAACAAACGATTTGGCCACTGAGCTACTGAGAAAGGAGCCCCTCCCATACCCCACATGACAGCAGGATTTCCTGGCAGGCTAAAAGGAATGACACATATCATTTTGCTTTCCAAGTCTGATGTGTTCTTCTTCTCTGTAGGCTGGTGACATCAGCTGCGCAGCAGAAATAAATCCACTAAAGCTAGGACACGCGCCCTTTCCTGTATCTTTCAAGAGTGAGAACTTCCAGCATACGAAAGAAATGGTGAGAGGTCAATGTTACACCGAACCTGCCTTCAGCAATCTGATGTTTGTTGCATCTAGAATCGGGGTTCTTGTTTTTTCCCAGCAGCCAACAACCTAGAGCAAGGGTTCTCAGTCTGTGGGTTGCAACTCATTTGGGGATCCAATGACCCTTTCACAGGGGTCACCTAAGACCATCAGAAATATCAGGTATTTACATTAGGATTCATAACAGCAGCAAAATTACAGCTATGAAGTAGCAACAAAAATAATTTCATGGCTGAGGGTCACCACAGCAGGAGGAACTTTACTAAAGGGTCACAGCATTAGGAAGGTTGAGAACCACTGCCCCAGCGTGTTCTCCTTTTGCCTTCGATGGCGAGTGTGTATTAGGATACAGCAAACATGTCTTCAAGTTCAGGTCGCCAGTTCACAGAATCAAGCTGAGGACATGTGTGATGTGACATGGAAGCTCCTGGAAGCTCCTGGAAGTGCAGGGTGCAGACGGGTTGGGGGATGGTGAGTAGAGTAGGGGGAACCAACAGAGCAATGCTCCCTCTGCTAACCTACAAAGGAACTCCGTGTGCTGACTGCCCCTGCTCCCCATGCACCCTGCTCTCTGGGAAAGAGGTTAGCTTAGCAGCTGGCACAGTCAGCGCAGACTCAGTCACTGGGTAAGTAGGCAATAACTCTAAATGGTACTAAGTTCTCCTGGGTTGCTTTCTTTATTTGTAACTGTTTTATTTTGTGATGGGTGGAATAACTAGAAAAAAAAAAAGATGACATAAAACTTTTTCTTCTGTATATGTTAATACATAGGTACATATGTCTGTTGTTACATGTTATTGTTTTTATTTTATGGCCTTATATAAGCCAAGGTCATAGACTGGTTTTGGTATCTCAGGGTTTGTTGTTGTTGGATGTTGGATGTGTGTTGTGGTTAATTTAAGGGTAGGTCTAATGATGTTTATTATTAACCTAGAGTTATTACGGCTGTATTATCTAATCTGCTATCACAATCAATAAAGACACACACATCTGATAAATTTTAGACTAGCCTATTTTACCTGGGACATGGCAGATATTACTTTCTAAGTTACCTTTACCTCCCAAGCCCCCACTCCATCTGCTCTAATAATTTCTATTTGTCCCAAAATACTTGTTAATGTTCTTCATCTGGACTGTTTTCTTCTGTCCATGAAGATCTGGACATATGCTTCTCTCCAGGCCAACCCATCAAAACCTCTCCTTCTTTCTCTTCTGGTACCTCTCTCCTTCTCCTTCCCATGATCCTCCTCTTCTCCAAGCCTACAAACCTTAGCCACACCCACCTTCCTGCCCAGATGCGGCAGCATTTTATTATTAACTAACTGGGAATAATTTCTTAGGCAAGGTTTACACAACAAGGACAGGTATATGTGAGAATGTGCTTGCGTGGGCAGCAACCAGATCTTAGGGCCAGTAATTACCATAAGAATGTATACCACCAGACCAACCCCCACCATGTGTGTGTTTGTGCACAATGTGTGTTGGGGAAGCATGGTGAGCAGCCTATGTGTATGTACAATGTTTATGTCTGTATTATGGTATAGTCTGTGCTCCTGTGTGTGGTATAGAGTATGCATGCATATGTGTGTGTGTGTTTCTATCTGTGTGTGTGTAGCTGTATGGTATATTCATAGGAGTATCAGGAAATGTTGTCATATGAATGATACATAGGCTGGGGCACTTCTTTATTACCTTGAGACTTCGTATTACCTTGAGACAGGATCTCTCACTGCAGTGGATGCTCATCATTTTGACTAGGCTAGATTTCTGGAGAACTCCCAGGATCCACCTGTTTCTGCACGGTCTCCCCAACACTGGAGTGACAGGCACAGACGGCCAGGTCAAGCTTTATATGTGGCTGCTGAGGACTTGAACTTTGGTCCCAACGCTTGCAAGTGCTTTTATCCACTGCAACATATTTCTGGTCCCCATCGACTCTTCCTAAACAGGCTTTATTTTTTTTTTTTAAGCAATACGTAACAAAATTCTGTGAAATGTAAAATAGTTCCCCATATACCTCGCCGTCAAAACCACATGACAGACTGGTACATTTGTCACAAGTGACAGGCCTACACTAACATATCATTGCTTAAAGCCATAGTTTACATTGACGTTTGTGGTGGAACTTTCAAATATTCACAGTATGGACTTCGAACACGTAAATGGCCTGTGCCTGTACATTCTGGCAGCATGTACAATGATTTCCCAACTCTAAAAGTCCACTGTGCTATGTGTACTCCCTCTCTCCCAACCACTGATAACCACTGATTCTTTTGCTCGCATATTTTAATCTAAGAAGTTCATTATTATCATTAAGTTTAATGATTAAATTATACTACTTGCTGTTTCTGTTCAACAATTTACCTGCCTAGCACATTGCTTATAACGTGAGTTAGTTACTGTGTTTTGCTTTTAGGGTCACCAATAGTATAATGAATAGGTTGAGCCCTTCTTTTTGCAGATTTCTGTTATCTCTGAGTCTAACCATATGAATAAGAAATGGCTCAGGGAAAACAGTCAGTGTTCTTTATATTCTGAGACATGATTCCAAAATCCCTTGAAGAAGAGTTATAAGTACTAGTACAACAATAGTTCTCAACCTTCCTAGCACTGAGTTTATCTTTTTCTAAAGTTTTAGCATTCTCTCTCCTCCCTCCTTCTCTTTCTCTCCTATCGACTCTAATCTGAAAGGACTGCAGAACCACCTCGTGCAGCAATGTCACCTGCTGGCTGAAAGACCTTCACGTGAAAGCTGAGTACTTCATCAATGTGACCACCAGAGTTTGGAACAGGACCTTTGCTGCTGTAAGTATCAGCTTTACCCAGCGGGTTCATGGAGAGGGCATGAGAATGTGCAGCTTCATTGCCAAGAGTAGTATTCCTTTTTGATGAACTAGCACCCTGCCTTCAGTCAGCAGTGCCCAAGCAAACCAGAACAACCCTACTTGAAGTAGTAAAGTTCACATCCTTTTCCAATGCTCGCCGTGCCTAGCCTTGCCTGAGAATCACCCAGAGAGCTCATCTCGAGGTCTGCCTCTTCAATGCTACACCAGCCCATGGGATCTCCATGAATGGTGCCAAAGATGCCTTTGCTGTCTTTGCCATAACAAAGCTTCTTCTTGGTCTCTCTTGAGATGTCCCCACAGTTCTCTTTTTGCAGTCAAACCCAAATCGGGATGTTCATACCTCTGTCTCTCCTCTTGGGTTCTCAGCTAAGGGTATTATTGATCTTAAACCATGCAGAAGACAAGTCCAGCAAGAGGGTCCATTTCCCTCTATTAGAAGAGGCAGGCCCTCTGCTCTTCTGGTTTCCCTTTAATTTGATGAGTGAGCCCAGAAAGCGCACAACTCTCAGGTTACTTCCGTCTCCGTGGAAAAGAAAGCGCCAACAGAACTGTCAATGTTGCTTCTCTGCACAGCAGGCCTGAAGAGAGCACAGAATGCACAGCACCATTTGGGCAGGGGTTGGGCAGCCAGGCTTGTAAATATATCGAAGGAGCAATGTAAATACAGGTAACATAAGAAGGGGAAGGCCTCAGCCTCCTTGATCCTGACTGCAGGAATGACTAGCTAGTCCCCCTTCCAAGGCCAGCTCTGATTATTGAGAAAATATCTTAGTCTGAATCTTTGGCCGGGGGCGGGGGAAGATCTATAGGGCTCTCAGTGGATCTTTTTTATACTCTGGTCCTTCGATTTTCACCATTGCAAAATCAGCAATAATCCCCACTCTCTGATTTGGAGTTCTATGTTAGATTAGAGAGCACCTGCCTAACTTGGCCCTGGAGTCTAAACATAAGCAATAAGATTGAGGAAAAAAGTGGTGAAAGTTTAGAGAAAGATTACAGAACTGGGGAAGTGGGGAGAGTGAGGGGTCGGGATTTGGCTTTAAAGCCTCTGGGACAGTTCTAAGGCCTCAGGTGTGAGGCCTGCTGCTGGAGGCTCTCCATGGTCCCCAGCTGCTGTGGCACAGTACTCAGCCTTACCAATTTGTTCCTGGCTCCTTAGATCTGAAGACCAAATATTTTCATAACAAACTTTGCCAAGTGAGAAGGAAGGCTGACTTTTGCACATCAAAATATTGTCACTTCAGCTCTCCAAAAAGTTATTTGGATTTTCTAGAGTTTGCTTGACACCACACAATTTTAACTGTCAGGCTTTGTGGATGTGCCTCTCAGACTCAGAGGCAGCCTCTCCCCCCCCCACCCCTCTGGGAGCCAAGTTCTTAAGCAGTAGAGAATTTATCGTTTTCCACAATAGTTATGGTCGTTAAAGCGAGAAAGCATGGATCAAAGTTACTGGGTGTGAAGCAAGCCCAGCATGACTTCCACCTACTAGAGGCCAACTGTTTACCTCTTCCTCACTCTCCCCTATTTTAACAGCCAAGTACATGCTCCAGTCTGAGATTCGGGGCTCATTTCCAACATGGGGCTCACTATGTGGAGCCTTGTTACTCCCTTTGCTGACGCAGTGCACGTCGGCCTAACGTTTCAAGTATCTCATCCCATGCTGGCTGCTCGGGCTTGTTACTTTGTTCTCCTGGGCGGATGAGGTACACCTGCCTGTGCTAGTTAACATTGCAGGGCACCAGGTGTATGTAAAACCAGCCAGCTCTGGGTGGGAAGCCATATTAGCACTGTAAAAACAATTATTTCATCACACAGTCTACAGGGCTACAGCCCAGCATTCACTTTACTGCAAATTTTGTTTAAATTTCTATCATCGTCAATTTTTTTTAAAAAAATGAATTAATTTGTATGTGTCTGTGCGCGTGCATGCACACACACGCATACATGAGTTCATGTGTATGTAATATATGTATATAGGTGTCCTTGGAGGTCAGGAAAGGGAATTGGATCTACTGTGATTGGAGGTGGTAACTGAGCTGGAGTCCTCTGCAAGAGAAATAAGGGCTCGCAACCACTGAGCCATCTCTACACACACACACACACACGTGTAACTACTCTTAATGTTTCACCTATAACATATGTTTAAAAGATCAGAGTTTAGGGTTAATGTATGATGCAATCTTCCATCTTGAGAAAATTAAGAATAACCAGAGACTGGGCCAGCAGAAAGGAAACAGATTGCTCACTTTTTGGAAATACATTCTCTCTAGCTGGCTCCTGGATATAGTCTGCAAATTGCTTCATGAAGATGTCGTACCCTAGTAACCAAAACAGTGGGGCACTAATCGCCACAGCTCATGAAGATGGATCTAAAATATTCAGGTCGGGTTCCAGCTCACATAACCATGAAGCCCGCAATTTGTTTCTGTTGTATAGCAAGTGCAAACAGCAAGACATCTATCTGCATCAGTCAGGTTCTCACAGAGCAGACTTTTTCCGTAAACACATTCACGGTGGCGTGTAAACTTCTCTTATAGCCTTACTCGTAGCATCAGCAAACGTACATGTCCTTCTCATGCATCAGTGTCATCTGATAGAGACACTGAGATCAGGACATGTGAAGTCATTCTGAATGTGGTACAACATGTCAGGAGGCTCAGGGTTTCTGCTGCCAACACCCATCATCAAGCTCAGGTATATTTTTTAGAGAGTGGTATTTTATGCATGTGCAGCCAAGAGGAAATTCAGATGCTGCTTTTCCATTTCACTGTGTGTCTTGATCAGGCACAGATAAAAAGAGTACCCTGTGAAATTTCCTTTCCTGTATTAAGTTTCACTAAACTTAAGGGAAAACAATTTTAGTGACAAGCTTTTCCTTTTAAAAACAAGTCTTGTAAGCCTTCTGTTTAAATCCTTTTCAAATTTGAATAACGTAAAGAGGTGTTTCCAAGGCTCCTGTCTGGGTGCCACCCTGAGGTTTGGTTTAGTTGGCAGAGGCAGGCGTCAGTCACTGCACATGTCAAAGGCTGCCCAGCAGCTTTGGATGGGCCCATGCAGCGAGTACAGGCTTGCAAAGGGCTGAACCTTCAGGCCTGGGCGCCAGGAACCGAATTAATCTTAAACATCCCAGGTTTTCTGTGGTTACTGCTGCAAGGGTAAAAGGTTTTCCTTCTGTGTTCCAGTCGAGTTTCCAGACGGTGCAGCTGACGGCAGCAGCGGAAATCGATACGCATAACCCTCAGTTGTACGTGATTGAGGAGAACACTGTCACGGTGAGTTGTGTTGCATCCCTCCCTGAGACAGACATTCGAGTGTGTGAAACACAGTCATCTTCTCATCTGTGTGCAGGCAGAAGGTTCTTACTGAAATGCTGAGGCCCGGGCTTTCTTGGGTTGAGATCTAACAAGAGTGTCTTGTCTGCGACTCAGAAAGTCCAGAAACACTTGCCTTCCTCCTATCCTCTCACAGCTCTCTAAAAGTGATGATTCTCCAAAGAGGTACAAACAGAGGCTCTGTCATATTTAGACACCATGCCTAAAGCAGCATTACCACTGCTTCCTGTGCTGGGAGAGGCCACCGGGATCTGAGAAATACGCCTAAGTTATCCTGACTAAAATCCTAAATTGAATCTAGAGCACTGTAAAAGAATGTGTAAATAAGTCATGTATTCAACTTTTTAAAAGTACTTCTTATATGACATGTCCATTCATGACCTTGCATTCTAGAGAACTACAAACCTAACCCTTCATTTAAAAGGGGGGTGGAGGGGTGCTATGGAGAAGTGTCCTTTTACACGAGACAAAGGCTGTCTGTTCCAAAGACTGGCACAGGCAACCTTCCTTAGCAGTGAGCCTCTGGTTAGCCTGTGCCATTTTTAGATATAGCAGGATTTCCATGCCCAGCTAATCTACTGGCAGAGGCCCCAAGCAGTTTCTTCCCAATGCTTTTGTTTAAGAACTGGAAGCCAGTTCATGACTCTGCCCCCAAGGCCAGCTGGACAGTTGGCCTCTGTCCAGTTCTCCTGCCTACAGATCAGTTAGAAAAAGGGCCCCGTGAACTCTGGGCTTCGCTCAATGCCTGTGTTGAGTTCACAACACTGCCATCCCACTTTTGTCCCAGAAAAAAAAATGATCCACACAATAGAGGCAGCTTTTCTGCCTCTGATTTGGAAACCTTAATGAAAGCCCACACCCTCTCTGCAGAGGCTGGGCATGGAAAGCCGGAAATAGAGCCAAAGGAAGCACAGGCTCCAAACTCGAACTGCTGCAAACCCAGGAATGGGAGAAAGCAATACAGACTGTTTTCAAAGCACATTTTAGGAAGATTCAGCATCCGAGTGATCGGTGAACTCTGCTAACATCTATCTTTCATAAAAGTAGCCCTTGGACGTATTCATTGAAAACTGAAAGTTTCATTTTCATGAACAAAACAAACTTTTTTTCTTTTCTTGGTTTTTCTAATAATAATACTAATTAATAGCAGAAGCTGACTTCTTAGGTGTGTCTGTGAAATTATTCCATAATCCAAACAATTTAGATCATCTTTCGAGGACTACTTGGAATCCAAATCATATATTGGCAAACCCCTACATCAAGACACCCAGGCCCATTTCAAAATCTGATGCACAAAGGTGTTCCAGGGTATAGGGAGACCCAGATTGGTGACCTCAGGAATAGAACCTTGGGACCACGCTGCTACACAGCAGTGAATTGTATGAATCTATAGTAATTTTATTAAGAACATTTCAGATCTTTCAATACAAACAAGGGGAAACACGGTCACTGACGGGGCTCTCTAGTTATCCCGCCTCATCAAAAGCAGCTTGTCCGTCACCACAGTCTAAAACACTATCAAGTAAATGAGCTAATTTTTGTCCCCTTTGGCTCTGTAACCCTTTAAGACTATTTTGTGAAGATCCTTTTCTCAACTAAGGAAAAGATTATCAAGTGTCACTGCTCAGGCCCCTGGGGCTGCCACTGCATGCCACTGCCACCAAGATCGCCATGGGATGTGGGCATCACCAATACACTCAAGGGCAATGTGACTACTGAAAATGTCAACATCACCCCTGGGCTACCTGTTCCACCTTTTCAGTATTTTATGTCAAACTTCAGTGAGACTGAAATCAGTACTTTAAATGCTAATACAAAGTGACTGAATGAGAGGTTAGAAGAGGCAATGCTTGGCCCCTTCCTAAGATGCTTTGGTCTCCTTTGAGCACAAAATTCTGTACCAGAAACTGTAGGGCCTATTTTTTAAAAAAGCATCTGAGACCTTCGGCGCAGTATAGCCATAGGGTGCCAATGCATCTGAGGAAGAGAGGAGAAAGACTGTGCTCATCTGAGGCTTCAAGTTATCTTCTCTACAACATGCTCTTCATGATGCATGAGGAATGGCGAGCTCTGACTCCCCTCTAGAATTGTGGATGGTTTTTATAAAGTGCTGTATTGCCTTGGGCATTTCATTTTTCTGCTAAACAGATAACTCAGTTTGAAGCATGTATTTATTCACAGATTCCTCTTATGATAATGAAACCCACAGAGAAAGCAGAAGTACCAACAGGAGTTATCATTGGAAGCATAATTGCTGGGATCCTTTTGCTGTCAGCGGTGGTTGCAGGTTTGTGGAAGGTAAGAAACTATCATGGCTAAAATGTGGCACTCCCGAAGGGCCCCATTTTGAATTGCCCTACAAAACAGCAACTTGAATGAGGCATGGTATACCTCTTGCCATCCAAGAAAAAAAATACATGATTGTTTGTACTTTCTTGCTCAAGTCTTTGAAAACCAATAAGGACTTTGATTTTGTTTTAGCTTCCCTATCTTCCAGCACCCTGAACATTTTGTTCAGTTTTAGATAAATAAAATGACAGAAACTCAGTTTCACACAATGAGACTTCACTCTCTGGGCATAGTGTTCCTCAGCACATGGGTGTGAAGACATTGGCCAGTGGCTGTGCACACCCCCAAACTCCAGGCCGTCCAGAGGAGCTGCCGGGAGTGTGCAGTGAAGCAGGGCAAAGGCACCTGCTGAGTAAGCCATAGGTAGTAACATCATTCTTCTTAACTGTCGGTACTTCGCGGCCACAGCGTGATGTGGGTGCATGTGTCTGCTGGCTAGTGAATGTAATCACGGGGTGATAACTGGGTATGTTGTCATCTTACAGCTCGGCTTCTTCAAAAGACAATACAAAAAAATGGGCCAAAATCCAGATGAGATGGAGGAGACCACGGAACTCAACAGCTAAACCAGCCGCAGACACCACCGCACAGGGGCCAGTGGAATCCCAGCGAAGGTTCACTAGTGTGGTGGATGGATTTCTTTTAAAGTCCACTTTTAAATACTTTAATCGGTAAACTAGCCTGATAATTTCAGGGTAACTGCTGGTCAGTTGGGAATGAAGAAGTGGGTAGTGACAAGGGGCGGAAAGACAAAAGACATTACATAGAAAGGGAAAAAAGGGACTCTACAGACTGTCTAGTCCACTGTCTACATTCTACCAGGAAGGTGGGATGCTTCTAGGGCATGAAAAAACTTCAAGAAAATTGTAACGGTTTTCAGATTTGGGGGTGGGAAAATGTTATGGGGAATGCTTTTTAATTTAATTAACAGTGACGATAAAGTGGAGAGTACCTGGCGTGAATATTATACATAATATATATTATATATGTTATAGATTATAAATATAGCATATATAAGTATATATTATATAACTGACAAAAATAATATTGTGGATTATATATATGTATCATATATGTATATATAAGAACACTGAGTACTTTCCACACACATATAATCATATTACTATTCTAATAAATACGAAAGTTTGCTGACAAGAGAGAAAACCAGCATAGATTGCTTTTCAATTTATGTTGCTCATCCAAGGTTGCAGCAGAAGATACTTTTAAGTGATAATCTTATTTATAAACTAAGTTAAAAAAAAAAAAAAGTCCTGCTATTGTAGGACAGTAATCTCAGCTACTCAGGAAGCTGAGACAGGAGTTGGGAGTCCAAGGTCTCCCTGAGCTTACAGTGAGTTCAAGGCTATCCTGGACAATTTACGGTTTTAGACCCTGTCTAAAAGGAAAAGATGAATGATGGCTGGGGCTTAGCTTAGTGGGACCTCTTAAAACAATTGGAAAAACAAACACAAAAACAAAAACGTGTGCTTTCCTTCGGCCCCTGACTGTCTCTTCTGAGTCATATCCTATTATAAATATGCTTGAATAACCAAGGGAAATACACACATACACATACACACACACATACACACACGCACGCACACACACACTATATATAAACACACATATTGAATATTTGCAGATAAATATACCATCTACTAAAGAAACCTCCATAAACCTTAAGCTGGAAGAGGTTTAAAAACCAAGGCACCAAAATTTACTTGTAACCTATAATATAACAATTTATAGTCTAACTGTCTGCTAGGGGTCATTCCTTTTAGGAATCTTCTAATCGATGAGCTGTCTGGGAGATACCTAGTGCATTTGCCAAGGATGAACAATTTCTTCCACAAACTGCCTCCCTTACCTTTCCCCTTTCCTGCTGCCCTAATGGCAGAAGGCCCATGCAGCCTTGCCTTTCTCTCCTGTAATTATCCACTTTCCTTTACTCAACACCCACGGCTCCGACACCATGAATCCCAACCTCCCAACCCACCCATGCCTACACACACCCCAAGTATTAGGATGAGAGTATCTCCTGTTTCATTCACACACCTGTGTTACACACTCCTTAACTTTAGGGAGTTTTCATTTGCTGCTAAACAAGAAAACTGAACCTGAATTTATAGCTGTAGATACACACACACACACACGTGAAAATGGGACAGCTCAGGGATTTGTAAGTTGGAGCAGCAGCAGATACCACTAGCTTAGAAGGGCCACCCTCTGTGCTGGATTTAGGCAGGCAAAAAATGTTCAGCCCTAACTGTTGAAACTCTTACAGGCTGCCAGGAAGCCCAACACCCAGTCCTTGTGATGTAAGCAGTTCTTTTAGCACTCGTGTGGAGTCACCGTGCCACTCTAACCAAAATTTTATTTTAAACAGTGGAGAAAACAGTCATTAGGTTGCTAGAGAACACTTCACACGCTAGGCTAACCTACACACACACACACACACCCAGTTTCTTTATTGTACGGCCTCCCTCTCCAACAGGCAGTAAACTAGGGTTATCTACTATACACATAGGCTTGAGACCTCTAGCTAGCCTTGGCTTATGTCATCAGCCCTGATTAGTCTATAAGGGGTAAGATGCTGGCTTACAACTAAGACTTAGACACAGACTATAACCCATTTCTCTTTCTCTCTCACACACATGCACGCACGCACGCACGCACACACACACACACACACACGCACAGCCCAGGGTTTGTGAGCTTTAGCCATATTGTCATTTTGGAGCAGACAGTTTTAGGAGGGAAGGGGCTGTCTCGGGCCTTTTAAGCAGCCATCCCTGGCCTCTACCTACTCAAAGACAGACTTCATCTTCCACCACGACCCTGACAATAACAAATATCCCGCCTTTGCCAAATGACTCTTTTTTTTTTTTCAAGAAATTTTAGGCAAAGTATTTTTAAAAAATACTGGGGGGGGGGGGAGATCGAGTAGGTGGAGTTTGCAAGGAATTTATGTGGTCCATTGAACGATACCTCTACTTTAAAAGTAAGTATGGGACTCAAAAGATGTCAGGTTAAAAATTCCATTTCATAAATGGTAGATCACAAAATGTGATCTTAAAACCTGAGTCACTTCTTGCATGGTCAGCACACAACTCTATAAATAGCAGCAAGGTTAAATAGTGTAATAAAGAAACCAGTCTCATTTAGAATTATGCAACACTCATTTGAGCAGCAAACTATGAATGCGTAACTGGACAAATGTTTTTTTAGCTAGCAGTGTTGTTTTTATACATCAGTGAAACTTGCCTTTTTAACTGTGAAGAATAAAGAAAACTAAAGTCAACTTAGGATAGT
Source organism: Meriones unguiculatus (assembly GCF_030254825.1). Taxonomy (NCBI): domain Eukaryota; kingdom Metazoa; phylum Chordata; class Mammalia; order Rodentia; family Muridae; genus Meriones; species Meriones unguiculatus. The sequence goes on along the minus strand of NC_083354.1, from coordinate 89,059,818 downwards.
CATGTAAGTGACTACTCTAAATTATTAAATACAATGTTATACTGTGTCTATCCCGACACATAGCTGAACCCAGCATGTGAAAATCCCATTAAGATTTCATTAAACGGAAGGCAGGATTCTCAGCCGAGCTCCCTCATCTAGATTCTACACACGGTCTCCTGGGACTATGCCCTTCATGTGTTTCCTGGAAGCTCATTTTCATCAACATGAAAGGGTAAACATCCAGGGGTAAAAGATAAACACGGGGGTAAAGCTGGAAGTAAAATATTTACTACTTTGAGTTTTAATGTATAAAGATGTAGTCATTGTGTAAATATATAGATTGTATTGTTTGTACTTGATTTTGGCAAATGAAGCCAAAATGTAAATGTATATATTGGACAACTGTATTAGAATTGTCTATTTTGTAAAGAGGAAATTGTCTTATTTCCTTTACATGTGATGAGTAATTATAGTGAGAGGTAATGTTTGCTGGTCCTAATTAAATGTGTTTTGTCCTCCATCAAACGTATATAAGATGAATGTATTTGTTTGTACACCAACTTGGTGAATTTATCTGACTTCTTAGAAACAATCAAATTGTAGTAATTGGCATAAATAAAAGCCTTTTCTGATATCAAAGCACAAAAACCAGACAGAAAAGTTTTTATTTAGTTGTCAGTCATCCTTTTCATGTTGTTAAATATCATTAAAATTGTTTTTGAAAGTTAAGCTACTCTCCTTGGGTTTTTATTGCAAAGACACGTATTTCAGTATGTCTTCAGGGACTCCTTTTGCTTCAGAACACAGCAAAGGCTCAATTTAGAAAGACCTAGGCTATCAGTAGCAGACATTTCTGGCTGGTTAAAGAATGAAAGCAGCTGGTGTGCTGCAACATGCAGAGCCTAGTTAAAACATTTGAATATTAAGTGAGGGGGACCTAAATGTTTAAAGAAACTAAATACACTGAAGTGAACAGACTGAAGAATGAAAGCTACACATATTTGCATGTACAGACAAGGCAGATTGCTGCAGAGTGTGAGTGTGTTGCCTTCTGTATAATGTAAAAATATCCCGATTTGGGTATCAGGCATTTCTTCATGTGGATTCCTAACCCCCAAAAATGTACAGTTTTCTATTAAAAAAAAAAAGCAACAAAAACAAACACACACACACACAAAAACAAAACCCCTGGAACATACGCTTAAAATACAATGCTGGAAAAAAAAGAACATTTTTATTGTTGTTTTTAGTTTTCTGGGTTTTGGATTTTTTTTCCTAACAGAAAGACTTATATTGTTTTTTAGTTTAAAATAGTCATACAAGATATTTTGAACATATTCTTCCCTTTCATCCAACTCTTCCTAGAGCCTCCCCACCTCCCTACTCATCCAACTTTATGCACACACACACACACACACACAAAAGCATAAAATCACTTTTGCGTTGGCAACATGGGATCTGCCCTGGAGTGTTACTGGTATGCTGAGTGACATTTTATAAGTTTTCCATTTACTCACAGGTATCGATTGCAAACAGCTAATTGGTTAGGGTGGGACTCTGTTCATCTCCACTTCTCAGTGCTGGCATTTTAAAATCTATACTAAAGCCATCATCTTGTCGCACACAGGTAACTGCATAATAATTTTATGTTTGCTCATTTTTAAAGGGCGGTTCCTTTTACTGATTCTATGTTAGTATTAAAAACTACAAACAAAATTTCTCTAGCAGTCTGTCTCTCACCCTATTGCAACCCTTAATTTTTAAATAAGATAGCAATTGAAGAGCCAACATTAGATCACACTTAAGGACCACGCCAGCCTTACAGAACAGCTACACTAAACTACACTTTTTGGTTCTAGTCCATTTAAAATCTTATTTGAAAGTAGGTCACAGTTATAGCCCTGGATCTACTGCCCTCTGCTGGACAATTCAACTACTAACAACACACAATAGACTAGAACAGCTGCTTTGCTTGCCTACTTTAACCAGATGCTTTTTCACATCTGTATGTAGTACAACTTACATGCCAGTTGTATTTAATTTGAGACACAGTATGTGAAACCAAAAGCACCAGTATTCATTAAACAAGTATCTGAGTACACACTGTAAGCTCCTGAACTGGTTAGGAACTTTGGGGACAAACTATTGGATGTAGATAGTACTTGTGGTAGCATTAGCTATCGTGACAAAATATGAGGCAGAAGAAATGGGCAGGATTCTGTTTTTAAGCAAGGTAGTCTATGAAGGCTCTCTGTGGAAGTAACCTTCAGAGATCGGAACAAAGAGTAGAAACAGGGTAACATAAATCTCAAAAAGAAAGAACAATCTAGAAAAGGCAGGAGTAGCCTGCCCACACCAGCCACAGCAAAGCAGCAAGCCTGGAGCAGAATGCAAGCGGGGAGGAAGGCTATAGTGTTAGATCACAGAGGTGAGAGCTATGGATCTAGGGATCCCAGCACCTGTGAGAAGGCTCTTCCTAGAAAGATGAGTGAGTTAGGCTACAAGTGGTAGAGGCAGCATGACCATCAGGTAACGGCTGTGGTTCACAAGGCCTGGACCATGAAGTGGAAGAAAGTGGATACAAGACTCACCCAGAAATCCTATAAGCCAACGGGTTTACACTCACAAAGTCAAAGCCAAGATCCAAAGGATTGCTTCTTAATCACTGTCTCTCAAAACATTCTGAAGGCATGTTGTGACTATACAGACAAGACAATAAAAAATCTAGAGGCTACCTCAACGACTCAGTCTCTGATATTCCCTTCATGTGAAGGTAAGACCCTTTCCATTCTCTTCTCATTAAAGCACCCAAGCGTAAACATGACTCATGGCAACCGTGCCTCGCGAAGGAACTCACCTCACCGTCCCAATCGCAGGCCAGAGCAAGCAATGTGTTCAAAGTCGCTGTTCGTTGTAAGGTTTAACAGCCAGCTGGCAACGGCTACTCATCAGGCTCACTCTCTCCACAACAGTGAACTCTGCCACCCCTGAGACTGTTGGTATTAGGGTGCTCCTGGCGAATCCCGGTGCTGTGCACTACAAACTTTCGAGGACATTCCATTCTGGTTCTTCCGGCATGTCCGAAATCAAGTCCTACATCTTCACATTGGAGACTTTTGAGCAGCAGTCTGGGCCCCACCTACTTAAAGAAGGCACGGTTCTCTAAAACCATTTTTAATGACTTCTTTAAAAACATAATTCCTTCAATAATGGCCTTTTAAAAGAGCATTTGAGCCAGGCACAATGGCAGGCACCTGTAATCCCAGCACTCAAGGAGGCAGAGGTTGGTGTTCTCTGTGAGTTTGAGGCCATCCAGGTCTAAACAGAGAAACCCTGTCTTGGAAAAAACAAAAACAAAAAAACAAAACAGCATTTGAATAATCTTTTTGTCGTTGTTTTATTTGTTTGTTTTTGTTTTTTGAAACGAGGTTTCTCCATACAGACCTGGTGTCCTGCAACTTACTATGTAAACCAGGCTGGCTCCAAATTCAGAAATCCTCAATAAATGCTAAATTTAAAGGCAAGGCATGCACCACCACTCCCAGCTGTAATAGAGCTATCTAAAAACTTGAATGGATCTCACATTAAATGCATTAAATTAAAACACTAAATGCAACATATTAGCATCATGGGTGCAAAATCCTGATAATTTACAGAATGGCCTACTAGCATAATGTATTTTCAGGGAGAGGGCAACTGATTCCAACCCCCAGCTCTTGATCCTCACAGACACAAACTAAAGCTTGGTGAAAGGACAAGAAGGCCATAATGTGAGAGAAGGATGAGACATACAGAAGGTCAAATCGCTAACAGAAGTGGATAGAGGTTTTACTCTCTCCCAGTGTCCTTCTTAACCCAGTCACTAGGGCGGACCAAGGAACCAAAGGATTCCTGAAGGTACGTAACTGTCCTGTCACCCACAGCCACCTAAGACAGATGATCTTCCCATGGCAGGAAAGGTGAAGGGCAGGGGAGGGAATCTGTCACAAGAAGGGCATTCAGAAAACACTGCTGAGTATATGAGCCAATAAGGTAAAATACGTTCCCTGGATATAATAAATAGGAATATTAAGCTACTCAGGAAAAAAAAAAAAGCCTTCCAATCTTCCAATCTAAGTGTTTCAAAGTAGTTTTCACTCTTACTATGATCAATGCTACTTCTAGAATGATGACAATTACCCAATTATGCTGATATGTACAGATTTAGAGATAGGATTCTCCATGTAGCTCTGGCTGTCCTGGAACTCATTCTGTGGACCAGGCTGTCCTTGAACTCAAAGATCCTCCTGTCTCTGCTTCTTGAGTGCTGGGACTAAAAGTGCTTATCACCACCGCCCAGCTGAATTAATGTGTGTGTGTGTGCGTGCACGCGCATACGCACACGCAATGGTGTTTTGTCTGTGTGAGGATGTTAGAAGTCCTGGAACTAGAGTTGCAGAGAGCTTTGAGCTGCTGGGAATTGAACTCAAGACCTCTGGAAGAAGAGCCAGTGCTCTTAACCACTGAGCCATCTCTCCAGCTCTGCTCATATTTTAATTATTTATGAGTTCAGAATGCATCTTAATTCTCCCAGTGAACCTGTATGAAGTGATGGATATGTTAGTCATCTGGGTTGTGATGATCACTCTAAAATATAAGCATCACAAAACCACAATTTGGAGCTTAAATGCATTTCACTTGTCAAACAGATGTCAATAAAGCTGAAAAAAATTTTCAAAACATATTATATGGGACTTGTATACTCAAACCTGCCATGAGAGACTGACCAATCAAAAACTCGATATTTGGTATAAAAATCTTGCAGAAAAATTGTTTACTAATAACTTCACACAAGCTATAAATGTTATATAGACATTATGTGAGCTATCCAAATCACTTTAGTAAATAATCACACAATCTACTTAAATAGCTGTAGGCCAACTTTTAAACACCATACACCATTTTTTACACTAACCACCTGCTAGTTAGTTTTGTAACAATTTTATGCTAATTTGTATAGTCATCACAACATTCACAACTAATGAAATATAAAAAGCTTTATTATATAATTATAGTTTCTGAAGTCACAGTGGTCTCTGCAACAATAAAATTCTTAGGGGTTATCACTGATTATAAACAGGATCTGCTTTAAGCTGCTTAAATGATGATTATGATTTATTTAGGTTCACTTTTAAGCTATGTAAAATATGTAATATCAAAGCTGACAATGACTTTCTGATTCTGCCTTTTATACAGGCCTGATAACAATTCTGGTCTTCCTAAGACAGCTCATGTGAGCTGGCTACCATTAGCGGTTGGTCACAGAAGGACGGGTCTGTCACAGACTCCTTATCTCATGTCTAAATTAAGGCATTTCTTCCCATCTTTAGTTCCTAGGTAGCGCCTCATTCATGCATTTTGCTATTTCTCCTTTCATTTAACCTAAGAGATGGTTTATCTAATTTAAGATTTAGCGCACCAAAACTTGACTAGTCACCAGCTGCCCAGAAGCATTCTTTGTTTCTTTTCCAAGATGAGCCTGATTCTTCATATATTTCCTAAAGAAACAGAAACACAGCAAGTATTCAAAATGCATTACGTTATTAAGAGAGAATAAAATACTTGGAACAAATCAGACAAGTGAATAGCACATCTATTTCTACCTCCCAGGAACTCCTTTTTAAGGACATAATCGACAGTTCCCTGAGGCACCAAGAGCACAAACATAAACACACGTTACTTTCGAATTAGCACTGTAATTCAAACCAGGAAGTGACAGGCCAGAAGCTATCACAAGACAAAATGCAACTACAGAAAAGAATAAACAACTCCATTTGGGCCACACATACCCCCACCTCTTTTAATAAAACTTTTATTTTATAAATAAATTACATATGATAAATTACATATGAGAAAATGGAAAGTCTTTAGTTTTAAACCTTTCTTCTTTCCAAACTCACCTACTGGAACATTACTTTAAAAAGAAAAGGTGGACTGGATTTCCACTGGCTGTGAAGTTGCATGAGTCCAGGGGTTTAAACAGGCCTGGCTGCAGTTAGGTGTGACCTCTGTGAGGTATCCTAACTTTCCTGCAGCCCCCTTCCCTGTGTCTCAGATGATCTGCAGTGTGGGCTAGGCAAACAATCAGTTTGGAACTCAGACAACTGTGAACAGGAAGAAGAAAATCATCACTTCTTCCCACACTGACCATATTTCATTTCTCCAGTGAGAGAAATCCAAGGTCAACTGTCCTTAAATTCACTCCTGTAGTTTTCATCTCTAAGACTCGTCTCTTCTCCTTTTCCCTCTTCCTTTCCCCTCTCCTCTAATCTCTCTTCCTCCTCTCTTTCCCCTGTCTCTCCTCTCTCCCTTTCTTTCTCTCCCCATTCTCTCTGTTCTCCCTGTCTCTGTCTCTGTCTCTCTCTCTCTCTCCCTTCTCTCCCCTTCCCTCTCTATCTCTGCCTCTGTGTGTCTGTCTCTCTTCTCTACTAAATTGCTGAATTTCTTTTTCCAGGTTTTTTTTTTTTTCCAGTTTCCTCACCACAGCCATTTCAAAGCTTGGTCTGTAAGGTCTGAGCTGCACCTCAGAGGGTGTGTCACCAGCGTCTTGTCTGTTCCTGGATGAGGTCTGGGTTCCTTGCCCTATCGATTGCCTGTGAGACCTGCAGTTTCCTATCCCTCTACAAAGAAAAGCCTCTAGAAAGGTCCCCAGTCCTCAATGCATAAAGGAAGAGTGTGTGCCCACTTGTGCCTATTGCTCTCACTCGCGGGCTAGGTCCTCAGCTGCTGCTTGATGGTCCTCTCCTCTCCAGTAGAGAAAGCTACCATTGCCATCTGGCTGGAACCTCATTTTGAATGTTCTCAGCTCCTCTCCCTTGTCCAGGCTTGCCTCACGATCTCTCAGAATCATGAGCTCCTCACACACCCTATCCTGCAATCCCAAAGGAGTTCCTAAAGTCTTTAGCCCACAAGGAGGATCAGGTTTTACTCAGAAAATATGTCCACTAACTCTCCCAGACCCTGGTTCAGTGTCGCACTTGCTCATCTTTCTGCTGATTGAGGAGAGCCACTCCCTTGAGGATAGTGCTGCCCTTGACTCTTTGAGCTGTCATTAGTTCCTCGGCTTTGGGAACAGCCACACTGCTGAGGGAAGCTTGAGGATTCTGGACTCAGATACATAAGGACACATTTCCAAGTGCAGAACTATCTGCCCGATGCTGCTACACTACTTGGGGGAGGAGAGGTCGTCCCTTCAAAATGCCCCATTTAACCAGAGAATTACTTGTTCTTGTTTGACTAATGGCAGAAAACCAGCCAGGATGTCCTCTCAATGTTTCTATTTTTACGTACTTTTGAGATGGGACCTACACAGCCGACAACAGACTAGAACTTGTGGTTCTCCACAGTGCTGAGAATGTAGACGCGCAACAGCATGTCTGGTGCCTATCTGTTTTCTAATCTACCCAGCAAGCGTTTTCTCAGACACAGTCTCCAGCCTGAAGAGAAGAACCATTAGGCAAATGCTCTTTTCTCTTGAGGAATTACTATCTTAACCAGACACTAAAAAGCCAAAATTAGCCTACCTTTCCAAAGAAAAGACCTCTAGTTGAATAGAATCCTACCTGAAGGGAAATTTCCTTATAAACCACAGGAACAGTGAGGATTAGAAATTCTAACTGCCAGCACTTGTGAAACCCTACTCTACAGCATACACTTCTTGGGATATATGTATATTATATATATATATGTTACATGTTTTATATATAACACACATATATAAGATATATATATATGATGGTTAAACTTAATAAATAGCCACTACATAAATGCACTATTTCCCAAACAAGGAAAATATGATGCTTTGGGTAAGCAAGGCATATGAAGCCAAATTCAAAAATGTGCTCTTAATTCCCATCCTTTATCTAAGAATAATATCATGTCCATGTGGCAAGAAGAGGTATTTTTCTCACTTACCTTTTTCCATATGGGCACCTTGGCTTTTAAAGAATCAATGGCGTAGCTCACGGCCTCAAGGGACGCAGCTCTGTGAGGCGAGGACACAGCAATAACTGTGCTTGCTTCCGACACTGGAACCAAACTTTAACAAGATGATAAAAGTTACCATTATCTCTGAACTAGCATATTAAAGAAAACACTTAAAAAGTGAAAAAAAAAAAAACCTCTCTGTGTGTATTCTATTACATTTAATATCTAGTTTAACTAGAGAACAATAATTCATGTCAGCTATATTCAGTGGAAGTTAGCATCTATCCATAAACATTCTTTGATGGGGACTAAGAAGAAAAGGTACTCTCTCTAATTCAACAAACATTGGATTCAAACAAGGTACAGTGTAAGATGTGTCTAAAGGCTACAGAGTGACCACATACACTTAATTTGGCATTACAAATAATAAATATCAATTCATCTTAAGCAATAGGATTGACAACACCTAGTAACATTACCAGTTAGTAATAAAATTATAGCTAATAACAAAATGACAGATGTCTTAATTGATGGCTTCCTTTAAAATCCTGGATCACTGCTCTTTTTGGTTGTATAAGAAACAAACTCTTTTTAATGGCTTCAGATCTGCAGCCAACTTTCAACTTCAGAAAAACTGTCTAGAGGCCTTGAGGATTTAAGTAGACATTCTCACAGGCACTGAGGGCCAAGACCTGAAGGTTTCATTATAGCAAAAGAGGCGATGAGGGCATCTGACGCTGTAACCCAAGAAGCAGTCAGACTAAATGCTGAATGCCCTCTCCACTGTCCTCTGGAGAAAAAGCACAAGCTCCTTTCTGGGCGAGAGTGCATCTGATTCAGTATCAACACACAGACGGAAAGCGAAGCATCCCTTTCTTGTTAAGAAAGTGTCTTAGTCAGTATCAATATACAGATGGAAAGCCACCATATTCAACATCCAGAAGATAAGGAGATCCTACCCAAGTCGATGGAACACCGCTATGTGTCTGACTGGCCATTTTTCTCTAATGTCACTACAAATTTTTCTGATTTCATTTTCTGCCATCGGTAGATATGCTTCATATTCTAAACTAATGACTTTTTTGCCTTCAAAGTTATTTCTTGTAGTCCCTGAAAAACAAAACAAACAAAAACCACACAATGAAAATGAGGTTTTTCTCTATAACAGAAATACTTCATTTACAGATATTTTTAAAAAGGGATTATTTTAAAAAAAATACATATTTTTCTTGTTAAGTCAAAGAGGTATCAAAATTAAAGCAAAACTTACCCAGTAAGACTTCACAAAACTACTAAGGCGCATCAAACAAAGTGAAAATGGAACTAGGCACAGGTCAATTATGAATTAATGAACACAGAAGAGGGAGAAGAATGAGAATGTGCTGAAGATACTAGGGGGGGGAGGATGTGGTGTCACTTTGATCTCTCATAAGCGCCCAGGTAAATGAATAATGGGATAAGATTTCTAAACTCCGCTTTGTGCTTAAGAGTCATCCTTCCCTTTGGTGCTGTCCCTGTCATCCTCTCCTCCCTCAGACTCTTTTTCATCATCACTGATCGTCTCCAGCTGGTCACCCCCCCCCCCCATCTTCATGATCGTCATCATCCAGCAGGGCACCCTCCTCAGCAGTCGACTGCACCTGCCCCAGACCCCATCTTCACATTAGTCTCACCCTTCTTCACAGAGGCACTGCTCTGCTCTTCTGCCAGCTTTCTGTTCTTCATCTCTAGTGGGGATGAGAAGGACAAGTCTGCCTGTTTGCTCTGTTCTTTTTCAATTTTTTCCAAGCTTTCCAGCAGAGAATTCACTTTTTGATTTATCTGAGTGGGCTCCTTCTCAACACCCTGAAGGTCACCACCTTTCAACCTTTCAGACTTGGAAGAAGATCCCCGTTGTCCACTCTGAACTGAATCCCACTTTTGCCCCTTTGTGAGGTGTTTCCCGACACACGTTGGCATTTAGAAGGCACCACAGCTCGAGCAACAGGAGGAGGAACATGCGCTGGGTAACCATACATCCTATCATAACAATCCCACTGAAAGTCATAGTCCAAGTCAAATGAGGAACTCTACATCTCCGCTGCAGATCGTTTCATACCTGCTTTTCCTTGATTCATTTTTGACTCTGCAAAGAACCTGGCCAGCAATCATTCTGCCATCCTCTTCAGCTACGGCAGCCTGGGCATTTCCTTCATTAACATATTGGACGAGGCAAAGCCCTTATGCGCAGAGCAACCCACAATTTTGCCATACTCTGAAAATATGGCCTCCACATCAGACTTCTTGACCACAAGAGTGTTCAGATTCCCAATGAGTACACAGGATTTCATGGAGTGAGGACCTGTCTTGTTGGTAACATTGCTAGCCATCTTTTTTGTGGACAAGGTTTCTCACAAAGCTGAAAATGTAGCTAAAAATCAAAAAAGAAGTAGAGAGAGAGGAGGCTGCCTCTCCTATTGCAGGTTTGTGTCGATGCCGAGGCTATAGCAAGAAGGGAGCACATGACTGTTCGCTCTCCATCTCCATCTCATTTCTAACTTACAAAGAAGCACTGTACATTTGTCTAAAACCTACTTTAAATTTCCTACAAGCAAAATTTGATTAGGACAACCAAAGATGATTATCTCCAAGATGATCAGGAATAACAGTAACTAAGCAAGCTCCCTGAAAGCATTCACATGACAAATTAGCTGTATTCCTCTTCTTACCAATAATGTTTCATACTTAAAAGGAAAATATTTTTGTTCCCAGTATTATCAACAAATATATGTTTTATCTCAACATTTGGAAAGTACAAAAGTACAAAAGTAACAGTTGACTTTTATCATGCTTGTAATTATTATGCCTGTATTATAAAGCCTGTGATTTAATATGGCTTGTTAATCAAAAAGTAACTAAGATAAAACTAAAACTGGAGCTGGGAATGGTAGTGCATGCCTTTAATCTCAGTACTTGGGAGCACCCAGCCTCCAGATGCACAAGGGCCAGGCTGATTATGATTCTCATTGGTTTCTCTTCTCTAAGAGAGACTGGAGCGCCTCCGGGAAAACTGCCTGAATAAAGGTATAAAGAGGAAAAATTAAAAAAAATCCCAGTATTCAGGAGGCAGAGGTAGGTGGCTCTCACTCTGTGAGTTCGAGGCCAGCCCAGCCTGGTCTACAAACTGAGTCCAGGACAACCAGGGCTCTTTTTTTTCTCTTTTTTACAGAGAAACCCTCTCTAAAAAAGAACAAAAAACAAACCTAAAACTGGCAAGTTTCTATTCACTGCCATTGGCAGTGTTTACTGCTCAGCCTTTGACTGTGGACACCAACATAGAGAGCACTTATGGGTTTCCACTCTGTAGAAGCAGAGAAAATCACAAACTCACCTACAAAGAGAGACACTGCACCACACGGCGGGGAGATCACCAGCTGAGACACTTCATCCACTGAAAGCTTCTCGGCAGTGAATCGTATTATGTCTTTGGGTTTCTCTTCAACCTCATCCTCATCTTTCCTAGAAATAAGATGTCAACCACCTTTAGCAAGAGGAATGCCAGAAGTAATACCTTCAACTTATACACTGTTTCTGGCTCTACTTTTCCTATATTAGGTGAGAAGAGGAGGATTTGACTTAAATTTAAGTCCAAAGTTTTAACAGAGTAATACAACCATTACTATCCTAGCCAGGCAAAAGGACCTTACAGTATATGCCATGAGAAGTACAATTAAAAGTCCTGTGGAAGTTCATCTGAATAAAAAAAGGAAAGGCGGCTCAGGGAAGTTACTGAGGACATGCTCAAAATGCTGAGAGTCCAGAAAGTCTTAATCCAGTGTTCGTTTCCCTGTCTCCAACTTTAAAAGACCCACACCTGGCTCCCAGGATTCCTCACCTTCTCTCTGTGACCTGGAGAACTGTGATCCTCTACACCAGTGGGCCAACTGTCCTAACACTTTAATACAGTTCCTCATGTTGCAGTGACCCCCCCCCACCATAAAATTACTTCTTTGCTACTTCATAACTGTAACTTTGCTGCTGTTACGGATCATAATGTAAATATCTGATACACAGGCTATCTGATATGCGACCCCTGTGAAAGGGTCGTTCGGCCTCCAAAGGGGTCACAACCCACAGGTTAAGAACCACTGCTTTTACACACATTTTTCTTTTTCTGACAACACTGAACCCAAATGCTGCATCCAACCACAAACAAGTTACCACATATATGCTGTACACAAGTTATCACGTGTGATGACCCTTCACCAAGTTGGCATGCGGATGCCCCATACCAAGACCGGCTAAGAAGAAGGAACGGCACCTACCTAGATGGCTCAGAAGCATTACCCTCCACTGATTGGGGGGATGATGGCAACTTCGTCTCCGGGCTGAAGCAGGAGTGGCTTATCTCCAAGCTCGACATACTCTTGGCGAACAGCAAATATCACCTGGTTTCTAACATCGGCCAGTCTGAAGGAGAAGCGGTCTGCTTAGACGAGAGCCACATCTCATACCTCCTCCGCTGCGCCGCACACCACATCACTCGCAAAGGCATTCACCTGACTCGCATTCTGTAGAGGGTACGTCCCTATGGCATGTCAGGTTCCTCTGCACCGAAAGCCGTGTGTTTGGGGGCAAAGAAACAAACATCCCCAAACTAGACATGGACCAATATTTAAAGCATTGAAAAGCAACAACAACAAAAACCTGCCTACTTAGTGCATGGCCTTTTCACAGGCCTGCTAAGTGTAGACACATGGTAAGTCTAGGTAAGTCTCCCAGGAGAGCAGGTGTGCCCCTGCAGGTGGGTAAAACAGCACAAAGGTCTTGCCAACTTTCCCCTGAAAGTACAAGAAATCTGTGAGATTCCTAGGCAGGGAGGAGTATTTCCTTCCCAGCGTACCGTGCAGCGTTACCTGCACCAGGCACCAGGGTCAGTGTGAAACCTCTCTGTGCAGGCCAAAGCAGCACTATTGAGATCCTGGGACATTTTCAAGTAAGTCCCTTCCACATTTCAGAAGGAGGTAAAACGATCACAGTTCAAAGTCAGAGTTTCAGGGACCAGGAAGAAATGCTGAAACATCATAAAAGCCAAGCCTAGCAGCCTATCGAGTTTGCCAGGCTTCATTTTTCTTTTAATCTCGCAAACTTTTGAGTATTCTAAAGAAAAGGACAGAAAAGTTTATGGTGTCCATTTTTTAACATTTCATCTTGGGTTATAAAACGCAGAACTTACATTTTCTGCCTTAGAAATTATAAGAAATGATTGTAAATTATATAAGCATGTCCAGGAATGTCCACTTTACTTATCCATTTTAGTAAATTATCTGTAATGTTAGTAAATCATCTGAGCATTGCTAAATAGCAGAGTTTTAAGAATTCAAGAAAAACAAATTAGTACTCTTGTTTTATAGCACACACACAAATTAACACATTGTAAAAAAAAAAAATTTACGTGTTCATCATATGCATTCTACAACTTTACCCAGGATGGAGAATCTCTAGCTCCTTCCACAGCTGCAATGCTTGGATTTCTTGAGGCACGGAAATGGTCTCTGAACGAACTCCAGTTATTTCAGCACTCTTTGCAAAATACAGCACTTCAATCTGAAAGGGGAGGCGCTGCTTTAAACAACTCACTGAGAAGTATCTTTACTTTTCAAAAGCAATGTCTCAGAAACCTTCAATTTAGCCCGTGGTGGTTTGGGTGCACATCTGTACTCCCAGCATTTAGGAGGCAGAGGCAGGTGGATCTCTGTGTCTTCAAGGCCATCCTGGTCTACTTGAGTCCCAGCACAGCCAGGGCAACACAGAGAAATCCTGTCTTGTAAAAAAAAAAAAAAAGGCTTCAATATATCCACAGATTCATAATTGAGAAAAAATTTTTAATCTCAATTCTGATTTCTGCATACTTTTTAGACCTGTCACAAACTTGTGGGGCACCATTAAAATCCTAGTACATGGAAATCCTTGGAAAACACAGTAAGTCTGTAAGTCTGACCTCAATTAACATGGAATTGATTCTTCCATAAACCTGAAACAGTGAACAGAGGTCTGAGTCAAAAGGTGAATTACACACGTAAATTAATCGGACCAGTCACCAAGGGCCTAGCTTTCTTTTCACGGTGGTCAAATGACCTTTGATTCCAGTCTACATTACGATCAAGTTACACAACACAGAACATCTGACCTGCGGCAAAGCAAACGGGCTTGAATTACAGGATAAGCTGGTCTTTCCTAGGCCAAACCTGTGCGATCAGCCTGGGAACTAAGGCTCCTGACCATGCAAACCGGCTCACCTGTCACTCAGTACAATTTAAGTGTCTCCTCAACAATCACGGCTTCTGCAAACTATCCAGGGCTTGTCAACCCCTGGGTGACGCCCATTTCCACACCATGATTATTAATCAGTTGCGTCTTAATTTTTAAAAAGTGTCTGTCAAAGTGCCCATCCGGAAGGGCAGGGAATTTAAAAACGTCCAGGAGCCGCTTAATAAGGGAGTCGCTTATTAAGGCCACGACCTGGACAGCAGAGTTCGGGGTCAGAACTTGACTTTCGGAGAACAGCAGGCTCCAGGCCGCGAGCCAGGGAGGACATGGGGAAGCGGGAGAGAAGGGCTGCCCGAGCAGGGCCCGGCCTGTGGCGGAGCCCCGTGCCCAAGCTAGCTCGCTCGCGCGCACCACCTCTTACCTGGCACCGCGGCACCATCCCGCTACGCACCTCGGCGGAGGCTCCGGTGACGCGAGGCGCACGCGCAGACAGGTGCCCCACCTCCCCGGGTCCGCCCAACCCCGGGTCGCGTGGACACTGCGCATGTGCACACTTCCCCCGCCCCCTTCCGCGTCTGCAGAAGTGTCTGTCTGCGCGTGGGTCCCTGCGCGGCGGGCCCCGCTGTGACCCTGCATGGTTTCTTTCCCCACCTCTGTGGCCCCTCCATCCGGTGTGGGATCGGGGTTCTTATCCCAGCGTGAGGACTCTGTGTGATTGCCCCTTCAGTGCTCTGGGCTCTCGGTAGTTTCTGAGCTAGCGACTGCATCTAGACTTCCAGCCGCAAACCCGTGCCGTGGCTGTCGCACGGGTGCGTGGATCTAAGTGGTCCTCGCTCGGCGCGAATACTCGTAGAGGTTAACGGTGACTGTGTCCAAAGAGGAATCCTGGGGGAAAAAAAAAAAAAAACAACAGATTTTAATGAGCTTGGAAGGGGGCGTGGCGTGGGGCACCTGCTATGGGGAGTCTCACCCAAGGAGATTCTTGTGCCAAATAAATTAGCCAAAATAGTAACAACTACGGGAGGAGGGGGCTTTTTCGGGTTTCTGTGTCAGGGAATGTAAAACTGGGTAATAAATTCCCAGAAGAAAAACAGTTGGCAAGGTGAGTGTTCCCTTTTCAAGAAAGGAAAGAAAAGAAATACCGGAGGAGGGGGCTGGATGATTAATAAGCCTGATCTATAATTTACATCAGCATATATTTTGACAAGATTGCTAAGCATTATGGTTGAAGGTTTTATGTCCACATCCAGTTAGGAAAACAAGGAAACTGTAACAGTCACCATAGGCTCCTTGGTGGCGGCCAATGACAGCAACGAGCAATATCTACAAAAGGCTAAGAAATAATACATGGCTCAGTGCGGTTATGCAGCCAAAGGGGTACACATGAAGGCCAGAGCCCATTGTTCCTAATGGGGGGGGCATAAAAATCACCTTCTTTGTGAAAGATTTCATTAAAGAGTGTGAATACCACAGTAATGAAGACATTATAGCAAAAACAGAGCATAATAAGTTAATTCAAATATTAAAAACCCAATTATGAGACCACGTTTATATTCTAGAGTGTTAATGACATCAGAAAAACGTCATTTATTTTATATCAATGCAAAATGCCCAGAATTGAGTATGTAATTACAAAACGTCAAGTTTCTCCATAGTTTTCGTAATGATGCCTCTTTATTTTACAAGGCTCTGTAAAACAAAGGGCTGGAGATGTAGCTTAGTGTAAAGCCACAGCCCACAGCACTGAAAAGTAAATTTTAAAAAAATCTCTTCAGAGCTAGAATAAACAATGGTCTCAAATGCCACACATTTCCCTCCAGTTTTTCTGTTGATGGGTTTAAATTAATGACTTGGCTTTAGCCAAGAACATCTCTGTCAGTCTGTTATGTTGAGAACCTTGCTGCTTCATTTCCTAGTTATTAGTGGGGTGAATCTTTTCATGGTTTTGGCAGTGGATTACTTTGTTTGTAAGTCAATCATGCTATAGTACAGTCAGCCTTGTACGCAGGATGGTATAAATCATGTGTAAATAGTGTGCTGTTTCATGTAAGGAAACTGAGCACCTGCAGCTTTGGGCAGCCTTGGAGGAAGCTGGGACCGACTCCTCACCCCCATGGATATTTAGCAGCTGCGCATAGTCTGGCAGCCTCACCTAAGGCATGATGTAGAGCTGAACAAAATACCCCTTTAAAAGCTGTGAAGAACAGAATGAGGCCAATATGCCTGAGGCCAATTCTCCAATCCTCTCCTCACTCTGCCTTGTGCTCTCAGACTGCAGGTGGTCAGTTGTCCATTCCCTGTACTTTAGGGGTCATCAGACATCTGTAAAGCATAAGACCATATGGATTTAACCGTCCCAGGTCATGTGATCTCTGTCTCTTCAACCCTAGTTCTGCTACTAGAGTTTGGAAACAGCCAGTGGCAATAAGAGCAGTGGATGAGCATAGCTTTGTCTGTACATTTACAAACAGTGTGAGTTCATTTGTCCCACAGACTATTTTTTATAACCTTTTCAGTATAGCTCATAAAACTGAGAAAAGGGACGAAGCTACGAGGCAGAACTGAGACACATCATAATTATAATAAATGGGCTAAGATAAATTTTTCAGTAAGTTCCCATGAAATGAGAAACAAAAAAAATATAAACTAGCTTAACAAGGGAGAAATATATTACAGCCAAAAATAAGTAAATAAATTTCATTTGCATATTTTCAGTATGCAAATGGTAGGTGGTGAAGAAATGGTAGAAAACAAGCCTCTCACCAATGGAAAGGTCCTCAGTGTGTTTACACTGAGAGAGTTGCCATAGTTACCTTTATTTGTGATCTCGCTGTAACTATCTGTGTTTCCTGATATTCTTAGGCAACCCTGCAGAAGGATTGTTTGGCCCCAAAGGGGTCATGACCTGCAGGGTGGGAACCACTGTCCTGTACTCTGTCTCCAGAAGTCTTCTTTGAAATCCCTGGAGTATTCCACACTTATGCCCCTCATCACAGCCACAGGCTTCTATTTGCAAGGTGGAAAAGTGCATAAACGCAGACAAGGAATTGAATTTTAATGCCCTTATATTTTAAATCAGTTTAAGTTTAAGTAGCTCCATGTTACTGGTGGCTATTTATTGGATTCCAAGTATGAAGAATGCACTAGAAACAGTTAGATTGAACAAAGAAAATAAAACTAAATGGTTGCAAAGAGCATAAGTACAGATTCGATGTATATACATCATAGCATATAAAGATAATTTGTGTCTCTGAAAAACACAAATGGGACTTGACATGCATTTTAAGTTGTAACAGAAGGTGACTTTGCCAAATAAAGAAAGAATTTATACAATTTTCTAAGGGCATGGTGTATTCTAATACAATTGGAAACACAGAAACATTCTAATATATAACGGCAACTTTTTAATGTACATACAGATTTTCTTTTAGACAGGGTCTCATTATGTAGCCCTGCCTGGACTCTCCGTCAATCAGGCTAGCCTCAAACTCACAGGGATCCTCTGCCTTTCAAGTGCTGGGATTTTTAGAGTGAGCCACCATGCCTGACACTTACTGAATTTTTATGATAAGCATCCTTCTGGCCTCCAGCAAAAGAGTAAGCAATGGGGAAAAAAAAGACCTCACTTGTGATTTCTTCTCAGTAACATTTAGCAATAGAAGACATGGAATGATATCCACAAAATGCTGAGTGAACGAAAGCTTCTTACATTCAGACTTATTTCTCTCCAACTGTCAAGGTCATAAGCAAATATAGAATAATCTTAAAAGTATAGTATACATGAAGATACTTTCATCATAATGAACTTTATCCACACAGGAAGTGAAGTATCATGATTTTAAAAAAAATAGAACAGGCACCATGCACATATATCAAAACTTCTCAAATATACAACCGAATTTCAGTGGGCATGGTGCTATCCTTACAGAATGAAACGTTTTAACTTAACTGGTAAAGTAAGTATACAGTATGCCCAGTTATCTTAAGCCCCCTTTCCCAGAGGTAACCTGAAATTGGAGCTATGTGTAAGTAGTTTATTGAGGAAATGTCGGAGGCTAGACAGCTGGTAGAGGAGCTCCAGATCATGATGGGTTCCAAGCTTTCTCTCTTTCACATGCACACAAGTTACAAAAACTGGAAACATATATTAAACAAATGTCTTCATACACCAGATAGCAGAGGCCAAGATCCCTGAGAGAAGAAAAACACGTGTCATAGAGCAGCCTTCTCCCTGAGGGCTGGTTCCTGGCACGGGAAAATCAGGCTTGAGAAACAGCAGGCAAACTGAGAAGCAAAGAATGGACATATATACATGGTGTAAGCACTGACCAAAAGAAAGCTAATGTGCCAATGGGCACAAAGAACAAAATATATTTTAACATAAGAAGTATTGAATAAAGAGGGACATTATATAATACAAGAGTCAATTTAATTTTTGAACATAGGCCAAAGCTAAATTAATTTATGGCATATAAGATGGCTTCAAATGCATAAAACAAACACATCCTCAAATCAAAGCCAACTTCACATTTGAGTTGTATATTTTATAAATATTTATCTGCAGCTGTCCTGGTTAGCCTTAACTATGAACTTGACACAGCCTTCCATCATCAGAGATGAGAAGGCTTGGGAGAGGAACTGTCTAGATCAGGTTGGTCTGTGGGTGGCACTGCTCCTTGGTCAGTTGGTCCTGGACTGTATAAGAAATTAGGTAAGCATGAGCCTTGGAGAGAGCCAGCGAGCATTCTAGAAGTGGCTCTTTGTGGCTTGTACTTCAGTTCCTACCCTAATGTCCCTCAGTGATGGACTGTGACATGAAATATTAGCCAAGAAAGTCCTTCATCCCTAGGTTACTTTTGGTCAGCATTTCATCACAGCAACACAAAGGAAGCTAAAACTGCAACTGTTTAGCCAACAGACAAAAAGCAGTGGGCATACAGGTCTAGATTAGCAACTTATTTAATTGACAAATAAATGTGATTTCCAACAACTACGGAGTTTCTGGTTAATTATTTCCATCCCTTTGTTGGATTAAAAAGGTTGCTCTAAGCCAGGTGTGGTGGTGCACAACTGTAAAGCCAGCACTCAGGGAGGCAGAGGCAGGCAGGTCTCTGTAAATTCGAGTCCAGGCTGGTCTAAAAAGCGAGTCCAGGACAGCCAAGGCTACACAGAGAAACCCAAAAACAAAACAAAACAACAAAAAAGGTTGTTCCACTGTGGTTCTTCATTGGCTTCTTTATAAGCCAGCTTTGCTCCTCTTTATGTATCTGCATAGAATGCTTCGTCCCTTTTCTGTATACTTTTCTAAAAGGCTCCCCTATTGCTCCTTCAAGCAACTCAGATACAATATGTTTTGCTGTGGTTTTCCTTTGGTTTTTGTCCCTGTGTGTCACTGGTCTTCATTAAAAGTGGATTTGAAGTTGTGGTTGCATTTAGAAGATTTTAGGAATTCCAACATTTTTTAAACACTTTCTCTCTGCCCTTCTCCTGTGTGGACCAGAACTACATAAAAATATTTATTTATACTTAAAGCTGCCCCTGAGCTCACTGTTACTCTATTCACTCTTTTTTTAGTTTCCTTCCTTTCTACCATTATTCCTTTTTCATTTTTACTACCCCCCCCCCCTTCGGACAGTATCTATTACTAATTCTTCAAGTTCGCTAAATTTTTCTTCTTTAATATCTAATTTATGTTAACTATAATCCAGTTCATTTTTCATTTCAAGAACTTAAGTTTTCATCTTTGAGATTTCGCTTTGGAAAATGTGTCGCCTTGGTCACTTCTGTTAATTTGATTGGTTTATTTTCTTCTGGTTATGGGAGAAACCTCCTACCAATATTTCTTCTTGGAAGCCTACTGTTATGGACTAAATCTGGAATATCTTCCACAGGCTCGTGTTTGGAGTGGGGGGGGGGGGCGTTGTGAGAGGCTATGAAACCTTGAGAAGGTGGGGCCAGGTAGGCTTGTGGATCACCTGAGCCAGCTCTGAAGGCAGTAGCTCAGGCCCAGGCTCTAGCTGCTTTCTGCTTCCTTTTGTCCACGTGACAAGTAGTCACCACTTTATACTCGTCACATCTTTCCAGGAACAGAGGACTGGGGTCTGCTGAACCAGCGGCCAAAATGAATCTTTCTTCCATTAAGTAGTTTCTGTGAACTATTTTAGTCACTCCAGTGTAAAAGACACGAATACCTCTGGTAATTGTTATTGGATGCTAACTTCGGGAACGTTCACTTTAAAGCATTGTTAAGAAAGAATGTGCTAATACTTTGTTTGGGTTTCTCTATCCAAGTAATTTTAAATTTCCCAATCACCCTGAGATAATAGACACCCTGGATCTGTGAGCTCTGAGGGTCTTTTCTTTTAATCTATAGTGACTCCCTGTAGGTGAGAGAATCACAAACATATTGATCAATACCCAACTGCTTAGCAGAAAGCATCAGCAGGCCTTCAGTGCTCTTGCTCTGTCTGGGTCCATGGCTATCACGTCCAGGTGTCTGGCTTACTTGGCTTTTCTAACCCAAGAAAACCATCGAGTTCTGCCTGGATTTCTCCTTTCACGTTTCAGTATAAAAATTCGTGCAAAATTGTGAGTGGCTCCATTCTAGTGTCCTCCTTAACGTTTTCCTATTTCTCGTGATAGACTAGTCCTTATTGCCTGATGTTTAGTAGCCTAAGATATGATGGTTCATAGGCTTGGACATTTTCTGCCTGTTTCGTTGGAGGGCTGAAGTTGGACCATGTTACTCTACATTGGCCAGAAAGAGCCCTTTCTCGTGACATTGACATGAAAGGAGATGTGCTCTAGCCTGTTTCTTAAGATGTGAAGCCATGTGGAACTCTGTATGAAAAGAAGTGAGTAGCTAAGACTTACAAGTCTTTCACTTACTCGTTGCTGGTGAGAGTAAAACTAGTGCAGCTACTTTGCAAATCAGTATGGGAGTGGTTCTAAAAGATAGAAATAGATCTGCCACGTGATTCAGCTACACCACGCTAGGGTAGATAGCCTTAGTTAGAGACACCACGACCAAAGCAGCTCTTACAAGGAAAACCATGCAACTGGGGCTGGCTCACAGTTTCAGAGGTCTAGGGCATCATCATCATGGCGGTGTGCAGGAAGACATGGTGGAGGAGCCAAGAGTTCTACATCTTGATCCAAAGGCAGCTAGGAGGAAACTCTGTGTGTGTGTGTATGTTTTACACTGGTCATAGCTTGAGCATTTAAGTCCTCAATGCCTGCCTCTACATGACACACTTTCTCTAATAAGACCACACATCCTAATAGTGTGACCTCCTATGGCTGAGCATTCAAACAGATAAATCTATGTGGGTCATGCCTATTCAAACCATCTCACACCCAAAGGACTCTATACTACAGTGTAGAGATGCCTGTTCATTGCAGCTTCTGTTCACAATAGCCAGGAAAGAAAAGTATTGACTCAAATAATGAGTGGATACTGAAAATGCAGTCCATTTATTCATGGAACATTATTCAGCTATTGAGCAAAACAAAATTATGAAATCTCAGGTAACTGGATGGTCCTGGAAATAGTTACTCTAAGGGAGGTAACTCAGACCCAGAAAGAAAAATGTCTCGTGTTTTCTCTCATATGTGGATGTTAGCTTTGAATCTTTGTATGTGTGTTACCTATTTGAAATACTCATAGAGACCAAGTATTAGTAAGGGGCTGTGGAAAGGAGTTTCAGTGAAGGATAGATACAACACAGTGGTACAAAGGACTAAAGGTGAATAATGGAATAGAAAGCTTTAAAATTGGGTAAGGAGATGGGAATACAAGATGGAGGAGGAAATACATACAGAGATAACACCAAAGACCTTTGGAAAAAAAACTCATAAGCAAACCTGCTACTTTAGATACTTCTTAAAATATGTACATTATACACACACAATATAGATAGACAGATGCACACACACACACACACACACACAGAGAGAGTTTAAGTTGCCCTAGACTGGGGAAACAAAGTCCTCAACAGACACCACACAGGAACAAAAAGTCCAGTGTAAGGAATGCTCTACCTCTTTTGGAGCTGGCTGGCCAGTGAGGTCCCATAGATAGCCATGCTCTTGGTTACCTCCATAACTCAACAGTAAGACCCTATTGCTGAAGACACTACATTCTTATGCCATATAACACAGGGAAATCATACTGATCTGGAAGCTTCTTTCATACTGCCTGGCTTTCATAGCACTGGAAGTGCTAAGCATGCTTCCAGAGGAGAAAAATAATCAATCTTGGCCAGCTATGAGCCCTGTGAGCTACAAAAATGACCAACCTGCCAAGACATGAATACTTGTACAATAGTGGTATATACCATGGTAGTAACCAACCACTTTCTGGTTCAATTTAACTCCTTAAGTTGAAAGCATAGGTGGTGTCTTAGTCAATTGCTTTGAAGAGACAGGATGACCATGGCAACT
Organism: Meriones unguiculatus; assembly: GCF_030254825.1. Lineage (NCBI taxonomy): Eukaryota > Metazoa > Chordata > Mammalia > Rodentia > Muridae > Meriones > Meriones unguiculatus. The sequence continues at coordinate 89,037,180 of NC_083354.1, read as the reverse complement.
CTTATAAAGGAAAGCACTTAACTGGGGCTTGCTCAGAGGTTCAGAAATTTAGTCCATTATCAGCATGGTGGGTAGAATAGTAGCAGGCAGGCAGACATGGTGCTGGAGAGGTAGCTGAGAGTTCTACATCTGCATCTATAGGCAGCAGGAGCAAGAAAGAACCACTGGTCCTGACTTAAGCTTTTGAAACCTCAAAGCCCACCCCCTGTGACACACTTCCTCCAACAAGGTCATACCTCCTACTGGTGCCACTTCCTGGTGCCACTTCCAAGCATTCAAATATATGAGCTTGTAGGGACCATTTTCATTCAAACCACCACATTACCCTCCCTGCCCCCTATAGGCTTGTAGCCATATCATAATGCAAAACTGCATTCAGTCCAATATCAAATGTCCCCATAGTCTATTACGCTCTCAACACTGTTTAAAAGTTCAAAGCTCAAAGTATCTTCTGAGACTCGTGGCAATCTTTTAACTGTAATCCCCTGTGTAAAATAAAAAAGAATAGATCACATACTTCGAACATACAATGGCACAGGAGGAAAAGAAGCAGAATGAGGAAATATTAGGCGAAAGCAAGACCAAAGCCCAGCCAGTCAGTCTCCAAACTGCATCTTCACGTCTCATGTCAAAGTGCTCTTCAGATCTCCAACCTTTCATCTTTGTTGACTGCACCACACTTCTTTCTCTTGGGCTGGTTTCACTCCCTGTTTAGCAGCTTTCCTTGGCAGGTATCCCATGACTCTGGCATCTCCAGAATGTTGGGGTATCCAAGGCAATCCAGGCTTCACCTTCACAGCTTCTCGTGGTGGCCTCTCTGGGTCTCCTGACATGGACACCCCTGACATACACATGGCCTCAGTGGCTTTCCTTAGTTGGAGAGGGAGACTCCTTAACTCCGTTCTTGTATCCTTTGTAGGCAAACCATGTGGCCAAAGCTATGAGTTCTACTGCTTGCTAGGGCTGGAACATGGCCCCCTCATCCAAATACATTTTCACTAGCTTTCTGTTTTTGATAGTTTCCTTCACTGCACATGCTTAGGTATCCTGGAACTTGGTCTGTAAACCAGGATGGCCTTGAACTCAGAGATCTGCTAGCCTCTGCCTCTAGAGTGCTGGAGGTATATGCCACCATACCCAGTACTATGCTTTTTTTTTTTTTAATTCTTTTTTCTGTCTTTCTTTCTTTACAAGTTGGAAACTTAGCTGGACAGGGTTTTGCCCTGAGGTCACAACTCCTTTATTTAATATCAGGTTTTTCTTTAATCTGTTTGTCAACTTGAGCACAGGATTTAATTTGTTACACTTTCTGGTGCCCCCTTTTCTCAAAAAACTGTGCATTTTGTATTTTTCCTTACTCGGCTTGCTCCTTTTTATTATAGACCTGCATAAGACTGGCCAATAATAACCAAGCAACACAGTCAATACTAAGCTGTTTAGAAATCTCTGCCAATACTATTAATCCCAAACTCTTCAATTTAGCCTCATGCAGACTTTTTAAACAAGGGCAAAAGCAGCCACATTCTTTGCCAAAATAGCACAAGAATGCTCTCCAGGCCACTCATTAATAATTTTCTCTGAAACCTCAGGCCCCCACAGTCCAAGTCACTTTCAGCACCGTTTTCTTTCATGCTTCTACTAGTATGGACCATTACACCCTGCTTAAAACATTCAACTGCTTCCTACTCCAAAGTCCCAGAGTCCACATTCCTCCAAAAAAAGCACGGTCAAGCTTTTCAAAGCAATGCATCATTCCTGGAACCAGCTTCAGTCATGGTCAATGTTCTATTGCTATAAAAAGACAACATGACCACGGCAACTCTTATCAAGAAAAACATTTAATTATGGGTTGTTTACAGGTTCAGAGGTCTTGTAGAATGGTGGTACATAGGCAGACATGATGCCAGAAAGGGAGCTGAGAGCTCTGCACCTGGATTTATAGGTGGCAACAGGAGAAAGGGAGAGAGACAGAGAGACAGAGAGATAGAGAGAGAGAGACAGAGAGAGAGAGAGAGAGAGAGAGAGAAAGAGAGAACACCACTGTACCTGGCTTAAGCATTTGAAATCTCAAAGCTCCCACTTCCTCAACAAGGCCACACCTCCTAATAGTGCCACTCCCTGATGACCAAGCTTTCAAATATAGGAGCCTATGGGGGCCATTCTTATTCAAACCACCTCAGGTGGCACTGTTATTAGGGCCAAGAACCTGTGGCTAGACAAGTCATACACCTTAGGGGAAAACCTGCTACTATTTTGCTAAACAGGTATAATACTGAGCGGGTCTACTAATGGCTTTATCCGTAGATTAGAGCATCTCTCAAAAAGAAGCTTCTTTTTGTAGTAGCTAGCGATTAACACAAAGACCCACAGTGATCAAGGTGCAGGGAACAACAACTGCAGAATGCTCAGCCCCAAATGGGACAGCTATTTTGCACTCCTTCCTCTCAAGCCTCAGAGGTCATTGTGGAAGAGAAGGAAGAAAGATTGCAAGAGCCAGAAGAAGTCCGTAACTACAGGGAACCAGCGTTTTCGAGACACAATGAGGAAGTTGCACCTGTGAACTAACAGCAGTAGAGACAGCATGCACAAGAGCTCTGCAAGCTCAAGTTGGACACAATCCAAGCATGGACTGAGGATGTAGGCCATGACGTCCTGCCCATACCTAAGGCCTTATTGACAAGCAATGGCTCCCGGGAGACGGAAATTCAAAGAGTGTGGTCCCTCTGATAGATTAACCAACCTCTGGCAGAAAGCCAAACTTCTGAGAGTAGAAAGCCACACTTCTAAGAATATATGGGCCATACAATTGTGCTTGATCAGGAGAGATTAGGTAGTAGGAATTGGGGAGGAATTAGAGAAGGAGGGAATATGATCGAGAGAGAGAGAGAGAGAGAGAGAGAGAGAGAGAGAGAGAGAGAGAGAGAGAGAGATCTGGGAATGGCATGGATTTTGCCAATTCAAAGCTCTTCCCCAGTGACACAACTCCTCCAATGAGGCTACACTTCCTAATCTTTCCCAAACATTTTGACCAACTTGAAACTAAGTATTCAAGCATATGACTCTATGGGACCTTCTCTCAGAAAAAAAGTATTTTTTTAATGTATTTTGATCATGTTTTTCCCATCCCCAATTCCCCCAGATCCTCCTTATCTCCTTTTTACCCGCTTAACTTCATGTTCCTTCTTACTCTCTTTAAGCACAAATAAAAAAAGAAGTTGAACAAAAACAGTAAACACATATGCAAAGAAAAACCCCACAAAACACATAAAAAATGGAAATCCAAAATAAGCAAGCAAAAGACTGGTAAGACAATCATATACCCAAACAAAATAAAATGAAGCAAATGCTTCCAAATTACCACTGAGTTCGTTAGTGTTGGCCAACCAATTAATCCTGAAGTGTGCTTAATATACTCAGTAAGATTTCATTAGAGAAAACTGAGTTTTCCTTTGCCATTGAGTAATCAGTCGCATATAGCTTCTTGGTTAAGGGTGGCTGCTGGTGTCCACTACCCCTTCTCCATCTGGATTGACCCTGTGCAGGGCTTGTGCCACAGTCCCTATAAGTGAGTTCTTATATGCATTAGTCCTGTTGGTATGGGAGACACTGCTTCATTGGATTTAATACATCATGTGCGGCCTTAAAATCTGTCAGCCTCCTCTTCCCTATGAATCCCTGAGCCTTGAGCAGACAGTGGTGATAAAGACATCCTATTTAAGACTGGGGGCTCCAAAGTCTCTCACTCTCGTTGCCTGTTTGTGGGTCTTTGTGTTAGTACCTATGTACTGTAAGAAGCTTCTGAGACGGTGGCTGATCTACAAGATAGCAGTATGTACTTCTGAGTTGTGTTATCTTACTGTTTTTTGTTTGTTTGTTCTGGCAGAGTAACAGTAAGAAGTTTTTCCCTAGGCACATGACCTATCTACTGTCAACTTCTTAGCCACTGAATGGGGAAGTGAAAGTTGCTGTGGAAACTCAGTTGTGCCATCTGAGTGTTTGCTTGTTTGTTTGTTTTCGTAGCAAGTGTGGGATGTGGGAATGTTTTTTCCCCATGGAAAAGAGCCTCCTCCAAAGACAGCCCCCATGAAAAGGCACATGATATTTGTCAGCTGAAAACTACCTCAATGAGGGGTGTGGGTTTTGTGAGCTGGACCATCTTTGTGTGGACTCTAAGAAGGGATAAATAGAAGTTCACAGACAGTGAGACAATGTGTTTTGTTGTTTGTTTGTTTGTTTTTGCATCGTTTCACTTTACATCCATTTGCTGCTTTTCCCAAAGAGAAATGCCCCAGAGAAACTTTTTGTGATGCTTTGCCGCTTTGGCTGACTTGTGCCATTTGGCCAGAGTCTTGACATTTTTGCTGAGTGGTACTGCTAGTGCTGCTGCTGCTGCTGCTGCTGCTGCTGCTGCTGCTGCTGCTGTCATTTGCAGCTTTACTGTTTGACTAGACTGCTGGTATCCTGATGACTGAGTTTGGCAGAACTCATCGGCCCTCATCAGCAGAAAGTAGATAAAAGAGGACTACAAACCCTTTTCATACTAATCTTCTACCTAAGGTCAGGGGGTTGGAAAGGAGGTAAAGGCACTTAAGAACCTTAAATAAAGTAGATGTTTGAAAAACTTAAGCCTACAGAATGGGCCTTAAGTCCAATATGAAAGAGCTGGTGGTTACTCCCATAACATTTGTGGCACTGTTACATCAGTATATACAGGCATGTCAGTGTTAGTAGCTGGGAGATATGATTGCCTTTTTCCTCCAGGAGCATGCGGAGAACTTTCCAGTATCATGAACACTCGTTGATAGTGGTAAACTTCTACTTAGGTACCCATTAGGCTTCTCCATTTTTGATGGCATTACATTCTTAGCTGCACACAGAAGCACTTATTTGTAGCTTCAGGTTTCCAGGTCTAATTAAAACCTCATCAGTTGTATCTGTCTCTTTAAATACTTAATGCTGTGCCACAATGCACTATATACACGATTCCCCCAGTGTCACATGTTTCATCCAGGGTTTTGCTGATGTCTTATACATTAATATTCTTATCCCTATTCATTCTCTACAGCCCCCACCCCGTGTGTGTGTCTGTCTGTCTCCCAAGCCCTCCTTCACTCCCTTCCTCTCTCCCTTCCCCTTTGTATGTGGACTGTTTAAGTTTCTTCATTACCATTTTAATTAGAACATGGAGTCTCACTTAGAGTCATCCTCATTTCCTTCTACGGGCTTACCGAGTCTCAGATCTCCAGTTTGTCTCCACATATGATCTTCTCCTTCGTTCTCCTCCCCACGCCCTCTCCCTAGAGTTCCCTCTTCATCCACTTCCAATGTCTATTCTATTTCCCCTTCAAGCATTCTCCCTTGGGCCCTCCTTGTTACTTAGCTTCTTGGGGTCTGTAGATTGTGATACAGCTGAAGAGGCTACTCCCAGCCAGGCAGAACTTCCAGTAGAGGGAGGGAGACATCAATCCACCCACCTTCAACCCCAAATTTACCCTGTCTACAAGACGTGCAGCAATAAAGATGAACAGAGATTGAGGGAATGGCCAACCAATGACTAGTCCAACCTGAGAACCACCCCATAGCAGACAATTAACCCTGACACTATTAATGATACTGTTATCCCTGTAGACAGGAGCTTAGCATAACTGTCCTCTGAGAGGCTCCACCCTGCAGCAGATCAAAACATGCTGAGACTCACAGCCAAACATTAGTCAGAGCTCAGGGAGGCTTGTGGAAGAGTCGGGGGGCTGGGGAGAGCATAGAAGTTCCCGAAGGGAACAAGAACCCTGCAAGAAGGCCAACAGAGTCAACTAACCTAGGCTCACAAAGGCTTACAGAGAGTGAAGCACTGGCCAAACAGCATGCATGTACTGGACCTAGGTCCTGCACACAGATGTAACTGATGGGCAGCTTGGTCTTCGTGTGGAGTCCCTATCAAGTGGAGCTGGACATGGATTCTGTTGCCTGGGGTGGGTTTGTGTGGGGAGTGGGGAGACTCCCCTTTTCTGAGAAGGGAATGGGGAAAGAGGGAAGAGAGTTGGAGGGTGGAACTGGGTGGCGAGAAGGGAGGCAGCTGTGATCAGGATGTAAAATGAATAAATAATCTAATTAAAAAAAATAAAAAAGAATATGGACAATCTACCATGTAGACCACAAAGCGCCCTATTTATGTGTTTAATGTTGGTCAACTCTCTTAATTAATTGTTGTCGTTTTTTTACTTATATTATTTCAGAGCTGATCACTTGTTATTGGATAACCAATTACGAGGGTTTATCCCCAAGGAAGACTCATTCCTCCTCTGTCAGCAGTCCTTGGCTTGCCGTCATTCTGTGTGTAGGGGCTGGGTCTCTTGAGATTTCCCACTTCCGTGTTAGCATGTCAATTAGTGTGGACACTGTGTGGATCTTGTTTGGGCAGTATTGCAGTGTTGTGGGTATAACGTCCACGTCACTTCTAGGAGATACAGTTTCACAGCTGACTTCCTGGCTCTCTGGCTTTTACAACCTTTCCAGCCCTTCTTGGCGACGTTCCCTTGACTTTAGGCACAGAAGCTGTGTAGTAGCTATATCTGTGGGGACACCCCATGATCAGGTGTTCTCTGTATTTTGACTAGCTGTGGTTTTCTGTGATGGTCGTTTCCGTGAGCTGCCATACTGCACAGACTCAGCAGATTGTATCTACATATTTATGCATGTATATAGATAACAATAATAAAGGGGGGGGGGAAGGCCCTAAATTTGAAAGGGATTTTGAAAGGGGGCTAATGGAAGGGATTTGAGGGAGAAAAGGGAGTGGTCAAATGATGTAATCATATTTCGGTTAAAAATTTAAAACTATTAAAAGAAAGCAAAACAACAAAAAAGGAATCAAATTACTACCAAGAAGTCTAAACAGATCAAAGCAATGTAATGCTTTGTAAACATTGTCCTGGATTCTTAACATTTAATCACCTAGTTTCAGGAGTTTTTGTAGTTTGTTGTCCATATGAAATCATAATTCAAAAATAGTTTTAGAAGTTCATTTTGTCATTTCTTTTTGTCCATATGAAATAATGATTCAAATAATTTAATTGTGAACCTATAACCATTTTATACACAGCTGAATCACTATGTACACATTTGGAGTTGCCCAGTATTGGGTCATTTTATTTAATATTTGAAACAATTGAAGTTAGGATTAATTTAAGTGAGATATGAATTAATCAAATTATCAAAACAAAAACTAAAAACTAAAAAGAGATTGCTCTTTGCAGGCCTGGCTCGCTAAATGCATACCATTTCTGCGTATACCACATGATGGCGCCACTTCAATTATCAATTACAAATACTAGCCTCCAAATCTTGATTTTAACTGTGCATCTTTTGAATACCACTAGATCTTCATAGATAAATCTCGGCCACAAACTTCAAGCACCCAGTTTGTAGGCCCGATCAACTCCATAACTGACTTTGACCTATTTAATAGTTAAGCCTTAGCTATCAATAATTTTAGAGATTCTCCCAGTCATGAAGGCTAGAAGCTGATGTTTCCTGAAAGATTTTGCCACCATCTTTTGGCACTGCCCTGAGCGCAAAAGAAAGCACACTATTCTTTTTGTACAGCTGGAAAATTCAGGGCAGTTAAGAATCTTCCACTGCGCCATTCCAAATCTGAGAAATGAAAGAGGGTTCCGAACAGGAAACCCAGATCAGAAAATTGCAAAATAGTGTGAAAGATCGAGAAATTATTCTTTGATTCACAAGGTAAAACTATCAGGCAAAATGGGTGGACACAATATTATCATATTCAAGAGATTTTTATTTAGTGTGTCATCTGCCATCCTTGCTTATTTGGTGTGTTAAAAGCAAGGACTTGCTGCCATGATCCCACTTTTTATATTGTTCCTTCCCCTCTCAAAGAGAAGAAAGTGCTTTAATGTCAGGCTCCATGCTCTGGGCAACCAATTTTTAGTAATATTTAATCTTCAAAAAAGTCCGATGATGTAATCATCTTTACTTTATAAGTAAAAGAGAACCAAACACTCAAGGCCTCTCATTTAGCAAGAAAGAGAGCAATGGTCCATGTGTGATTCAAGGACAGCACAGGCCCTTAACCCCAGTGTGCTTCCACGTGGCCCTAGAATGAGTGGCCTTCTGCATTGTCCATTTGTCAGCCTACATTAAAATGTCACCCTTAGTCATGCCTGTAAACTTGCTGCCAGAAACAGCCAATATACTCCCACTTAAAAATAATGGCAAAAGGTCTTATATCACTACCATGGTCCCTTGGCTGTCAGTGTATGCTGGGAATATCCCTTTCAAGATTCCAGTGGTTTTCTTAAAAGGACAATTTCAGAGAAAGGTTCAGATCTGTGTTGTACAATTTGAGGCATCTTAACCATGTTAGGATTAAAAAGCAGCAACGGGTAATTAGTTCACTCAAATGGTAGGTGCTGAGTTACATAGGTAAGCTCTTGGGATCACCTAAATCAGGAAAGATTATTAAGTCCAAATAAATGACTGAACTTAAATAGATTCTTCCTATTGGACAACTGGCCACCCTCTGCTCAAATATCTTAAATACCTGACAATTCTACAGACCAAGAATTAATTTCAGTTTTGAGCAAGTTGGACTGTTCTTTATATACTAAGAAGCTGGAGGTTGCTGTGAATGTTGATGTTCCTGGAAGATTGCTTACTTGATGAGGACTCCTTCAGACCTGGGTGAGAACCATTCTCTGGGGGAAGGGTCATCAAGAGAATTTTTGACGGGTCACATGCTATAGAAGAGCAATAATAGATGGAAACAGCGAAAGATCCATACCATGGGATTCATAAAGCCTTTCACCTATATTGCAATGAACTTAATCTAGTTCAACTTTGAGATGAAATATAAGTGTGCATAATTAAACAAGCTCTAATTTGAATTGGTATAGTCAGATAATGCCAGAGCTGAAAATTCTTAAAGCCTTAGAGTGTAAATATGTACAGACATTCTTTCTGCTGTGTTAACTCCTTTTCTAGATTTTGTGCATTAAAAAAACTATAAAATTAATTTGAACATTAAAAGTATCTAGAAAAAAGAGACAGCCACAACACTGTTTTGTACATTTTTTTTCTCCAACAGCTTAAATAATCAGTGCCACAAGGGGGAGCTAGCTGATATCTTTTCCTCAGAATACTGATTTCAAATAATGAATTGTTACTGTATTTATGTAGTTATGCAAAATACTCAATGCACACACATAGTTACTTAGAAAAATTAACTTTGTTACTGCTGTCTTCTCCAAAGTAACTTTTCACACTAATAAAATTAAATTTTAAATATGGTATTAGCCCATTTAAAAAGTCAATGTTGAGCAGACCAGGATGGTGCGTACCTGTAATACCAACACGTGGGTGGCTGAAGCAAGATGATTAATTTGAAATCAGTTTTGGCTACATAGTCCATCAGCGTCGTCTGGCCTCTGCTTTGAGAGATATAAAACAAAAAAAAAGTGTTAAAGATACATTTTAGAAATATGAATTAACATTATTACCAATATAATTTGCTTAGATAAAAAATTGGATAAATACAGTATTGCTTTAAACACAAAAACAAAACAAAAGTGCAATAAGTTGCACCTTTTGTGTGCTGAAATGCTCCTAAAAGCGTAGATATTTCAGATTCATAGAGCTACCAGAGTATCTAGTGTTGTTACTGGAAATTATGAATGTCTACTTATTTGGTCCTGAGTGTTCTAGTGACCAACATAAACTCATAAGACATCTATTCATATATGAGTGTACATGACTATATAGTCATATCTCCACGTACATACATAACCATGACTTAAGACAACTCATACCCCTGAGTCTCTACCGCCTTCTAGCTTTCACATTATTCTCTATTTGCTGTAGCCGAAGGGTAGCGGAAGAAATGGCAAGAAAATCAGCCTATTGTACAGGGTAACACTATCAAACTGACCTGTTCTAAGCAGTGGACGAGCACCCTTCGTATTTTAATGTGTTTATCTGCAGTATTTCTCTCTGAGGAGAGTTGAGTGTGCCTATTAATAAAAATGGGAATTTCTTAGCGACCAGCTTGCTAGGAATTATGTAGGAATAGTATGCCAGGCATATTTTATTTCATCTTTTTAACAATTTCAGAACTTAGATATTATCTGTGACACTGTTTTGTGGCGGGGAAAGCTGAGTCTCAGAGAAACGAAGTTCTTAGCAATGGTTCCTTGCTCTAAGCAAGGATTTGGGTCCAGGTCAATCTTATTCTAATGTTCTATCCACCACCACCAGCAGCAGCAGTTTGATGATATTGCCAAGTTCACAACTTCGATTTGTATATGCCTAGAGGAATATCTTTGGACATGTTTGGATGTGGAAAATGTATGACCTTCTTTGATAGATGTTATGGGAAGTAGAGGAAAGATGGAGAAAAGCTATTTCCATACTTGAAATCACTCTTGGAGTCACATGATTTATCCTTGAGCACTGCAGTGTGGTCAGGAACATGGGCAAAAGCCAGGCCACATTCCAGAAATGTATATGAACGATGGGATAGCTTGTCTTTGATGGTGTGACTCTTTGAAACTATTTGTCTAGAGAAGGAGTGGAGATAGGGGCTTGGGGAGGCAGGAATCAAACATGGCATGAAGTACAGCTTTCTGCTTAGACTCGTAAAATAGGTAAAGCAACATGTTTCTGCAGTGGACCTTCTGGTGATTGTGTGTGGTTATGTTTCTGTCGCAGTCCCAAGTGTAAGATGCAGGAACACATTGTCCATAGCTGATAGCAGCCTCTTGAAGACCAGGGATCTTTGTCAGCTGATAAACAGCCCTCTGAGATGAGGCAAGTGAGGGAGTGAGCGTGATCCTTGTCAACAAGAGACTGTCTCCTATGGAGGGAGTGGTTTGGGTCAGCTGAACACATCCTGTGTAAACTTTAAGAAGGTATAAATAGGAGCTCACAGACAGACGATATCATCGCTTCGTATCTCAACAGTTGCCTCACTGAGCTTCATTTGCTTCTCTCCTATACAGAAAAGCTCTGGAGAACTCGTCCTGCTGCCGCTGAATCTTGCAGTGTTTGTTGGTTTGCTGTTTGCCTGGACTGCTGGTATCTTGACAACATTCCCTGTCCATATTAACCTCTTTTACTCTCTTACCTAAGGTTGGTGGGTTGGGAGGGAAGTTTAAGAACCCCAAATAACATTTAAAAAATCAAAGCCTGCTTAGTTTCTTGCCAGCAGAGCCATGGTTGGTCTGACTCTCTACCCCTCCTAATGAAAAGTCCCTAATGATTCCCGAAGCTCAAATGAAGGATATTGAGCAGTGCTCTCTCAGACTTGTCACTTGGAAGAGATTGACCAACAATCAATCAGATCATTCTCAGTATATAAATAAAGGCTTGAAGAGCTGAAGCAACTTCATGTCTAGCCTTTGTGAACCAAGACTACTGAGGAGAGGGAAGGGTGGGGCTCAATGGACTTCTTATCTCTGAGGAAGCCTTAGGGTTTGGGATCAGAAATGATTTATCTGTTCTATCCAGGGTTTACAAAAAGGTACTCCTCCACAATGGTAAATAACAAGTAGGCTCAAAAGAAAGGCTCAGAGCTTGGGGCCTGCAGATTCTTACTCTTGAGGAAGATGGATTCCCTGACTAGATGCCTGTGTTGGCCCTTCCACCCGACTTTCACAAGTTCCTGTCTGAGTTGGGAAGAAACAAGCCAAAGAGGGATAACAGGAACAGATCTGTGTTACAGGCCTGCAATCCAAGCTTCTCTGAAAGCTGAGGTACAAAGGTCAGAAGTTCAGAGTCTGCCTGAGGCACAGAGTTTAGAACTGACATCAGCAACTTAAGAAGACTCATCTGAAAAAAAAAAAAAAAAGTAAAAGGAAGACTGAGAATTATTTCAGTGGTAGAGCACTTACCTGTAAGTATTTTGTGGAATGTGCTTCGTTCAATTCCCAGTACCACAGAGAGGCTGGGATGGGAGAGGAGAGAGAAAGGGACAGGGAGAGACAAAGAGAGATCATTCCTGCCATCACTCATGGCAAAGACAACTGAGCTCTCTGTAGGCTGGGTAGGTGTTGCAGAACATAACCAGCTTTCAGATCTCTTACCCAGCCTATAGTGGTGACTGCTCCAAACAAAAAAATCCTGTAATAAAAAGATGTACGTTTGTGGGACTTGGTAATGATGGGTGAAAGAAGTTAATATCTGGATCTCCTGGACAGACAACCACAGAGTAGAAGGGTCCTACAGAACCCACTGAGAGAGTTGACTTGTACATGGACCACACAAGAAAGAGCCCACGGGAGGGAAAGGATTAAAATCAAAATTGAGATTGATACTTTAAAGTAAGTGTAATGAGTTTTAGTGGCTCAGAGTGACTGGAAATTTATGGGATCTATCCCAGATGGTATTAAGTGACAAGAAATGAAGAATGGATTAGGCATGGTTGAAGGCAGTGACTGGAAGAAATAAATCCTCTATGTATTTCTACCGCACTGAGCGAACTGTTCATCAGCTCTAATGGGGGACTGGGGAATGTCTTCATGCAGCTGAGAACGGCCCGAAAATCAGCAGAAACTCTGGCATCAGATGAGATGTGGCCATGGTGGGCGTGGCAACAGTGCCTTCCCATTCACAGCCACACGGTTCTTGTCTATCTTCCTGGACAACTGCCCGGGAGTAGACCATGGAGAGATGACAGTGTATGTCTAATGACTGCTCAGGCTGCATTAAAGCGGGCAGCTCAAGAAGCAATTCAGACCTTCATCTTGAGAAGTCGTGAGAAAACAATCCACTTTTCCTGTGTGTGATTGATGTCTCCTGTTCTATGTGTTAGGAGGCATCATTATTTTTTTTTAAGGTCTAATTCTAAAAATCTGTCATGTTCATTCTCCCCAGTGATATGGATCGGATAAGATAATTCTGGAAAGGGTGTGATAAGGACCAATAAGAGTAGAAGTCATAGGTGTTGTGTTGACATATGTGGGGAGTTCTTAGCTTGTTGGGATCTTGACAGAATCTATAAGATGTGGGTGGGCTGTTGAGAACTGCGGAGTGGCTGTCAAAGGATGCAGCTGCTACTCCCTTCCTGCCGACTGCTGCCCTGTGATCATCACACCTGCTCCAGCCAAGTCTTCCAGTTTCTCAAGATAAATGAAAATTTTACTTTTTCATATAAATTTTATTATTTTTCAGCATTGGCAACTATTCAAAACATTTTGAGCTCTATCAGGGCCAAACAAAGCACATCTGTGGGCTGATATGGCTGGTGGGTTGCCAGCAACCTTTGGCATAGGTAATGGGAGAAGGTGGTCAGAACTGAAATATGGGATGAAGGCTCCAGGGTTGTTGGTCATTATTGATGCTAAATGGGCTCTGGATGACTCCCGAGCTGGAAATAAGAACAATGTAGGAGGTCTGAAAACTGGAAGAAACAAGTCAAATTCTGTTAATGCTGAAGAATGAGGCACTGGTACCCCTCGGAGGATGTCACGGACCACATGTAAGCCACAGGAAGGCTTCTTTCAGGCATCCCTGGGATAGACATGGAGACGAAGTACCAGCAGAAGCAACAATCTGCTTAGGTGACACACAGCTGGATGCATCGCCGTTGAGACCAAGGGGATGCAAAGTGAGAAGGAAAACCCAGGCACAGGACAAACCTTCCTGAAAGCCTGGAGGATCAAGGATACCTTGGAAGAGAAAAAAAAAACATTACAAATACAACTTTTCTAAAGCACAGAGAAAAATCGTTTTGAGCCAAAAGGCCAAATGTCTTCCTCTCCTTGGATAGTGTTTTGGGTGGAGGTGGACTGGACAAGTGCTGGCCCATGTACAAAAATGAGATCAGAGCAGGCTCCATGTGGTTCTAAGAAAATGCTACATTGAGAAACTGGCCTTGAGGTGAGTGTCATGTTTTGACATTGAATACAGATATGTGCATTTCTTTTAATAGTTATTTTTGCAAATTTTTTATTTGTGTACTGTATTTACATCCTTTTCCCCCTCCTTTACCTCTCTGCAACTCCTTCCAACTCCCTTCGGCTCAAATTCATGACCTTTTTAGCCTTTAATTATTGTTACATATATATTAATATCTAAATGAAGCCAGATGAGTCTGTATAGTGTTGCTTACGTATTTACTTTAGAGCTGACCACTGAATACTGAATAACCAGTTAGGGACCTGGATCATGGTCTCCCTCTCAGAAGCCATCAGTTCCCTGTAGCTTTTCATCTAGGGACCTGTGTATTTCTAAAAGAACACTCATCTAGCATTTGCATTGCTCAGTTGCCTCCTAATTATTCTCCCTCAATTTGAACTTGACCTTTACAGTTAGTTCTGAACTCAAAACCAAAGCCATACTGTAGAGACTTAAATCTGATCATATCACTGCCTCTGCTAAAAACTTTCACACATCTCTTTCATCTGAAACCAGTTGCAGAGCCTTTAAAAGGTCAAGGTCCCTAATCTGTCCTCAACTTCCTTATTTGGTGTCATCTGCTCCAACCCGGACCATCTTATCCATCTGCTACAGCCAGCCATGATGGCCGCCAGCCACGTCATGAACTTTCAACCTCCAACATGGCTCCTTTACTCTGCTCTCTCCACCTTTCCAACATCTGCTCGCTGGATTTCCTCAGTCTTCTTTTGCCTGGGCTGACCTCTCAGTGAACCAGCAGATCACTGAGACCCCCCTCTCTCTGTCTCTGTCTCTCTGTCTTTCTCTCTCTCTCTCTCTGCCCTCCTATGATTGTTGTTCTCGAAACATTTACCACTATCTGGCAGACTTTGTTTGCGTTAATCTATTATTATTACCACGTATCCCCCACAAGAACACATACTTCATTTAGGGTTTTATCTACAGATCCAGCCCCTAACCCTAGAGCAGTGCCTGGTACATAGTAGGTGCTTGATAAATATGTGTTGAGTGAAGAAGTGAATGGAAGAACAAATTAAGGAAACGTTTAATAACATTTGAGTAAATTAACAAAGACCGGGGAACTACTTAGACAATTTCTTCAGAGAGATTTAGAACACTGGTGTATTTCCAATGCTTAGAAACGTCTAATTGTCATTGCCTATCCCTGTCCTGTGATGAGTAATGTTAGTGACACAGAGTTGAAAGGGTGGGTGGCTGCTTTCTGGAAAGAAAGAAGCTGACTCCTTGAAACTGTTGAAAGATCAGAAAGGAGTAGATAGGATTCCAGGCTTGCAGGAAAACCTTGGCTCCAGAAAGGCCCATATGTGGTTTGCAACAGAGAGGGCACAGTGTCTACAAGCTGAGACTGTGCCAGAAGCTGCAATCAGGACCTATGACTTTTCTGCATTTCTTAACTTTCAAAAAAAAAAAAAAAAGCCATGATTTAGATATATTTCTTCAGAATGCTGGCTGTCATCAGGATCTAGTAGTGACAGCGGTCTTTGGGGATTCCTCATGGGCCAGCCTAATTTGCTGAGAATTCCTTCTTCCGTAATACATATTTATAAAACATAATGGGGAGAGAGAAAGAAACATTTCAAGTATTCTTCTCTCAAAGCTATTTTTTCCTTCCTTTCTCTTTAAGCTAAACAATATGTTGTGGTGCACAACTGTAGTATATGTGTTTATACCCTCCCATTGGAATTATTTATCCTCAGCTATCCTCTGTGCGAGAAGTGGGTGGAAGGGGCAAGGCATAGGATGAGTGACTTAATTTATTGCCTAATATTAGCCACTGAAGATCACATTAATCTAAAAGCCTGAGCCAGAAAAGACCGGGAGACAACAGTGACTCCATGTTGCCACAATGAGTGTCTATATTTGTGACAGGCAGAGTCCTTACCATTTTTAACATTTAAATTATGTTTTGAATTTTAACTTTATTTAGTTTCAAAGGTTTTTCTAGTGCCAGTGCAAAAAAGTAAAAAAATAAAAAAAATAAAAATAAAAAACCCTCTGCTTTGTTTTTTAGGATAATTTATTTTAATTCAAGTTTAATAAATTCAAGATGGGAAAATGACTCAAAAACAATGAAATGTGTTTTCCTAAGCAAGCATATTAGGTTATAATTCAAAGAAAACATGTGAATGAAACCATGAAGAATATAATTTTTAATTAGAATATTTTATGGTCCAGTTTCCCTTCTATAATATATAGAATTATGTACCCAATTCCTATTAAATATAATGAGAACAATACACCAGGCTCATCATACACAGCAGTTAAAATGTGACTTAAGACCAAAGAGATATTTCACTCTTTGCCATTGACCCTAACACCATTTAGACTTTCCTATACCTCCATGGACCTTTTCCTGACTTCTTACCATTTCTTGATTCTATAGCTTCTAACCTAACTTTGTATTTCAGACACTTATTGTCCTTCTCCTTTACCTATTCATTGACTTGTCAAGGAGAAAAAGAGTGTTTATTTGAGGTATTTCAATTCCTTCCTAAGGAGAAATGCTGGTATATCAGATTTCAATCAAGGATGAAAATTTGTTACATGAGGTTGCATAATTTATTGTTCTTTGCTTTGTTTTTATCTCTATCACAGAAAGCCAAACTCTTCTAAGAATTTGCCTTTATAAATTTCTTTACACTATCACCTCTGCAAAAATCTGAAAAATATTCAGGAAGAGGAAAGACAATGTTGGCCATTGAGGACTTAATAGTAAGCTATAAACAGAGGAAGTAAGTGATATTGTTGGAATACAGAAGAAGAATTCCTTGGGGAAGCCTGAGCTTCAGTGAGAAAGGGATCAGGAAGTGCTATAGTCAGGATTCTGAACATGGATTAGGTTAAAGGTAGATGACTGTGGAAAGAAAGCTTTCAAAAAGGTAGTGGAGGTATCTGAAGAGCAGACTGAATTAATTAGGAGTAATGTCATCTTCAATAAACAGAAAACCTGATTAAAGCACAAAAATGTTTGTTGTTTTCTTAATTTAAAAAAAAAAATCCAGAATTAAGAAATCTCAGGGTTGTGTCAGCAAGTCAACAGAATTCTCATGGACCAACACTTTCTACTTCACTTGTGCCGTTTTAAGGACTTTCTATGCTGTCTGTCTTCTTACAGTTGCAGGATGAAAACTGCAGGCAGCATGTCTACATTTAGTACCAGGAGAAGAAAGTCTATGGCACATATTTCTTGAAGAGGAAAACAAAGGCTTTCTTACAATCTTTCAGTAGGTTTATATCCCATTGTCCAAGGCTGAGTCAATGGACTTGTGCAGCTGAAATAGAGGCAAAGAAAACTGTATTCTTTCCAGCCTTCACAGTGAGGATGTCAAAGGGGAAAACTGGAAAAGCTGTTGCTTGTGCTAGCCAACCTGCCCAAGTGAGTGGGGATCAAACGGATCTTTCTGGGAAGTGGCAGTTACAGCAGATTTTCAGAAGCGAAATGACATAAAAGCGAGGCTTTAATATGATTAAACCATTTGGTTTACAGGATGGTTTTGCGGAACTGAGAGACTGGAGGAAAGAAAAGAAAGAAAGAAAGAAAGAAAGAAAGAAAGAAAGAAAGAAAGAAAGAAAGAAAGAAAGAAAGAAAGAAAGAAAGAAAGAAAGAAAGAAAGAAAGAAAGAAAGAAAGAAAGAAAGAAAGAAAGAAAGAAAGAAAGAAAGAAAGGAGGGAGAGAGAGGGAGGAAGGAAGGAAGGAAGGAAGGAAGGAAGGAAGGAAGGAGAGAGAAAGAGAAAGAAAACTTGAGAACACACCAGGTTTCAGACATGTCAAATTTGAGTTCCTGTTAAAAATGTATTCACTGTCAAATAACCAGAAGAACTGCCTGCTTAAATCCAGACTAATTTTCCAGTCCACATAATAGTAAGGTAAATAGTGGTTCTTCCTTTCAGCAGCAAAAATTTGAGATGGTTTGTTATTCAGAAAAGCTAGTGGATACATCTTCCTGACCTATCTCTCTGCTGTTACCCTGCTTAACTCAAGTCCGTCCTCAGGCCAGAAGACAAAGGTAACTTTCTGAAAACACAGTGACAGTCACATCATTGATTCCCTCCAGGATGTGGGGAGGGAATTTTACCTCACTTATCTCCCTCCCTCATGGCCTCTGAGGTGGTGCCTTTATGTTCATGCTCTCTCCATAATTCCAGGTACTCAAGCCTTTGTGCTTTCCATTCCAGCCGCTCTGGCTCTCTTGCTGTTTCTTGAACACATAGGCACGCTCTTGCCTCAGGTCCTTTGCCTCCACTGCCTGAAATGCTCACTATCTTTTCCAGTATCTTCTGATCATTCCTCAAATCTAACTTTCTCATGACACGTTTCCTTCTTATATAAAACAACCCAGTCTCTTTTTTTAAACCTGCTCTGTACTTGTTCTTTCACACCTATCTCTTTCCCATGTACCTTAATTCGTACCTAACTGTCATGCTCACTATTAACACACGGCTCTCTGTTCACTCAGGCTTCCTCAGAGAAGCAAAACCAATTAACAATAGGATGCATGCTCTGAGTTGGTTTGTGTTTAGATGCATCAAGGAGTAGCATTTTTGTTGATTATTTTTGTTGTTTTGGGACTCATCTCTCTATATTGTGGGGACCCCCAAGTTCAGATTCTTCAAGGCGCACTAGAGACATGGAGAATCTGAGAATGCAGGGCAGGGCTGATATTACCACTCCCTTCTAAAGGCAATGAGAAGACAAAACCCGTACAACTCAAGGACTCCAGTCTTCAAATATGACCCTGGAGCTCATTATGAAAGCTAGGCTGGCCTTGAACTCATAGAGAGCCACCTGCCTCTGCTTCCTAGTTTCTGGGATTAAAAAAGTGCACCACCTCCTGGCATGACCTCAGCCTTTCCTTATACATTTTAACTTAACTACATGGCCTAGCCACACTTAGCCAAACTCTAGATCCACTAATTTAAATAGTAATTTATTTTTAAAAATAGTGCATTCATAGCAACATCTGAGCTGGCATTTGACCAATAACTGTATACGATAGTCTTCCTAAACTTAAAAATCTGTCACACTAACTTCAGCAAAATATTTCCCTTTGAGAAAAAAAGCCATTTATTGTTGTTGTTTTGTAATATCTGTTAAATGATTGACCCATATATTAAATAAGTGAGTCTTATGAAGTCTTAAAAAGAAAACTGAATGAGAGTATTGTGAGTGTCTAGAGGATGATGGGGTCGGTCCAGAAAGCCCTGAAGGAGGTGCACTTCAAATATAGTTTTGAAAGGATGCTGGGGTGAAATTTGGCAAAAGAAGGAGGAAGAAACTTCAGGAAATCAGAGTGATGTGTATATTGGCTCTAAGTAGGAAGAAAGCAAACAAAATGTGCCCTCTACAATAACTACATCTTGAATAAATAAAAGGGACACTTTTCAATTATCCCTGAAAACGTAAACACTTCCTTATTATCTACCAAAGACCCAAAGCATCATTTATCTGTCCATAACAGTAAAAAAAAAAAAAAAAGTCTCTTGAACACTTAAATGCCTTCCAAGTGAAATAAGGCATTTATATAAAGCAGACACACGTAACATAGCCTCCAACCATAATTTTCCTATACCTACAGTAAGATCACTACAAACAGAAGGAACCATTCCTTGGCTTGAATCAGAAGTTAGAAGCCAGATTCAATCTGATGGCCACTGGTACCAACCAAGCCTGGCCAGTTTTCTGCAGAGACAA
This sequence comes from Meriones unguiculatus, assembly GCF_030254825.1. NCBI lineage: Eukaryota > Metazoa > Chordata > Mammalia > Rodentia > Muridae > Meriones > Meriones unguiculatus. Next base: position 89,017,556 of record NC_083354.1, on the reverse strand, counting down.
GCAGTGTCTCTAGGGCAGAGTTGCTGCCAAATTCACTAAGCCATGAAATTCTCCCAGCACCTGACCTTGATGTGGCCCCAAGAGTGTCTTGAATACCTATCCTTTTAAGTGGAAAAGATGTTTATAAAAACAGCTATTTCTCGTTAGGATTCACTTAATCAATAACACAAACATAATTTCTGGTAAGCTCCATGTAGCCACATTTCTCCACCTTGTTTGCTCTACCGTATTCCACTGTTTGCTTTCGTGTTCTGATACACATGTATGCTGCTCTCCTGCTCTTTTGGCCAAGAACTGACTTCTTGCTGGATTTAGAGGTTGACGAACATGCACTCCAATAATCCATCAGTCCTAACTGTGCTTCAGCGTCTCTGGCTGCAGATCTTAGTGACCACACTTTGCATACTGCTCTTTGCTTTGTTTGTCTTTGAGAGACTGCAAAGGTATTACCCTTCTCATGAGATTTAGTGCCAGAATTGTATATAACTTGTGAACAAAATTCTCCAAAAATCAGCCTTCAGTGCAGGAAATCCCATTGGAGGAGGTTATTAGACAGACTACAACAGAACTATGTTTATATGATATAAACAACCATGCATTCAGTTGTTCACAAAACACTTATCAAAACTTTATGGAGTTTCCCCCTTAAAATATGAATATAGAAGAGGATTATGTTTTAATTTCAAATGTGAATTCTCACACTTTGAATAGAAGGAAGGACAAGCGTAAAACACACTGGCTCTCTTTTCAATACTGATTTCTAGAAAAAAAAATCATAAATATATTTAAAATGTATTTTCAAGTTGATTAGCATCATTGACCACTGATCAACAAATATTTTATTGCCAAGTGACAGATAAAACAAAAACATCCCTGTGCAATTGGCTGGCTCGGTGGCTTCCTAAAAAGTTTTCTATCCTGGCTGTAGCCCCCTCCCTCATCTCCTCCCAGTCCCACCCTCCCTCCTTCTTCCACCCCAATATGTCCCTCCCCAAGTCCACTAATGGGGGAGGCCCTCCTCCCCTACTATCTGACCCTAGCCAATCAGGTCTCATCAGGACTGTCTGAATGCTTTTTCTCTGTGGCCTAGTGAGGCCACCTTGCCAGGGGGAGGTGATAAAAGAGCAGGCAACTTAGTTCATGCCAGTGCCTGAGTGAATAAATTGTAAATAATAATAATAAACAAAAGAATAGAGTTTTTAAAGTTATATGTGAAATGCAGAAAGAGCCTTAAAACTGGTCACAAGTGCATCTGAGTATTGAAAATATTTTCACAAATGTGTTTAAATGGTATATGTATTGATAAAAAAGAAAGTATTCTATAAGTCAGCAAAGCTGTCTGTGTATGTTAGTGTGGTATATGAAAAATGCTAACTAGCTGTCACCAAAAGAACCCTTTTATTTTGCTGTAGAATCACAGGAAACCTGAAATATATTTAATGGTAACCTAGGTAATATAAGCTGTTAAGTCCTGGCTGGCTTTTATAATTCACTTTTATTTATGGAACAAATGCATGACTGATCACATATCATAATTATAAGGAGATTGAAGATGTATCAAGAAGAAAGGAAGTCTTACATTGTCCATCTGAAGAAGAAGGGTGTGTGTAATGAGTATTGGATGCTTATAAGGTAATTTTTCTATGCCCCTCCCCTCAGTACACATGCTTGTTGCTAAATATCCATTTTAATCATTGTCTTCCTGTAGGTTTTCTCATTGTAATGTCAGGATGTTATCAACAATAGTGTAGAAATGGTTTTCAGACCTATGAGCTCATATATTACAATTGGCAGCCACACAGCTGACTGTCCTGTACTGTTCTGAAAAACAACAGCTACTGTTGAAGAATTTGCCTACAAGTTCAATGGAAAGGGAACTCAACAAAGATTGAAATTTCTCCAAAGTTTGCTTATGTGTGGACTAGCATACAAATTCAGATGACCTTTACCCGGTGCTGGATATTTCCTCTCCTTCTCAACAGCTTTAAGGAGCTTTTAAACACTTATTTTAGTACACCGGGTATAGTTGCAAATGCCTGTCATCTTAGCACTCAGGAGGCAGAAGCAGGCAGACCTCTGTGAGATTGTGGCCAGCCACGTTTACAAAAAGAGGTCTAGGACAGCCAAGGCTCCCCAGAGAAGCCTTGTCTCAAATACATAAATAATGAAAACTATTTTAATACTATGAATGAGCAGTGATTTTTTTTTTCCTGAAACTCTTTATCTCTTTAGTGAAATGGCGCACTGTAAAGAACACTTTGTCCAAGCTCCCACTCAGCTTACGCTAAGAGCTATAGGATGATGAGAATTTATAATACTGCATAGAAATTATTAACCTAATTTACCCCAAGTTTAGCCTCTGCCTAAGAAAAACAGGACAAGGGAAAACTGTATTCCAAACCCATCGACCTGACACAAATGTAGGTAACTTGTTACTCTGACAGATAAACAGGAAGAATGAATTAACTCATGGAACCCAGCTTCATGAAACCCGCTTAGTTTTTCAAACTCTAAAATGATACCTAGAAAAGCAGAACAGTTCGTCTATAGTCAGTTTAACTTCAAATTTTTAACTGTGTAAGATTATAAGTTAAAATAAAAAGCTAACTGTGGTCCAAACCATATCCTTGACTTGCAATCCTTTCTAGAATTAAATGGGTTATAAATTATTCTTGAAGTTCTCAGTGCAATACAACTGCACATTTTAAGTATATGAGGTTAATATAAAATAAAATGAAAAGACAGCATGTGACTTACAGAACAAGAACTTCAAAAGACATTTATAAAGATCATCCCTTAAGCCATCATAGTTAATCTACAATCTACCTTGCATTGACACAGCTAATGTAGCTGGTATTTGGATTTTAATTGTCCTTTGGACAATGATGCTCATACCATACAATCTAAAATAAGGTTAAAACTAACATGTAAATTATTCTTTTTCTGTTCCCAAAGAATTAATAAGAGCTTCCAACAAGTAAGGGGCTAAAACATATAGAGATCAAGAACAATGAGTCACACCCACATGATTGCTGATAGATTAAGGAAGAGCACAACTCCAAGATCGAGTTTCTGAAAGGCAAAATATCCGAAACTCCAAAACTGATGAGTGGATGGGCATCTGAAGCCAGAGCATCAACTTTGAGGCTTCCTGGCTAGAGGGGACAACCTGTGAGCTGGGACAGCCTCCTCCCCCTGCGGACGTCTCCAGGGAGGGGGGTGAGAGTGGCAAACTATCATCTTCACCTTCAAGCCATAGCAGGGAGCAGGCGGGGAGCGCATAACCTCAGGTACTTCGGGGTCCCTCCTTAATCTAAGGGCCAAACAGGGAACCCAAATCTAAGAGTAGAAAACTGTGGGCTCTCTGAGCTTACCACTTAGCCTGCCCTCTGCGCTTCCCCCACACACCTGCCAGTGAGTATGTGTGGGAACTCTGCACTTTACACACACACTTGGGAGTGCTTCTGCTAGAGAATGCATACGGAGCCCAGATCGGGGTCCCTCTACACTAGCAGCCAGACATCGATCCCTCCCACCCCTATGCCCCCTTGGGCAACATAGGGGTCCCTGGGACAGCTTTCTCAACATTGAAACCCCTGTTCTGTGGGTCTCAAAGTGAAGTCCAGTCAAACAAATCCTGGAACCAAAACGGTGCAACTCAGGCAGATCTGAGTGCTAGGAGCACAATACTGAGATCGGCCTGTAGGCCACTGAGACTTTCAGGGCACCTGCACGTGTGCACTGCGCCAGCTCAAACGAAGCTGGCACCACAACCTGCCTTTGCTCTCACACTCCACCCTTCCAGGCAGGCACACCTCCACCACCTCCACCCGCACTCCTGCACTTGCACACGTGAACCTGCAACCTTCCTCCCTTAGCTGCTTCTGAAACATCAACACTCATTCTCAAACCAGTGGACCTCTGTCATCTTCCTGAAAAATACTCCAGACTCCAGAGATGGACAGACTCAGTCTGCAGTACAGGCTCCGGGAACAAGCAGCAAAGGCTACTGACCATCAGATGGCTAGAGGCAGGCATAAGAACACATCCAGCAAAAATCAGGACATCATGGCTTCACCAGTAACCACCAAAATCAATAGATAGTTTAATTCATTGGAAACACAGGAAAATAATTTCAAAGCTATGCTTATCAAAATATTAGAAGAAAAGAACAAAACTCTCAAAGAAATAGCCACAAAAATAGAGGCACATAAAGAGGAAATGAACAAAGTTCTCAAAGAAATACAGGCAAATATAGCCACAGAAATAGAGGCACATAAAGAGAAAATGAATAAAAAAAATAGATGCCATCATGGAAAGACAGGAATCCACATTCAAACAGATAATGCAAATGGTGTAAGACATGAAAACAGAATTAGAATCAATAAGGAAAACACAAACAGAGAAAACTCTGGATCATGAGAACTTAGAGAAAAGATCAGGAACCACAAAGGTAAGCATCACCAACAGAGTACAAGAGATGAAAGAGAGAATCTCAGATGCTGAAGATACAACTGCAGAGATTGATACATATCTGAAAGAAAAAATAAAATTAGAAAAGTTCCAAACACAAAACAGCCAAGAAATCAAGGACACTATGAAAAGCTGAAATCTAAGAATAATAGAAATATCAAAAAATATTCCAGGCTCAAAAGTCCAAAAAATATTTTCAAGAAAGCTTCCCAACTTAAAGAAAGAGATGTCCATAAACATACAAGAGGCTTACAGAACATCACATAGACTAGACCAGAAAAGAAACTCCTCATGTCACATCATAGTCAAAACATTAAATCTACAGAACAAAGAAAAAATATTAAAAGCAGCAAGGGAAAAGTTCCAAGTAACATAAAGGTAGACCTATCAGAGCCACACCAGACTTCTCAACAGAAACCATGAAAGCCAGAAGGGCCTGGACAGATGTCATGCAGACTCTAAGGGAACACAGATGTCAAACCAGACTACTATATCCAGTAAAGCTTTCAATCAACATAGATGAAGAAAACAAAATATTTCATGACAAAACTAAACTTAAAAATATCTACAAAGCAATGCAGCCCTACAGAAGATACTGGAAAGAAAACTTAATGAAATCAACTACAGCCAAGAAAACACAGGACATAGATAACCTCACAACAAAAAAATCAAAAGAAAACAAGCACACAAACACACTATCACCACCAACTCCACAATAAACGGAACTAACATTCATTGGTCACTATTATCTATTAACATCAATGGACTCAACTCTTCAATAAAAAGACACAGACTAACAGAATGTTTGCAGAAACAGGATCCAACATTCTGCTGTATCTAAGAAACACACCTTCCCAACAATGACAGACACTACCTCGAGTAAAGGGCTGGAAAGCGGTTTTTCAAGCATAAAGACCCAGAAAACAAGCTGGAGTAGCTATCCTAATATCTGATAAAATGGACTTTCAACCAAAATTAACCGAAAATGATGAGTAGGGGTACTTCATTCTCATGAAAGGGAAAATCCACCATGAGGACATCACAATCCTGAAAATCAATGCTCCAAATACAAGAGCATGTGCATTCGTAAACAAAACGTTATTAAAGCTGAAATCACACATCAATCCCAACACTTCAATAGTGGGAGACTTCAACACTCCACTCTCATCAAGGGACAGATAATCTAGATAGAAGCTAAATAGGGAAATTATGACACTTACAGAGGTCTTAAGTCAAATGGACATAATAGATGTCTACAGAACATTTCACCCAAACACAAAAGAGTATGCCTTCTTCTCAGGACCCCATGGAACCCTCTCCAAAATTGACCATATAATTGGACACAAAGCAAGCCTCAACAGATACAAGAAAATTAAAATAATCCCTTGCATCCTATCAGACCACCATGGCCTAAAACTAGACCTCAACAACAACAGAAATAACAAAAAGCCTACACATGTATGGAAACTAAACAACTCTCAACTCAATGGAAGCTGGATCAGTGAAGAAATAAAAAAATAGAGACTTCCTAAAATTCAATGAAAATGAAGGTACAACTTACCCAAATTTATGGGACACAGTGAAAGCCATGCTAAGAGGAAAGTTCATAGCCCTAAGTGCTTTCAGAAAGAAGTTTGAGACATCTTGTACAAGCAATCTAATGGCACACTTGAAAGCCCTGGGGGAAAAAAAAGCAGACACACCCAAGAATAGTAAATGGTTGGAAATATTCAAACTCAGGGCTGAAATGAATAATTTAGAAACAAAGAAAACAATTCAAAGAATCAAAATCAACAAGATGAACAAACCCTTAACCAAACTAACTAAAAAGCAAAGAGAAACTACCCAAATCATCAAAATCAAACGAAAACAACAGACACTGAAAAAATTCCAAGAGTCATTAGGTCTTACTTCAAGAGCCTATACGCTACAAAATTTGAAAATGTAAATTAAATGGACAATTTTCTTGATAGATTCCATTTATTCCCCCAAGGAGATAGATGCAGTCATCAAAAGTCTTCCTTCTAAAAACATCCCAGGGCCTGATGATTTCAGTGCTGAATTCTACCAGACCTTCAAAAAAGAGCTGACGCCAATATTCTTCAAACTATTCCACAAAATAGAAACAGAAGGAACATTACCAAATTCATTCTATGAGGCCACAGTCACCTTGATACCTAAACCACACAAAGACCCAAATATAAAGGAGAATTTCAGACCTATCTCTCTTAAGAACATTGATGCAAAAATACTTTCAAACCAAATCCAAGAACACATGAAAGCTATCATCCACCATGACCAAATAGGCTTCATCCCAGGCATGCAGAGGTGGTTCAATATACAGAAATCCATTAATGTAATCTACCACATAAATAAACAGAAGGAAAAAAAAAACAGATGATCATCTCCTTAGATGCCAAAAAAGCATTTGACAAAATCCAACTCCCATTCATGTTTAAAGTCTTGGAGAAATCAGGGATGCAAAGCACATACCTAAACATAATAAAGGCAATATACAGCAAGCCTATAGCCAATGTCAAACTTAATGGAGAGAAACTTAAATCAATCCCACTGAAATCAGGGACAAAGCAAGACTGCCCACTCTCTCCGTATCTCTTCTTGAATTCTTAGCTAGAGCAATAAGACAACTAAAGGGGATCAAGGGAATACACAATGTAAAGGAAGAAGTCAAAGTATTACTATTCATAGATGATATGATAGTAACATGAGTGACCACAAAAATTGAACCAGAGAACTTCTTTATCTGATAAACAACTTCAGCGAAGTGGCTGGATACAAAATTAACTCAAAAAAAAAAAAATCAGTAGCCCTCCTTTATACGAAAGACAAAAGAGAAAGAAATTAGGGAAACAATACTCTTTACAATATCCACAAATGATATAAAATACCTTGGTGTTACTGTAATCAAGGATGTGAAAGACCTATATGAAAGAAACTTCAGGTCTCTGAAGAAAGAAATTGAAGAAGATATTACAAGATAAAAAGGTCTCCCATGCTCATGGATCAATAGGATTATCATAGTAAAAATGACCATCCTGCCAAAATCAATCTACAGATTCAATGCAATTTCCATCAATTTACTAACACAATTCTTTACAGACCTTGAAAGAAAAATTCTCAGTTTCATATGGAAAAACAAGAAACTCAGAATTGCTAAAACAATCCTGTACAATAACAGATCTACTGGAAGTATCTCCATCTCTGATCTCAAGCTGTACTATAGAGCAACAGTAATATAAACTGCATAGTACTGGCATAGAAACACAATAGTGGATCAATGGAATTGAATAGAAGACCCAGAAATAAACCCCTACACTTACATATACTTGATTTTTTTACAAAGAAGCCAAAACAATAAAATGGAAAAAAGATAATTATCCAACAAATGGTGCTGATCTAACTGGATGTCTACATGTAAAAAAAATGCAAATATATCCATATTTGTCACCCTGCACGAAACTAAAGTCCAAGTGGATCAAAGACCTTAATGTAAATCAGACACACTAAATCTGTTAGAAAAAAAAAAAAAAAGTGGGGAAGAGCCTTGAACTCATTGGCATAGGAGAAAACTTCCTGAACAGAACATCAACAGCACAGGCTCTAAGACTGACAATCAATGAATGGGACCTCATGAAACTGAAAAGCTTCTGAAAAGCAAAGGACACTGTAGTCAGAACAAAACAACAGCCTACAGACTGGGAAAGGATCTTCACCAACCCTATATCTGACAGAGGGCTAATATTCAGAATTTATAAAGAACTTAAGTTAAACACCAACAAACCAAGTATTGCAATTAAAAAATGGGGTACAGAGCTAAACAGGGAATTCTCAATAGAGGAACATTGAATGGCAGAAAAACACTTAAAGAAATGTTCAACGTCCTTACTCATCAGAGAGATACAAATCAAAACAGCCCTGAGATTTCACCTTACACCCATCAGAATAGCTAAGATCAAAAACTCAAGTGAAAACACATGCTGGAGAGGATGTGGAGAAATCCTCATCTTGCCAGTGGGAATGTAACTTTGTACAACCACTTTGGAAATCAATCTGGTGCTTTCTCAGAATGTTAGGAATAGAGCTACCTCAAGATCCAGCTATGCCACTCCTAGGCATATAAACAAAATATGTCCAACTATACAATAAAGACATTTGCTCAACCGTGTTTATAGCAACTCTATTCATAATAGCTAGAAACTGAAAATAATCAAGATGTCCCTCAGCAGAGGAATGGATACAGAAATTGTGGTACATTTACATAATAGAATACTACTCAGCAATTAAAAGCAAGGAACTCATGAAATTTGCAGGCAAGTGGTGGGAACTAGAAAAGATTATTATGTGTGAGGCATCCCAGAAGCAGAAAGACACACATGGTAAATATTCACTTATAAGTGAATATTAGCCATATAATATAGGTTGAACCTACTAAAATCTATACTACTAAAGAAGCTAAACAACAAGGAAGACCCTAATAAACATGCTCAATCCTCATTTAAAAGAACAAATGTGATAGACATCCGAAGTAGGAGAAGACAGGAGACAGGACAGAAGCCTACCACAGAGGGCCTCTGAAAGACTCTACTGATCGAGGTATCGAAACAGAGGCTGAGACTCATAACCAATCTTTGGGTAAAATGCAGGGAATCTTGTGAAAGAAGGGGGAGATAGAAAGGCCTGGAGAGGACAGGAGTTCCAAAAGGAGACCAACAGAGCCATAAAAGTGAACCCTGGGGGCCCTGAAGAGAATGATACCCCAACCAAGGACAATGCATGGAGAGGACCTAAAATCCCAACTCAGATATAGCCCATAGATTCAGTCTCCAGGTGGGCTACCTAGTAATGGGAGCAGGGACTTTCTCTGGCATGAACTCAGTGGCAGGCTCTCTGATCACCTCCCCCTGGTGGGTGCAGCCTTGCCTGGCCACAGAGGAAGACAATTCAGCCAGTCCTGATGAGACCTGATAGGATAGGGTCAGATGGAAGGGGAGAAGGACCTCTTCTATTAGTGGGCGAGGGGAGGGGTATAGGGGAGAAGAGGGAGTCAGGGTGGGATTGGGAGGAGACAAGGGAGGGGGCCACATCCGGGATACAAATTGAATAAATGGTACTAAATCACAATAATTTTTAAAAGTTAAAAAAAAAAAAGATGAGCACAGAACTTACACATGGCCCTCTATGTTTGCTCTCAGTGAATCTTCCAAACAATGCAGACCGGTGACTATTAATACATGACAGAAAAACAATAACTTGCTGATCCAGGAAAAAATATGTTAAAAGGGTCAAGTTTTAAATGTTCTAGAAGTGTTTTCCCTCTGAGGTGACCTATTAATATATCAAAAAGGCTATCTTATCTTCTAATCCATTAAAAGAATTACACTTGAATCCTTGCATTTGATGTAACTCTCTTCAGTTTCTTTTGTGAGGTCATCAGTTGGGTTCTTTTCAGTAGAAGCTTTTCTTATTTATATATTCCATCAAGAAACATCAGCAAGAGTGAAGTCAACAGATCTTTGCTGCCTACCATAGGAGAGACCACAGGGTAATGATGGGGAACAGCTTTGGTTCAAAGGACTGAAGAGTCTGCTGAGGAGAGATTCAAGCATATGGAAATACTTAGCTAACTATGAATTCTAGGGATTTGATGGTCTTTCTAGGATGGCTTACACATTGTTTTTAACTCTGTAAGTCAATATAAACTCATGTTTTTGTTTTTTTTTAGTGAAACAAGTTTAATAGAAGAGAAAATAAATTAAATAGAAATAAATGGTCATGAAATTATCTAAATTATTCCAAAACGATACTACTATATTGGTTTTCTGGCTCTGTTTATTCTCTATATCTCTGGGTAGTTCTCAATGAATTAAATTCTGTGGGCCAGACAAGTCTTGATCTTCAGGAATGGAGAAAAGGGATGTCATTTGCATATATAATTAAATATTGTATTTCCTCAAAAAGAAGTGATTTCTTTGAACAATGAAACACATTTGCTTTGTGTCTGGGGAAGATGTTTTGTGAGTGGAGGAGCGGGCACAATAAACTAATCTGGCTTTTAAATCAAACCCAAGATCAAGTGTCAGTCTTCTATTATCTGTCAGACTTAAGATAATTTCTTGACATATTAACTGATTAACTATTTAGTTTCTTATGTAAAAAGTCCAGATATTAAGAGCCCTTTGGTTGCTGTTAGAACAAGTGTGCCATAGGTATTCATTATTGAAAACTGTCCTATTTAAAATTTATTCTTCCCAAACTCTGAAGACAGCACCAAATAGTATAAAATGGTTCTTGTGCAGAAAAGGAAAACTTCCTTTAAATTATCTCTCCACCTTTGCATGTCCATTCCAGCTATAGTAAGGAAAAGAATAATAGTGTTTGGCTGTGAGAGCCTCATGTCTGGTCGACAGTCTCTGGGCTTCTGAGGCTGCTGGTCTATTTTCCCTCTGCTGGTACAGTTCTCATTATAAAATGGTTTCCTCCTCTCCTCTTCCATTCTTCTAAAACATAGGTGTATGTGCTTCTTTTCCCCTGTTTTCCCTTCTTCCTAAAAGCTTCCTAATAGTTATAAATGACAGCCATGAACATTTTCCCAATAGTCACTTAGGATTAAATTTTTTGCTGACTTCCTTACTTACTTTTCTGTTGTTGTAAAGACACCATGACTGAGGAAACTTAGAGGGGAAGCAGTTTATTGGGAACTTGCCGTTTCAGAGCATGAGTCCTTGACTATCATGGTGGAGAGCATGGCAGTGGGCAGGCAGGCAAGGTACCGGAACAGTAGCTGAGAGCTTCCATCTTTATCTGCAAGTATTAGGCAGACAGATAGATCTGGGTCTAGCACAGGCTTTTGAAACCCCAAAGCCTATCTCCCAATGACACACCTCTTCCAACAAGGTCATACCTCCTAATCTTTCTCAAATACCAAGTAGAGATCAAATATCCAAATACATAAGCCTGTGGGGGCCTTTCTCATTCACACCACCACACGGACTTGAGAGAATTCTCTCTTTCTGAGTCCACAACAATACCTCTAAACGTTAGGCTGGATAGTTACTAGAATAGGAACATCATCTATCCTTATGAATTTTAGATTCTCTTTGGCCTTTATTTATACTTTATTTATACTTCCTGGACCTAAAGAAGTTGTTACTGGCATTGGCCAGTCCTGCAGCTTTGCTGAGTTTCAAAAAGACTAGGGACACTAACATACTGTCTCACATTTCTCCTGTCATTGTTTTACTCTTATTCAAATAAATGGCAAAAAAAAATTTAAGGAAATATGAAATGAACCCATGTTGAATCTAACCCCACAAACCCATGAGCTGTTGCAGGGATGGGATGCCATCACTCTCCATAGTCCAGAGATGTGAACAAATAATCTCAAATTTCTATGTCTCTCCTGGCTTGTGCTGACAGCTTTGTCACAGACAAGAAAGGTCCACCTCAGGGAGGAAGCACTAGTCTTAAATTCCTCCCTATGCTACACATTGTTGGATATTTTTTGACATCTTGATTTTTTCTTTCTCTCTTTTTTTCTTTCTTTCTTAGATGCTCTTACATGTGCAAATGGAAAGGCTCTTTGTTTTCCTATCAGCTGGAAGAGACAATGAGAGTAATTTAGGATGGTGAGGTTTGTTTAGCTGAAAAATAAGGGAATCAGTCAAAGATGAAATTGTTTAATTCTTTCTCCTCGAGTAACTGCAGGATTACAGATGTCTCTTGAATGCAATCAATTCATTTCAGCCATGTCTGTTTATTTGTACACATGTTGGCAAAATAAAGGCCTAATCCAAAGATTAATCATTTGGGAATCTGCTCAGTATTCTTCTCGACCTTGTCCAATTATTTTTCACAAAAACACCCAGATGAGTTGTCCTATGGTACAGCATGCAGCCAGTGAAGGGACTGGATAGCTAATGCATATCCAGGCACAGCTACAGGCAGTCTCAAGCAATGGCAGACTTCAGCTGCTTAACCTCAGTCTTCTTTAAATGCAATTAAGGATATTGGGCCCCAGTTAGGTTGAGCCAGAAACTGGGAAAGTTGGGTTATTCAATGGAAATTACAACTGGTTATAATCCACAGACAAAAAAAAAATAATGAAAGTATTCAAAGGAAGAAACTTCTTGTTAAAAAGAATCAGATGTTGTATTATTGGCTTTTTGAAAAGTGTAACAAACTGTTTCATAATTTGCCAAAATAGTATTCATCTACGTAAACTAATAAAGGCACCGCTGATTAGTTTAAGAGCAATCTGATTATTGGGGCAGAAGTTGAAAGTAATCTGCACTTGCTCAATAGATAGATTTTTCTCTTTACAGACTCCCTTATATGCTTCCTGTCCTGGACACTTTATACCGCAAGGCAAATTCCCAATCATGGCTGCAACATGTAGTTCCTGTAATCATTTCCTGTAATAGAACTAGAAGAATGAGATGTGATAGCTTTTCCATTTTCTTTCTTCCGACTGGAGAGTTCTTCATGGGATAAAAGTTATCATTTATTTGAAGCCCTTTGTTCCTATTACAGTGTTGTAGAATGCCAACGTTTGGTACTGTCAGTCTAGCTTTTTTCAGTTTGTCCGGGCTAGACAGGAGAATAGTGAATGACTGGCCTGAACATTATTCTCTCCATAAGAAAATTTTTATACATATATGAGTGAAAATTTGTACTTGTTGGTTTGTTAACAACAACAAAAACATCTACTTATTACTGTGGTTTCTTACCCACAGTTCCTAAGGACAGAGCGTACGTATATTTGCATTGCTCCTTGCCTATATGAAAGTCTCCAAGTGTGTACCCAAGTAAGGGAGCAGGCACTTTCTCTGACGTGTACTCTGTTCCCCACTCTTACCCCCTGGTAGGAGGCCACAGAGAAAAAGTCTTAATGAGACTTGATAGATTGAAGGCAGATGGTAGGGAAGAGGGCTCCCCTTTTCTGAGGAATAAGGGAGGGGAACAAGGAAAAAGAGGAAGGAAGGGTCAGGCCTGGAGAAGAGGGATGGGGCTACACTTGGGATGTAAGGTGACTAAATTATAAAAAATAAGTTTAAATTAAAAAAAGAAATATTAACCATATGACTATGTACATGTGTACTGAGACCATGGCTTAGCTGTCCTGGAAAGACATTCGACACACTGTCAATTGATTTTCCATCTACCCCTCTGTAAGTCTTGACTCCATAAAGCCAATAATTAACTTGATTTGTTTTACAGGTGATTTAATAGTAAAGACTTGAAGAATCAAGTTTGAGCTGGTGAGATGGCTCAGCAGTTGAAAGCACTGAACTGCAGAGGTCCTGAGTTCAGTTCCTAGCAACCATATGGTGGCTCACCACCATCTATAAAGGTATCTTCCAGCATGTATGTGTACATGCAGACAGAACGCTCATACACTAAGAAAAAAAAATTAAAGAACACAAGGATATTTGCTCAACCATGTTCATAGCAGCTTTATTTGTAATAGCCAGAATCTGGAAACAACCCAGATACCTCTCAACTGAGGATTGGACACAGAAATTGTGGTACATTTACACAATGGAATACTATTCAACAATTAAAAATAAAGAAATCATGAAATTTGCAGGCAAATGGTGGGATCTAGAAAAGCTCATCCTGAGTGAGGTATCCCAGAAGCAAAAAGACATACACATGGTATATACTCACTCATAAGTGGATATTAGACATATAATATAGGATAAACATATTAAAATCTGCACGTCTAAGCAAGAAGCTAAGCAAGAAGGAGGACTCTGAGTAAGATGATCAATCCTCAATCAGAAGGCAAATGGGATGGACATCAGAAGAGGGAGAAAACAGGAAATAAGACAGGAGCCTACCACTCAGGACCTCTGAAAGACTCTTCTCACCAGGGTATCAAAGCAGATGCTGAGATGCATAGCCAAACTTCGGGCAGAGTGCAGGGAATCTTAGGAAAGAAGAGGGAGATAGAAAGACCTGGAAGGGACTGGAGCTCCACAAGGAGAGCAACAGAACCAAGAAATCTGGGTCAAGGGGACTTTTCTGAGACTGATATTCCAGCCAAGGACCATGCATGGAGATAATCTAGAACCCCTGCACAGATATACCCCATGGCAGCTCAATGTCCAAGAGGGTTCACTAGTAAGGGGAACAGGGACTGTCTCTGACCTGAACTCAGTGGCTGGCTCTTTGATGACCTCCCCCTGAGGGGAGTGCAGCCTTACTAGATCATAGAGGAAGACAATGCAGCCAGTCCTAATGAGACCTGATAAGCTAGGGTCAGATGGAAGAGGAGGAGGACATCCCCAATCAGTGGACTTGGAGAGGGGCATGGATGGAGATGACAGAGGGAGGGTGGGGTTGGGAGGGAATGAAGGAGGGGATTACAGCTGAGATACAAGGTGAATAAACTGTAATTAATATTAAAATTAAAAAAAGAACAAAGTTTCACTCTAGAATCAAAGCAGTGTAGAACATGGTGACAAATGAGAACTCAAAGGAAACTTAGGAAGCAACGGCTACTTTGGGAGTTAGCATTCACTCCTGAGAAGGTGTTTGTCACAAGCTGTGGAATTCGGAAGAAAAAATAAAGCAGAGGTGAGGCTCCTAATGCCATGAGCCATGCTAGTTGACATGAAATGAGTGCGTGACTGCTAGAAAACCTGGTTGTTGTTTTTTTTTTTTTTTTTAATTTCTACTTCTTAATCAACCTAAGAACCCCTGCACCATAAAAGCAAAAACAAAACAAACAAAAAAATAATATAAATCTCACTGATTGCTGCTAATGCAAATGTGTGAAATTCAGCCTTGGCTTGCTTTCTTGCTAGTGGATGAACAGTACCCTTCCCCACTTAAACCAGCTTCATAGCTACTTCCCTCATTACAAATATCTATCTTTTCCCACAGTGCACGATGCATCTTAATCTCAGTCTATGCCCAGTGTACTCCTTGCTTCAATTCCCACTCACATTTCAACTCTCTCTGCATAAGAATACAGGGTCCTTTGTATTGGATAAAGATGAAGAATATTTTCTAATTCCCAAATTGCTGCTTTTTAAGGGACCTGTATGAAGTGTTCCTCTTTTGATTAAATGTCTTATTCTTCATTTTCTCAACATCCCTTCAGTGTTATTCTCTTGTCTGCCTCTCTTTTTCATTCACTTGGAATTTTATTGTTTCCTCATTCACTAGCTATATCATATTAACTGTATATCAATAAATACCAAATCTTTACCATCGGGCTATCCTTTGTACCTGGGTTCCAGATCAGTCCATCCTTTTTAGCAGGGGTATTTGCTTTCCAGGAGAATCCATGCCTGAGACTAATACAGAATATTCATTTTTCCAAATTGGAATTCTTAACCCTGTTTTCATTGTGACCACCAAGAACAAGTCAATGATATAATCTGGCCAATATTTCTTGCATGTTGATTACCTGATCATTTAGGGCCTCGTTCATGAGAGGCTCTCTCTGATAGGCATTGACATGAATTAAAAATATGTTTACACTTTATTTCTAGTCTTGTGAACCCACTCATCTCCAACTTAATATTCTCACTCTGGGCTTGCAAAGGCCAAAGCAAATGTGTAAGTACTGAGAGGAAGCCCAAGCATACTGTGAATGTTTTATATTCAGGATATTTCTCTTCCAACACAAGGTAGAGAACTGGGTCTATAATCCAATTCTCTGTTCAATATTAAGATGCCCTCTTACTATTGGTACAGTAAGTGGTAGGTGGTCTGGATTACCAGCTCTGGGCACTTGCAGTTCTGCAAATCCTACCTGTGCTCTGTCCTAGAGGTACCATCTATAGTAATATCATGAAAGCATCATAATATTAGCATCAATTCATGGATAAACCCACTTGTCTTTAGAGTTTGGTAGATTCGACAGTATTCATGGTAGATCTGATGGGGTAATAATTTGGTGTCTCAGGATTGGATGTTCTACTGGGTTCCAAGAGCCCTCTTAAAAATTGATGTTTGAAAGGCACATAGAGTCACAGTGTAAGTGGCTTTTCCCACCAGTTATACATTTAATGATAGAAGATCTTAAGATCATCCCCTAATATCAAAGTATCTGCTAGATCTGAGACTCAGAAGTGACACAAAGACATTTCTTATTCTGGATCTCTCTCAAATCTATCAGTCTTTAATGTCACTTACTATATTAATCGGGTGGAACTGAAGAGTTACTGAATCCCAAAGTGTAGATTTCCTTGTGTATAAACAAACTTATTTTTAATTGGCAAAATGAGTTGAGTTTTTGATTAATAAAGGTATTTTGAGCCAAGTTGTAATGATATAAAACTTACAGCCTAAAACTGTAAGCTATTACCAGTATCTTTTTTCAGTATCAAACGTGATAATTTTGATATTTCTGCTCTACTGAGTGTGGACCATCGATTTTCCTATATTCCTAGTCATCACCCCTATAACTAATATGCACCACATCGAGGGTGCCAAATGTTGTATTTGCAGCATGAGCTCAAATTGGTAGACTCTCCCTCTTCCAGCCTTATGCTCCTTTTCCCTTAAAGTGTGCTGTCAGAACCCAGCCTGGTACATACTCTCCCCAGACTAGAGAATATGAAGTTTCCTAATCCTGTCATTCCTGGAGGGCATAGTCCACTTGCCACCAGCTCCAAAATCATATCCCAACAGCCACTCTCTCAAAGCACTCCTGACACTGACTACTGAGGCTTTGCTCTTTGGGGAGCAAACTTTGAGACTGTTCCTGAGATCAAGATCTTTGGAAAGGAAAAAGAAGCAGAATCAGGGAAAGGAAAGAGGTAAACTGCATTAACAGCCTCAATAGAGGCCCCAGCCGACCTTACGGATGGTTTTGAAGGTGAACCATTCCTTTCTAGACATCTGAAACCGGGGAGGAGTGAGGTGCTTATATTCCCCTGCATTGAGTGTTGGCAGCCACAGGAAGAAGGTATTAGGGTTGACACCTGGAGGCTGTTTCAATAGCTCAGGAGACTGTATGCTCAGGAGTCCAATGTCTTAAAATGGAATCTCAACGCCATATAGCAGCTTCTCACTGTGTTGTATAAGAGTATACTGATACTCAGTTGGGCAGGTCTTCAGAAGTACCCACTTACTATTTTCTCAAAATTAAATGCTGTCAAAATTTTGGGGCTAGCCCCCTCTTAAATTGATCTAAGAACCTAGGGAAATTGTTGTCCGTTCAATGAATATGGCCAGGCTGGAAAGATGGCTTAGTGGGTAAAGGGACTTGCTGCCAAGTTTGATGATTAGGACTCCCAGTGTAGGGGAGACTGGATTTCCCCATAAGTTATTCTCTGACCTCTGCATCGGTGCTAATATAATTTGAAAAAGTCTTTTATAAAAGAGAATATCTACGTTTAGGTCTGTTCCAGAAGCGAACACAAGCACCTTCTCCACACAAAAACCGAGTGCTTTGCAATCATAGTTAGGAATCCATGTTAAATTTGAATCGGTGCATTTGTAAAGGCTAGGAGAGACCGGCTAAAAGATAGCATCCATCTTGTTGCCTTGACGAAGTCCCACAGTTCAATTCGCGATGAGAAAGAGATACGACCTTTGGGCACCGGGCATGCAGACGGTGCATAGTTTTTTACACACGTAAAATAAAATGAGTAGAACTAAAAAAAGAACAAAGGACAAGAAGAAAGCACTGAAGAATCTGCTTCCTCATGGTAGAGTAGCTGCATGGCCCTTCCAAGGTGAACCTGGCCAATGAAAGCAGAAAACTTCAATAAGTGTAGATTGTGCAGTTTATCAGAAGTCAAGTCACAGGCTCGCACTAAAAGGTGAAGGCGTGTTTCACCTATATATGTGTTTCACCTATATATGTGTCTCATATATGTAGAATACTTTTTCAGCGAGACATCTAGCACCCTAGGCCCAGTTACTCAGCAAATGTCAGTAGTATTAATGAGCTGCAGGAAGATAGAAATGGGAACTTGCTGATGTCCTAACCCACAGGAAAAGAAAGTATTAAGGTGCTGGGTAAATACAAAGAAATCACTGCCTTAACGCTACCACATGGCCAGGAGTAGTTGTCAACTCTCTATTTTTATGTTAAATAAAAGTCTCCAAAGCCAGGTAAATTTAAAAAAAAATATTTAAATATATTTAAATTTCAAAAACTAAGAAAATGTTTTGCAATATTATTTTTATTAATAAAATTTATAGGTAAGTATAATCTTCACATAAATAAAAGACAAAAGATTATTTTTTCTTAGTAATATGATGAAAGAGAAATGAAAAGAAAAGAGCATATAATAAAATGCTGTTGATTCTATTAGTAAATGCATGAAACAATCGAAGACATAATAAAGCAGCCAGGTGCTCCTAGCTGTATGTTGAACCCTACATGTGACAGTTACATATATGACTGACATAGGCTTACATAACAAAAACACCAAGAATGGTTTTGTGGCAGCATGATATCCTGAAATTGTGGATAATGTTCACGTTTAGACATCAAAAATTACTTTTTCACAGATGGTATAATTTTTATGTTGAAAAGCGTCAAGGTTACACACACACACACACACACACACACACACAATCTAGAGTAAGCAAAGTTACCAGGATTCAAAGTCAACACACACACAAAAATTCAACTGAATTTCCATATATTAACAAGTGTCCAATCTTTTAAAAAAGAAATGAAGCTTCTATTTAAAATAGCAACAGAAGAATAAAATACTCAGAAGTTTGCTTAAGCAACGAGGCAAAAGACTTGCTTAATGAAAACTACAAAAGACTACTAAAAATATTAAAGAGGATGAGTCATTGTAAACATGTTCCATGTTCACAGATAAGAAGGCTTACTCTTGCTTCTATAATGGTATTACTCAAAGCAATGTATGTAGTCAATAGAATCCCTATCAGAATCCCAGTGATGTTTCTACAGGGGTGCATGTAATAGGAAAATCCCAGGAGACTCCCAATAGCCAAAACAGTATTGAAAAAGAACAAAACTAGAGAACTCATACTACCTAACTTCAAAACCAAATACAAAGCAATCAAAAATTGTATGTTACTGGCATAAAAACAAGTCTATCAAACAGTGACTAGAAAGTCTAGACATAAACTCGTATGTTCAGATGGTTTTCTTGATAATGGTCTAAGACCAATAGGGAAAAGGGCATTTTCAACAACGCTGCTCAGAAAACTGAATACCCACATGTGAAAGACCAAAGCTGTGTTCCTAATGCTACATACACAAAAAGAATGAACTAAAATGAATTAAACTGCCAAAGGTGGGCCCCTAACAGTATAAACAACAATTACCTAAATTTGACCAAAATCCCTAAAGCTATAAAAGTCCTTGAGGAAAACAAGGGAACACTTTATATAATTTGATTTTATTATGCTATTGGAATATGACAGAAAGGCACAGATAACAAAATTTTTAAAAAAAACCACAATTGTTCCTAATAAAAGGCAGAGCCTTGTATATATTGGAAGACAGTCAATATCAGCAGACAAAAAGAAACAGTAGAATAACAACAAATATTTGCAAACCACTTACCTGATAGTGTATAACATAATTTACTATATTAATATACTAAATCCTAAAATTCAACAATATAAACAATTAGCAGGCTTGGATAGACCTTTTTCTCAGAAAAGACAAATAAATGATCAACAGTTCAACAAATATATTAAATGATGCTCAACATCACTACTGTGGAAAAATGAATCGAAACCACACAATGTGATGTCACACTCATTAGAAAGGGTACTATTAAGAAAGTAAACAGATCAAGGATGTGCATAAGTAGGAGCCCTTTGCACTGTTAATGAGATGGTGAAAATGATACAGCTTCTATAGAAAACAATATAAGCCGTCCTTCAAAAAAGAAAGAAAAAAAAAAAACAGAAGAAAAAACAAACTAGCCAAAGAAACCAAAGGAAAAAAATTACTATGCAATCTGAAGATTCTTTTCTTTCATACTCAAAGAATAAAAAAAGCAGAGTCTGAAAAGGATATCTGTACACTGTCTGTTTCTTTTTCTTACAAAAGCAGCTTAGGAAAGAGAGGCTTTGTCCTTGACTCACAGGCCAAGGATGAAAAAACTCCACCTTGGTGGGAAGCCAGAGCAGTAGGAGCTCGAAGCACCTGACCACATTGCAGCGTAATTAGAAAGCAGAGGCTAGAATGAGGGTGTGTGTTCAGGTAGCTTCCTCTTCTTTCCACATCCAGGGCCCAACCCCAGTGAACGATGCTGCCAACTTTAGGCGTGGGATTTCCCATCTCAATTACTGTAATCAGCATAACCCCTTCCAGGCTCGCCCAAAGGGTAACTGCCCCTCACAGTTCTTCCTGATGGTTCGTCTCCCAGTCTCCCAACTGATTCTAAATTCCTACCAAGCTAACGACACTAACCATTACATATACCCGTGATCAGAACGCCACTGCCCACATGGAGCCAACTCAAAGGTCCATCCACAAGTAAATGGAAAAACAAACATGGAAGTCATAAATAACATGATATTGCTCAGTCTTAATAAAAGAAAAAAAAATGTCTGGAACCTGCCGCAACATGGGTAAACATCGAAGACACTGTGTTAAGTGAAAAAGAGAAATGCAATATGATCGCATGTGAAATGGAACAGCGAGAATCACAAAGGTGGCAGATAAAAGAGTGCAACAGCACGGGGAGATGGTTGTTGTTTGGTGGGTTAGAGCCTCACGGTTATAAGACGAAAATAGTTTCAGAGTAACTATGTATGATGGCTGCTCCCAGCTGCACAACTCTTTAAGACCACTGAATTTCAAAGTGGTGGAGATGGTGTGTTTCATACTGTGTGTATTTTGCCACAATTAAAAACAGTGAAAAGGGGCCCCTGAGGTGGCTGAATGGGTAGAGGTGTTTGCTGACAAGACTGGCAACAGGGTTCATGTCGGAGGATCACATGGTGGAAGGAGAGACCCAAGCTGTCCTCCTACAAGATGTCCTTTCCCACATATGTGCCAACGTGTGTGCGTGTGTGTGTGTGTGTGTGTGTGTGTGTGTGCATACACACCGTGCACACGATATTACAGGAAATGTTTCTAAAAATTAAAATATGAGTACATTAAGAACGACATGTTAATCTTACAGAAGACAGTCTACATTTGTTTCCTTTAAACTTGCGGGCTTTCCCACTAAAATATGATTCAAATTACCTCTCTTTTTCTTCAGCATATGTAGTTGTAACATTTATGAAAACTTAAGCATATATTAAATTACATAAGAACACTTTACATTTGCAAGTGAAGTAAAGATTTTATTTCTAAACTCAGATAATGACAATTACTTGGTTCACCTAGATAGATGCCTGACAGACATGGAATGTTTTTTCACTGTATTGTGACCCTTGATGCAGGGAAGACACCCTGCTTCTCAGACTCAAACCAGTAAATGCCAGCAGCACCTTTCATGGTAGCTGAAATTTCTAGCATGAATCCTCAGTTCTTCTCTATGGAGGCTCCTGAGTGTGCGGTAGCCAGGCTCACAAAATAGCAAAGAAATAGCTCAGAAACAATGGTAGGTTCTGCTAAGAGTTCTCTTCTTGGCTTTCAGTAAAGGCTTCTTGTGTGTGTCTTTGTGTGGCAGGAGGGAGAGAAGAGAAAGAGGGAGGGATGGAAGGAGGGAGAGCTCCTGTTTCCTCCTATAAAACCATCCCGGAAGTACCAAGACCCCATCCTTAGGACATCATTGACTTTCATTTATGTGACTAAAGGCTCTATTTCAAAACAAGTCACCTGGGAGGGGAGGACTTTGCTGTGTGAATTTGTCAAGGTCAAGGTTCGGGCTGTATCCTTAGCAGATCGGAGAAGTTCAGCAACCTCTGGCCTGCCTCAGGCCTTGCCAGGTGATAGCACCTGGCCACTCACAAGTCCCGGGGCACGTTGTGCTAGCGGACCTGCGCATTTGTGCCATTGTTTACCCTGTACTCAGTGTGTGAAAGGACTGGCCCCGCGTTGAAGGGAGACTAGGCCACATTCCGGCTTAGGCCAGGCATCTCTTGGATTTTTCTGGGCGACTCCATCTTTATCTTTATCAAGCAGAGTTTTCCGAGGACGCTGCAACATTCTTGGGCACCTAACGGATTCTCGATTTCCAGATAGAAGTGTCAGAAAAATGGACAGAATAGCAGAACTGATAAGCCTCTGAAGTGCCAAAGGAAAGAAAAGAATACAGTGATCATACAGTGAGAGCTGAGAAATGGAATAGAATGTACGCGTAGGGCAGAAAAAAGAAACTTCGGAGTGTTTGAAAATTAGAAGACATTCTCAAAGAACGCGCACTCCTCACACTTCAAGGCTGCAGAACTAAGGCAAATGAAGTAACCTAAGGTCGTTGAAAAGAGAGTCCTGGTAGTTGGGAGCCGAAAGGAACCAAAGAAGGCAAATTCAAGAAATGGGATGGATGGGAAGTGGGGGTGCTCAGGATAACAGGCAAGCCTGGCAATTCCACCAGGCAGCTGGAAAGTAGGTCTCCATGAGCACTGTTCCACTTGAGGCTGACTTTGCCTTTGTAGGTTGCAAAGACATGCTTTATGTAGAGAGGCTCTGGAAGGCATATGCAGAGAGTGGAAGAAAGGAAAGCTATTCAAACTTTTACCAGCCTGAGGTGAGCACTGGGATATGGTGAATATTCTTCCATCCATATTTCTATAACACACAGATCCTCATTAGCGCACTTAATTATTTTGGAACCACTTTTAGAGTCTGGTGATTGCAGGGAGCTTATGTAATTTTTGCAATACTTGATGTCTTGTTACTTTGTGAATTGCAGACATCGTAATTAAAGGACAGATAATTTTATTGGTTATAGAAATGGATGCAATTTACCCTGGGAACAATTTTTAAATGACATGCCTTTGGTTGAAAACTATGCATATTTTTCTTTGGTACTTGTGTGAATAAACAACTTTTCAACTCTTGTGCTTTGGGGACAGGCATGATCTCTTAGTTTTCCATGTTGCATCCCTCTTTGCTCTCACTGAACTCTAGGCTCGAAGAAAAGTACCAAGATGGGAGGCCACGAACATTTGATTACTGCTAAATCGTGAATTAAGACCTGGTGAAAACCCTAGGACAGAAGACAAAGACAGGGGACAGATTCCCCTGCTGTGGTTTGGAGGGAGAAGTAGGGGAAAGCTACTGAGCTTGGCCACTCCCTTGAGGGGTGGGGGTAGGGATCTCTGAACATCTGTTTGTGCCTTGTGCTTACCCTGCTCTGTAAGGCAAGTCCCCGGTTCCCACTGTGTGCAAAACTGGAAGTTAAGGACCACCTCTCTGCTCTGAACTCCCATCCCTACCTACCTTCCATACAGAGGACAGCCATGCCCTGGGAGTTAAGGGAGGTCTTCTAAATCGAGAGGCTTAGTGAATTGACCTCGCATATCCTCCCATTATCTGAGTCTAAAATTATCTGAGTCTCGAAGGCAAGAGTCTTCCAGAGGCAAGAGAGCTTCCATTTTTCTTTCAGGAACCCTGAGTTATGGAGGCTGGGATCAAACTGAAGGGTGAACTCTTCAGTCCATGCTTAGAGCTCCCACAGCTCCTCTTCCTCAAACAATGTGTGTTTTGACACTGGAATAACATATGTTCGGTGCAAAGGCAGCCTGAGCCCTCCAATCTGTGGCTTCAAAGGAGACACAGAGCCAGGTACAGCACATGAGTTTAGTGAGTCCATCTCAAAACATTGTTCACACATCAAAAAAATAAATAAAAAGAGAGTAAACAAAAATACTTAAACCAGTTGCTAGATGGGACATGTTAGAAATAAATTGACCCGTTTAGGCACTTTTTTATACAAGACCCTACAAGGCTGGTTGTTTTAAATTGAGTTAAGAGGTATACTGATAGGGCATCTCACCCTGGATGAGAAACCCATCTCCCGACGTGCTCTTTAGAGCCTTCTGGACAACAGTTGGTTCAGCTTGACTCATCGCTATGTTTCTGACATAGCACAAATAGGAACATACATCGCATGTGGTGTTTTTCTCAGTAATGGATCCCACAGTTGCTGGTCCGATAAGGTAATATCGCCTGGAGACATTGAAGCCATCGTACGTACCATAGGACTCCATGGTGTTCCAACCAAGACTGAATTTCTTAATGACACGTTTCTTAGAATGTATCCTGGTACTCCAGTGACATAGCACTATGGGCATGCAAAAAACATGTATTTTATAGTCATCTGCCAGTTCTAGAATTTATGATCGTAATGGGGTGCCTGGGAATATTTTATTTTCCTCCTGAAAATGCCCACAGCTGCTTATTCTGAACATCTGGGATAATGGAACTCTAAACAAAATACAAATGTGCATAATGCCAGGCACACTTAATCCCTCTTTTGAATGAATTACCAAAATTAGTGTGAAGGAAAGAATTCAGTAGACCTAAAAGGGCAGACCTTTAATATCACAGCTAGCACACTGCAATACAAAATTCTCTCTTGAAGTAGATTTATTCTTATGGAGCCCTGTCACATAGGCCAAAACCAAGCCAAGATATGACATCCAAAAGCAGTGATAAATGGCTATCCCTAGAGCAGGGAAGGTGTCCAGTAAGGCCTCCCTGGTATCGGAGTGGGACCAGGTTAATTTATTATCTTTATTCTTGTTCTGGTAAAGGGTGAAAGGTAAACAGTATCCCCTACTAGTATGATAAATGTATCAAGTTGGCAGCTGTTTAAAAATTACAACAATAGAAAATATAATGCACATGGAAAAGAGAGGCTAGAAATATGGAATAAAAACATAAAATGAGGTTCAACTTGGAAACGCGAATGCCGATACAATTGGGAATTATAATATGAAACAGGGAAATTGTCCAAAAATCTGGCCTGAAGGGAGAGGGAGTCGGGGAAAGAGCAAGAACAAAAATCCAGCGCTGTTCATTCCCAAACAGGATGTGGCATTTCTGAGAGCAGAGCTCAGACAACCTATGAACAAAGAGCACGCAAGCCAGAGCATGGAGGTGAGAACTGGACAAGACAGCAGAGCACAGCAGGTCTGAGAATCATGGAGTTCCTCCCATCGTACCACAGAATTAGCCTGTGGCACTTCCAGGAGAGTCAGCGGAGTTACACTCTCCCGGTCTACCAGATAGCCTCAGGTTACTGGAAACCAGTCACCTTAGAAACATTTCTGTACTCCAGGAAGAGGCAGTAGGTGGCTGCTGACAGACGTTTTAATGGCCTGTCTATGACAGTCAACTGTGTGCAGTTCAAAGGCAAAGCATTAAAATGGCTTTTTTAATCCTTCAAAGAGAAGGTAGAAAATAAATGCTAAAGCCACACAAGTGCTTAACTATGACCAATAGTCAGAATCCAGTCCAATGATTCAAACACTTCAGAAGTGATATGGAGGTTCAAGAGAAACCCAAGATGAATGGGCTTGCCAGAAGAATGCGAAATTTCTCTTTTCTCTTTTTTCTTCTGGTTTATAATACTCTTTCCAGACAGCGTGAAAAGTTATTTGGGGGCATTTTTCAAAATATCTTCAGTTGTAAAAAGAGAGAGAGAGAGAGAATATTCTTCCTCCCAAAGCTGACAGGGAAGCTTAATGAACAGTGTACAATTTCTTCCACAAACTTTAGAGAGCACCAGTGGTGAAAGTAAGAACCATCTAAAGCCAAAGTGAAATGGGTACGTGGTACTTCCATGGCTTCTCTCAGATCTCCGAATCTGACTAAAGTACTTAACAGCTCTGTACCTCTGTCTTCATTTTTATGTATTATTAATAATAATATCCAGCTTTATTCACCACATTTGTGAAACAAAGTACATAGCCCAATGTCTGGCATACAGCTACTAAAAACTACTAGTTACCATGGATTTACAAGGCAATTCATTTACTTATATTAGGTAAAACAGAACTGATTAGTCATTTGAATGTCACTTCATTTGTCTTCTACTGTGTAAGCACTGTATGTCTACAATGCAATGCCCTGCCAAGGTCAAAAAGTGAGAGTCTAGATGCCAGACACACCTGGATTCCAGTCTTGGCTCTGAGTCTCACTGGTTGTATCCTTGTGGACATGTGATTTCACTTCTTGGCTGTCCTCTGTAAAAGAATTATCTACTTCGTGGGATGTAATGACAAAGATTCAAGGACAAGCAGAAAGGCAATGTTGGGTGTTGACTCCTCCCATTACTTCAGACAGGTCCAAAGAGTTAGAAAAAGCTGGAGAAATCTTTCTCCTAGTCCTCCTGAATTGTGGGTCAACTTATCCCAACTATTTCCTAAAACTGGGAATACTTCCAGGGACAAGCTGCAGCTGAGGACACAGAACAGAAGAGAGCAGAAATCAAGGACAGTTGGGAGACATAGCTGTGGGCAAACTTAGATCCTTGTGGATGGAAGTTGGCTGGCCCTGGTGTCATTGGGCAATGACCATGGGAAAGAACAGACAAACAAGAAACATTGCGTGGTCTTAAAGATACAGAAAAAGCTTCAAAGTCAGACAAAAAAAAAAAAAGGTAAGGGGATTTCTAGGAGTGGATTTGAGGGAGTGGAAGATGAGAGGGGGTCTGGAGGAATCTCAGATGCTTAAAATGTTTGCTTTCTTTGTGTTCTTGAAGTATGGGTGAAATACCACATGCTTTTTGAACCACTGCCACCCCTTCCTTAACTACTTGTGGGATTTGTTTTCCCCATTCATAAAGCACTGATTTATCACAAAATCATTATTCTAAGCACCATTTTTTATCAGCTCAAACAATCAAACTTTTATTGTATACTATTCAAATTAGAGGGTCCAGATGAGGTCAGAGAACAGACTCTTTGCACAGTAAATACCTCTCTCCCACAGAACACTTTGTTTTTTCACTCCACTGGAGAAGAGGAGCAGAAATAAATTTTGACAAAAGAAAACAAAATATCTCCCTTAAAAGGGGTTAGAAAACTAGAAAGATGACAGAAGACTCTACAAATAAAAGTGTAACTATGATTATTAATGATGGATATCAAAGTTATAGATAACAGAACAAAATTAGGCAAATTGCACTTGACCCTACTATCCCCATGGATAAATATACAAAATATGAATAGTCTATGAAGATATTTATTAGTCCATTCACCTTATGGTCTCTAAAGTGAGCCTCACACAGATTAAAATCAGTGACTTTCTAGTCACAAATTACTCTCTGGAAGATGGTTGGGCCTTTTTGGAGTATTTTTTCAACTCCCAAGTTGTTTGAAAGCTTTTAATGCTGGAGTGGAATTGATAACTGATCCCCCTAGGGAGGTTGTAAGAATTAAGAAGAGGATGATTCAAAGGGAGTCACTTGGAGAATTTGGTCAAGTGTAAGGCAAGCAGGGGAAAGGAGAGATCCTTCTGTGATTTGGGAAAGACTAAAATGTCCACACCCTTCTCCACTTACTCCCAATTTCTGTGAGTTCCAAGTGAGGCTTGGAAGAGCTTTGTACTGATTACCATCTAGAGTCCCCTGAAGCGCTCTAGCAAATTTCTTAGAGACAAATTTATTAATGAGGATCCTGCAGAGAAATTATGTTCCCGGGCGTTTAATCTGTTAGCAGAGTTCACCGTGTATCTTACACGTGTACAACTTTTATGACTTTTTAGTAGAGCACTTCATTACTGCTTCACCACAGTCTGACCAAGTGAACCTCTTCCTGTCGAAAAAGATGTTCTTCTTGTCACCATTTCTCTTAACATTTTAAGAGTCCTTTTTCAGGGTGCAGGAGGCTGGTTTCTCATTATAGCGGCAATGTATGAGGTCGCTTGGTGATTACATAATATAACAGCGTATTACTCTTGCATCTAATAAGATAGAATTCATAATCTGAAGTAACTTCTATCTTAGACCTTCAGACAGCACATGCTGATGGAGTTGTAACAGTGTTTCTCCTTGAGTTGCTGGACATTCTGTCCTTTTATTCATCTATTTATGTGTACTTCACAACAACTCAGAGCACCAGAGATACTTGATAAACAAATTATCATCACATTTTCATTATATCAATTTAATCTTGCTTGTCATACTTTATAACTGAATTGTCACATGACAATTAGGTAATTATTCCCTTTGTAGAACTGTCTGTTAAGGTTATAAAAAAATGCTAAATTCTGAAAGATAGTTGCTATTTGGAAGACTGATTTTTTTTTTTTTTAAAGTCTTCCCAGTACTGTCTTTCTCAGTACTGTCTTAGGCCTTCTTGACAACTCTCATCATTTTTTTTTGTTTGTTTGTTTTTGGGTTTTGTTTTTGTTTTGTTCTTTTTAAGACCTTGGTTTCAGTGTGTGTGGGTCCCACCCAGGGCTTGGAACCCTCTATTACTTCATGAACATGAAATGATGCTTTGAGCAAAAGAAGACTTCCATAGCAGGATTTCACAGAATTAGCGATAGATACCCCCACACCTTTTCTTTCTTTCTTTCTTTTCTTTTTTTTTTTTTTTTTTTTTTTGAATGATGAGATTTTATACACAGTGCTGGCCTCTGACTGCAGGGATTTAAAAAACAAAAGACTAAAAACTAAACATGTATTACAGTACAAAATTCTAGTGATCTCAAGCTCTGAATTAAGATGCAAGAGGCACCAGGGACCTCCCAAATCTTGCAGAACAAACCTCTCCTATGAGGAATTCTGAGGAATTTTAAAGTTAGTCATCTTTCTTTCCTTTATAAAGCACTCCGGTTACCATTGAACACTTAAACAGTAGTGCTGATATTGTAATAGCAAGGACTAAAACCTTCTGGAACATTCTAGTCAGTGATCCTTTCAAGCAACCTTGACCTTCACATATCATCCTTGGGAAATAAAACCAGGGCTGAAATTTCGAGTCCGATAAGGACTGTGCTTTGTTGTAGTTTTTGTTTGTTTGTTTGTTTGTCTTTCCCACTTCCTCATGACACAATTTCACCATTACCTGGAAAGGTCACCTCTAGCTAGTCCTGACAAGTCTCTGAGAAATGATTATTGGTGCTTGATGCCGCTTTGGTTATCCACAGACAATCTGACTGCAGCCACCTAGGACCACAGTTTGAATGAAGATGTTTGGCTAGGATTTATGGAAGTATGTTTTAGGCAAAGATTCCTTCTCTATTCCGTGTCCTAGAGCACACCAGCCAAACTAGACCACAGTCACTACCCTGCTTGACACTTTGATAGAACTAATGGGGAAGGATGTGATCTAAATGCTGGTGTCATTTGGGCACCTCTCCATTGGGTGGCAGTACATGTTCAGAACAACCTACCAGGACCAGCTAACTGGTAGTTCTTCTCATAAATTCTAATAACAGCGCCTTTTTAGAAAAACAATTCATTGGCTATGTAATTGCCAGGAGATGAACAAGAACTAACATATACCTGTATGTACAGACTTTGCAATAAGTAATTTAAATACATAAGCATCTGGAAGCCAGGTTAGTGTATACGTATCATCACTATTGTATTACCAATATCTCCTTCAGTCTCTGGCATTCAAGTTCTTAAACAACTAATTTTACAACAATAGAGGATCTAAGAGAAAAATCTGAATTATGAAATGTGAACTCACCAGTCTTTTCCATCAAGTGTCTGGGGCTCATCGTACCATACTGGATATCTGAGCACATCTTAAGGCTGTGCTCTTCTCCCTCTGGCAGGGTTTAGAGTTACATACATGATCTTGTTTCCAAGTTGGTGTAGGTGGAAGCTGCCAGGTTACCATTCCCACTGAATCACAGGTAGAACCATTTGGTCAGCTTTCAATTTCTTCCATGCTTGTCTTCTAGATTTGATATTTAAACATTAACCTACTCAGACCTGTACATTTGACAAAGGTGGCGATTCTTAGAGCATTAGCATTTTGTGCATCTCTGCCATGACTTTTTACACTAAAGATGCTTTTTTAGGACCAGTTAACCAGGGGACATGTTAGAAAGTGGTTTGGGCCATAGACAAATAACATCTGTATTAGAGTGAACTTGGAATAATTTGTAAGGGAGGAAAGATTATTAGCACAAACTGAAAATAAAGTGATCCCAAGTGAGTCCTTGGAGCAAAGGATGGAGGATTCATAGGTTTTGTTAAAACATTTACAACAAATGGAGAGTTTACCCAAGTAATTGTCATTGAAAGCCCACTAAATGTTGCTTAAGCAATTCTTAATGATTTTAATAGTCAGAAATTGTAGCTCACTAGAAAGAGACCAGGTGGGAATAACAGCATATGTGCTTATAACATACGTGTTTAAGTTGTAACAATTCTTTTTTATGTGTATCTACAGACATTTTTTTTCACGGTATATAATGAAAAACATACAATTCTTTCTTTTCCCTATTACTGCAGTAGTTCCAATCATATAGATTTTCATAGATCTTTTTTAAAAGCTTTTCCAATTTTGCCCATTGAAGAAAATTAAGCTGTGTGTACAAGTTAAACCGCAGAAACGTAGAAAAGCCTCACGTTTGATTAGTCCTATGCTTGTTTTCATCTGTAGAATTGCAGTCAACAGAGAATATAATGTAAATGAAATGGAGTGAAATGTCAGTTTCCCGTGGGCTTTACTTGAGAAAACCACATATGCCAGGGAATTATGTCAGAGAGGATCCATCCAATAAGAACACAACATGATTTTTGGCAGCAGGATGTACAGTGTGTATTATCTTTCCCATGTTCCTTTTCGGCAGACAGTTATGTGCTTCGATAAAATTTAAGAATTTTAAAAAACAGATTTCTTGATCAGGTGAGGGCTAAGATGAATGTTCCCATGGACATTGTATGGTGGCACGGAAAAAAAGACAGGTATCAGTCGTAAAGACTGTGGGGAAAGGGGAAAAGTTGTTGGATATGAAGGGGGCATGGTGCTTCCTGTTGTGTATGATAGTGACTGAGGTGGCAAAGAGTGATGCAAGCACAAACCATGCCTCTTGTATTTAGCAGTCCTCCATATTCACCTCCCTTCTTGAATATAATGAAAATGGGGTGTGGCTGGTGCATGTGAGAGAATTTCAGTGTTTTAGTCTCCTCATTCCTGCCATGGAGCACGTCCCAAGTCTAATCTGTCTGGTGTTGCTCCTTGGGTAAACAGCGGAAAGCTACAGTGGAAAGCTTCACCTGGCAGCCCATACAGAGATTCTGCCTACGCGTGCTCTCAAATATTTTTTTTTTCAGTTGAATTAGAAAGACTGAGATTAAGAATCCCCATGCATATCCGCAAAGGCATCTTTTAGAACATTCTGAGGATTTTTTTTTTCTCAGAGTAGCTTTGGGAAATGTTCTCAAGTCACCATGATTGGAGCAGGCATATAGCCACTTAATAAGACATCCCAAGAATGCATCCTTCACAGAGCAAATGAACCAGTTTCTGTGAGGACTGTTAGCTTTGGACTGGAAGCAAGACTTCAATTCTGATCAGTTTCCTTGTAAAGTTTCCAGAATTGCCTAAGTGCTAGTTTGACTAAACACCTGAAGACAATAGATCTGATTGCAAAACAAACTCTTGCCATCAATAAAGAAAGAGCCAGGTTTATTTATTTGCTTTTCTAATGATAACCTCAAAATCCAGTATGTGAAAGAAACTCACATCTTTTCCTCATTCTTCATGAGCCTACTTCACTCAGGTCCCACATCTACAGACGACATCATATCCTCCCTCAAATTCAGGGTCCTAACTCCAAATGTAACTATATTTAGAGATAAGGTCTTTAGGGAGACATTTACAGTTAAGGGAAGTCATAATTGGTAGGCCCTTAATGCAGAAGGTGTTCTTACAAGAAGAGGAAGTGACATAAATTGATTTCCCTTCTCTCCTCTCCTCTGCTCTCCCCTCCCCTCTCCTCCTCTCCCCTCCCCTCCCCTCCCCTTCTCTCCTCTCCCCTCTCCTTCCCTTCCCTCCTCTCCCCTCTTCTCCTCTCCTTTCTCCTCTCCTCTCCTCCCCTCCCCTTCCTTCCTCTCTTCTCCTTTCTTTTCCCCTCTCCTCCCCACCCCTCCCCTCCTCTCTTCTCCCCTCCCCTCTCCTCCCCTCCCCTTCCTTCCTCTCTTCTCCTTAGTTTTCCCCTCCCCTCCTCTCTTCTCCTTTCTTCTCCTCTCCTCTCCCCTCCCCTCTCCTCCCCTTCTCTCTTGTCACCACCCCACCCTGTTCCCCTCTCCCCTCCCTTCCTCTCTTGTCACCATACCTCCCCCTCCTCTCCCTTCCCTTCCCCTCTCCTCTCCTTACCACGAAAGATGTAAGTCTATAAAAAACATAGCAAGTAGACAGTCATCTAGAAGTCTCAGAAGGGAGCTCACCAACTCCCATGGCTTCTAGATTTTGGACTGGTAACCTCCAGGGCTAAAAGAAAGCAAATACTGTGTAAGCCACAGGTTGTGACGGGTCGCTTACATGGGTTGTGTAAGTGACTTTGCGGAGGTGCACTCATCAGACCAAGATATTTCACACTTACAGAAGGCAGGTGGCCTCCTTCCCAGTTGTCACATCCTTGTGCTGATTTCCTTTACCATGTTTGTCACAGTTAGTGATGATTATTTTAATTTAGTTACTTTGTCCCCACCATCAAGATGAACAGCTCTAAGATCACTGCAGATGTTTTATGAATTGTCTGTAGATAACAGAGAAAAGGCAAGGAACCACGACTCCATAACAAAAGTAGTTCAGAGGAACTAAAGTATCAGCTTAGAGTGGGACAGGGACGAGAAAAGTGTCATTGTGTATTGACATCTGACTGGGAGATATGAACCAACAAGACTTGCTGGTAGACATGATTTTGAAGGAGACAGAGATGGAAGGAAGAACCAAGAATAACACTGAGGTTTGGACCAAAAAGGAACAAGAAAATGGTAAAGGTATTTTAAGAAGTGTGAACTAACATGGAGCCAGTTCTACTGTAGAAGACACCAAGTATGGATGTTCCTTATACGAGCCTATTGCTTCTCAAAATTTAAATGTACACTCAGAAATTATCTGGGAATCTTTTACAAATTTGGGGTCTGGTTTGAGATCTGCAGTCTGTTCTTCACCCAATATTACATTATCTGATTACTATAGATATGTAATATATATTAGAATCACATAATATAATCTCTTTAATTTTTTTGTCCACCGCTTTCAAAATCTTTTCCTGACCATATTAATTAATTTGTTTTTATTAATTACAGTTTATTCACTTTGTATCTCAGCAGTATCCCCTCCCTTGCCCCTTCCACTCCTACCCTTCATCCCTCATAACCTCCCATGACCCTCCCCAAGTGCACTCATAGCGGAGGTCCTCCTCCCCTTCCATCTGACCCTAGCCTATCAGTTCTTATCAGAATTGGCTGCATTGTCTTCCTCTGTGGCCTGATAAGGCTGCTTCCTCCTCAGGGGCAGGTGATCAAAGAGCCAGCCACCAAGTTCATGTCAGAGACAGTCCCTGTTCCCCTTATTAGGACACCCACTTGAAAACTGCGCTGCCATGGGCTACATCTGAGCAGGGGTTCTAGGTTATCTCCATGAATAGTCCTTGGTTGGAATATCAGTCTAAGAAAAGACTCCTTTGTCCAGATATTTTGGTTCTGTTGCTCTCCTTGTGGAGCTCCTGTCCTCTCCAGGTCATATTGTCTCCCCCTTCTTTCCTAAGATTCCCTACACTCTGCCCAAACTTTGATTTTGAGTCTCAGCATCTGCTTTGATACCCTGCTGGGTAGAGTCTTTCAGAGGCCCTCTGTGGTAGGTCCCTGTCCTGTTTCCTGTTTTCTTCTTCTTCCAGTGTCCATCCCATTTGTCTTCTAAGTGAGGATTGATCATCTTACCCAGGGTCCTGCTTCTTGCTTAGCTTCTTTAGGTGTACAGATTTTTGCAGTAAACATTTAAAAAGGAAATAATACTTATTTTATAAAAAGTATTCAAAACATAGAAAAGAAAACCTTCCCATATTTTGTGAGATCGGTGTTACCGTGATAACAAACTGCAACATTCTCCGTGTACATATAAACAAAATTCAGCAAAATATTAGCAAACCAAATCTTATCATATGTAGTATGATTAAAGTAAAGTTTACTTCAGGAACATAAGATTGGTTCAGTTTTATAAAAATCAATGTGATTCATCATATCTATGTGCTTTAAAAAATGGTGTGTGTGTGTGTGTGTGTGTGTGTGTGTGTGTCCATGGAAGTCAGAAGAGAGTATTGGATCCCCAGGAAATGGAGTTACAGAAAGTTGTGAGCCACCCTTATGTGAGCTCTGAACTCTGATCCTCTGAAAGAGCAGTGAGTACCTGAAGTGCTGAATTATTTCCCCAGCCCCTATCTTCATGTTCTAATAAGAAAAACTGAAACTCATCTCTATGGGTGCAAAAAACATTTACCTGTATCAAGTATCTATTAATGACAGAGTCTCTTGAAACTAGAAACAAGAAATGAGCTTAGGAGTGCAGCAGTTTAAGTGTGACTTTTATTATTAGTGATGGGAATGTCTGAAAAAAGAACTTTGGTGTGGGGCCAGGTGGGATGCTAGTGCTGTGTTCTTGAGTTAGTGATCTTCCCCATCCAGATATTAGGCAAGTAGCGTTCGGCTTCATGACTTGACAGAATACAGAATCAGCTGGGAGACAGGCCTCTGGGCATACTATGGGAAAGTATTTTGATTGTTTTAATCAGTGTTGGAAGAACCATCTTAGATATGGGCATTACCATTCCCTGGCCTCACCGTGCAAGTGGAAAAGGGGCATGGTAATTAGCTGACTTCACTAGAAAGATGAGCTTTGTCATCTTAGCTACCTAAAAATAGACCTACTTGAGATCTGGAGAACAAGTTGTGACCATTTACTTGTTTCTTCCATCCCACAGAAGGTGAAGCCCTCTGTGTAAAAACTGAGATGGGAGTTTGATGACAGAGAGGGTAAAATCCTGGCTAATTTCCTTGCAGTGTGGACGGCAGGGTTGACAGTAATGCTGCTAGCATTTGGAGCCAAGATGGACTGTGAGAACACATGCAGTCTTCACTGAGGTTGCATGTGAGTGTATGAGGACATTGCTTGGACCTCGGTCCATAAACAAATGTGAGCCAGCAAGAGATGGGGAGCTACAGCTATGGTTCAGTAGGAGGGTGACGTCTCCTACAGAGGCACTCTCCCCACTCTAATCACGCTTCCAGGCTGCTGTGGCCAAGCACAGAACTCAGGAGTTGAACACAATCAAGCCTCTCTCAGATGTCGTGAAATCTCCCATCAGAGGGGATTAAAGTAATTCACTGAGCAATTTTAAATACCCAAATAATTTTCAAAGTGATTCCCTATGTCAACATAGTGTGTCTGAGAACCTAAATGATCTAAATCGTTGTGTTTAACCAGGCCACTTCCTGGTTAGTTTAGAGGGACAGCTAGAGGGAGATTTGCTATTTGATGTCCTGACCTTCTACTTCCAGCCCGAGTGTTGTACTGCACTTTTTTTTTTTTAAAGTTCTGGAACTTATTTTCAACTCTCTTATTTTGGAATGACAGAATTATATTAAATTATATTAAATATTGGTAAACTGGGACAGAGTAATATATATATATTCTCTAAAATATTTTTTCATCTAATTTTAAAATAAAATGGAATAAAGTATTGAAAATGTTTGGGCACAACGTCAATTCCTGCTACAGAGAGCAAGTCCACGTCACACCATGGATCTACCTGAAAAGCATATAGTGAGTGCTAAGCCTTGGCAAAGACCTGAGGTAGGGAGGAAATTCTCAACAGGAAGTGACTTAGACAGCTCTTTCTAGACCAGATGCTCCAAAGTTGTGGACCAAAGATTCTAGTCTATCCTTTCTGTTTAACTCAAACTCTGCATTTATATAAATGTAATGTTTTTATTTTTATGCACTGTCAGGCAAAAATAATACCCACCCAGTAAATATCTGACATCCACAGTATGTTAGGAGTGAAGCCTTCTATTGAGGAGAAAGGCCAAGACTGTATAGGCCATTCTATAACTTCCATGCAACTTTGACATCTCTGAGGATAAAAATAGTGGCCGAATGCAAAGCAGCAGGATGTTGAGTTCACCTTCAGAATCCGAAGTGAGAGTGTGTTGAGGCTAAAGAGGTGGCCTTCCACTCAGCATCACCCAGCAGATTGTTATCACCAGTTTCCTTCCTGGAGCCTTTGGCTCTGCTTTGGCTTTATTTGAAAAGCTGTTTGATTCCCTGCTGTTCTTGTTATCTTTATCATAGGTCATGTGGTGGCTAAATTGACAGGATTGTCATTTGACAGGCTCTAGAATCACTGGGAAACAAACCTCAGAGTGTACCTAACAGCACTTTCGCTCTTGCTGCCAAGCTTTCCTCATCTTGATAGAATTCTTCTCCATATTACTTCCTCTCAAACTGAGATAAAATATCCTTTCTTGATTCAGTTGCTTTGGCTCAGTATTTTGTCAGATCAATAAAGGAAGTAACTAATACAGACCATGCCCTGTATAATACAATAATGTTAGACATGGCCAGATTTTTATATAAAACTATGTCTAGAAGGTAATAAGTGATAGACACACCTAAGACTATGAGGGACATGCAGAGGCCTTATAGACTTGGTGGTTTTCTGGAATGCAGACTGAATGCAGTTCTTTTGACAAGATCAGATTCACTTTTCTTGTATCCTAGTTGGAATGGTAGATTCTTCAAAGACACCTGGATTATGGCAGCGTTTCAACCTTCATAGTTCACATATATAAGATCAAGCATGGCAATGACAAGGAAGTAATATGTAGTCTGTGAACCATTCAACTACTTGATAATACTAGAAGAAAACATAACTATGACACAAACCTACCAGCTACATTTCAACAGGCAAGTTCCTCCAGGGGGAGCTTTATTGTTCTATAGTTTAAATTTTTTGTTTTACTCATCTATTATTTCATACATCTATACAACATATTTTGACCATCTTTGCCGGCTTCCCACAGATCCCCTCATGTCCCTCTCCCAGCTTTATATCCTCTCTTTCTTTGTCCCCTTTCCACCCCACTTAGCATAGCACATGGGTGTAAGTTATTGCCCTATTCTATTTTGAGTCTTCATGTTATCTAATAGTCATTCTTCTCTATTTATTCTCCAGTGGAAAAAGAACTAAGAAATCAAATACTGAGATCATTAAAAATAGACTAAGGAAAACAGAATAAATTAGAGAGAGAACCAAAAGAAAAAAAATCCCCCAAAGTTACCTAAGTTCCAAAATGTATTGCTGTGTTTGTCATGGAGGCCACTGAGAACCCACCCCAAATTGGCAAAAGCATAGAAAAGAAATTACTGGCTTGTATATTTAAGGAGACTGGTGAATGCAGGCTCCTAAAACTGACTGATGTAGAGATTCCGAGTTCTCTGAGTCTTAGATTCTCTGTTTCCATTTTTCAACTTCATCTCCTTGGGCAACATCAGACTCAGGGGGAGCAGTGGGACTTCTGCAAAACTGAATTTTCCATCCTCTTTGCAAATATAAGGGAAACTCTTTTTTCCAGACGTTTGAGCCAAAGGATCGTTTCGTTACATCAATTCTTCATAAGTCATGCATCGGTGCTAGCAGCCAGGAGCACCATGCTCTGGCTTGCCTAGGTGAATGTCACAGGCTTGTGAAAACCACTGCACAAAGGCCAAGAGGAGAGAAGTCAGTTAGAGGGAATTCTGATCTGACCTAAAAGGCAGAGAGATACCAAGCCGCAAATACAGCTTGTGTCTACGACATTGCTTCTGCCCCAAGTCTAGATTGAACCTACCTTTTCCAGTTCAGCTTTTTCTGAACATCTACTCTGAAGCACTCCGCACTTAAGTCTCAAATATCTTCACTGTTTCTTTGAGTCTTTTGGCAAAAAAATTCAACAATACAACATAGATTTAGCCTAAGAAATTATTGCTGTTTTAGATATCCCTTCACAAAAAAACTACAAATTCCCCATGAAGATATGAAAAATGTTCAACAACCTTTGTCACCAAGGAAATGCAAATCAAAATTACATTAGGATTTATTATCTCCATAAACTGAATTATTATCATCAAGAAAACAATGACAAGTGCTGGTGACTGTGTGGAAAATGATAAATCCTTCTTTACTGATCATGACAGTATAACCTTGTGTGGCCACTAAGGAAACTGGTATGGAGGTTCTTGAAACCAAGGAATACATGATACTATATGACCCAGTTACACTATTTCTTGGCATATAATTGAGTAAATCTATATAATAGTCTAATTCCTGTTGCTATGTTGAAAATACCCTGACAAAAAAGTAACCCAAGAGGAAAAGGATTTTAGTTTAGCTCACACTTGCAGGCAACAGTAGTCACAGGAGTCAAGGGAGTCACACACAACAGAGGGTCATCTGCTACCAAGGCATATCCATGGTCAAGAGCAGAGAAAGCTAATGCATGATTCTGCCTGCTTGTACTCAGCTCAAAATGTTCACTCCTATACAGTTTAGAACACCCTTTCAAAGGAATGGTGCTGCCCCCCGTGAGCTTGGTCTTCCTACGTCAATTAACTTGAGATAGTTCCCATGGACAACCTGATCTAGACAGCCCCTCACTGAGATTCTTTCCGGGAGATTCTCCTTAGGTCAAGTTGACAATTAAAGTTAACCATCACACAATCTAAGTCAGCATACCACAGAGACAAATGCACATCCATGTTTACTACTGCATTAGTCACATCCTAAGTATCCACCAACAAATGCATAAAGGAAACATGTTTACACACCCAATGAAGCTTCACTAGCCATAAAGAGGAATGAAACCTTATCATCTTCAGGAAAATGGATGAAACTCAAGATCTTGTTAAGCAAATCAAAGCCAGATAAAGATAACTGTTTCATGTTTTCTCTTATACATAAAGTATGTCTATATTGATACATAAGTTATGAAAATGGGAAATAGATTAAGGAAAGGAGGTATCCTAAAGGAAGGGAGAAGCAGAGGACAATGGGAGAAAGGAGAGGCATGTATCACACATTCACTCTTTGAGAGTTTATAGCCTTACCCCATTTCCAGGTTGATCTCTGGTCTTAGTGTTTGCTGTTGAAGATGTGCTCTCTCAGGTTCCTGCTCCAGCACCTGCTGTCATGTCACCCCTGCCATTTTAGACTTTAACCTCCTCAGTCATAAGCCAAGATAAACTCCTTTTTCCATAAGTCACTTTTGGTTCAGGGTTTTCTCACAGTAACAAAAAGGAATTAATACATAGGGTCTCCCATGTAGCCCCACCTTCTTTGTAAGACCATCTTTGTAAGTCAGACTGTAGCAACTAGATATGCATAGGAGCAAACTGCCTACCCTGTGTGGAATAACTTTCTTTCCTGCCCTGGGGCCTCTCTGCCAATGTCACTTGCAGTGTTAGGCATTCAGAAGTATGGACAATCCTGATAGCCTGAAAGGGCCTTAGCCAGTGGAGAACAAAAGCCAATGGATTAACAGCCCCCTGTGCTATACCCTGAGCTGGAGAGTCCCAGGCTCTTTTCTATGAGTTCTCAGTGGGTCTTCACAGAAATGTTGCTTGGTCGTCAACCTTTTACTGGCTGCTTTTCAATTCCTGTTGTGGTTTCTCAACTTCCCACCCTGGCTCTTTGGAATCAGTTGCCCAAACACACTGCTGGTCTCAAGATTTCTGCCTCAGCTTCTGCACTCTGGCAGATTTTCAGTTCAGATGGCCTAAGAGACCGTTGTTAGTAAGCTCACTGAGTCTTAAACAGTGAGGGGACCAAGGATATATTAATGGATATAATTTGATTAAAAAGAAATGGGATCAGAGTGCCAGCCAAAATGTGTTATGTTTGATAGACGTGTGTACTAGATACCAGCCCTTGGAGGAGACAAGTGACTGTCAAAGAACGAATGTGAAGTTCAGCCCAACAACCAAAGAGACATCTGAATCAGCCAAACATTGGAACCCGGAGTGTATTGCAGCCTTAATCTTTTATAGTCATCATTTATTCTGGAAATATGGTTGATCATTAGTCCAATTAACAGAAATTTTCTAAGTGAATGCTAGTTTTTACTTTTTCTGAGCAATAAACATTTCGTGTCAAATCCTGGGATTTGCCCTATTGACTTAGGATCAGTGAGTTACGAAAATATTTGTCTCTGTCAAAACAAATGTAAGGGTTGATGAGTCTGTATGGAGTTAAGCAATAATGACTTGCAGCCTGGAGCTTTGACTCTTAAATTGCTCCTAAGTGCTACTTGACCTCTGCAATTATGATTCTTCCCATATGCTCATGGGCAAAGGAGAGTAAGTAACACTTAGAGGGAAAGAAGAGAAATCAATACGTAACTACTCTAAACTGTGCAGAAGGCCCATCGCCATGTCTGCCAGATGACTCGCGAGAAAGAAGTCCTCCCTGAAATGTTCCACAGGGTCCTCAACACAAGTGCCTTAATGCTTAATGGGTTAGGCTGCATTAGCCAAACCAACAAAAATTATTTCCTGCATTAACACAAAGCTATTCATCTTTGTGGCTTCTTCTTTTTAAAGTTTTTTTTTTTTTTTTTTTAATAGTGACAGGGCTTGTCTGGATGATGAAAGTTGTCTAACTCTTGCTTAGAAATGGAAAGAAAGGGGAATGGGTGAAACATTCTGGCTCTTGAGGTGAAAGTCCAGCAAAAGCACAAGACAGAAATGGTGACAATTAGCGTGTACCGAGGACCTCTGTAACAAGATCCTTCGACACATTGCACTCGGCTGAAGAATGCCACCTCGGGCCCTCCACCATCCAAAATATTAGATCCTGTTCCCTGAGATCTGGGACACCCTGCGTGGAGAAGGAGCTTTGCTGATGAGTCTTGGGAAGGGGAAATGACTCTCCACGGCTCGCGTGGCTTGCAGCGGCTGTCACAGGTGAGTTTGGAGGGGAGGGGAGAAGAAAGTGGGGCAATGCAGACAGAGATTCCAGCGACAAACCAAAGAAGGTAGGCAATCCCCAAGCGCTGGAATAGACAAGGAACAGGATGCCTTCCTTCCCAGAGCCTCCTGAAAAGAGTGGCAGTCCTGAGGACACCTTAATTTTACCCCAGCGATACTGGTTTCAGAATTTTGTTCTCCAGAACTGTTAAAAATAATAAATAAATACATTTCTGCTGTGACAGGACAAGATTACGATCCGTTCTCACAGCGGCCGCGGGAACCTGATAGACAGACATACATTGTCTTGCGCTGTTCTCGTGAGAACCGTCTGAAGTCTCTCTCACTTCTATTTTACAGGTAAGGAAATCAGGGCTCACACAAAATGTCTGGCAAATAAGGGATTGATACAAAAGTCATTTTCACAGCCGATTTCCCAAACTCCAGCCCTTTACCCCAGCCTGTGCGGCTGCTGCGCAGGCCTGTTTCTGTAACTTTCCTGGTCTCTCGAATTCCGTGTTCTGCCATGTTCCCTGTTCTATGTGACCTTAAGTTCAAGGGACCCGCAACCTTCTTCCTGGACCCTCTCCCCCAAACCCCCCACCGCCGCTCGCAATGTTCTGGTCTGTCTCTCTCCTTGCATGAGTTCTGGGCCTTCTTTTTTTGCTTTGTAGACCTACCTGGTTTGTTACATAATCTCTCTCTCTCTCTCTCTCTCTCTCTCTCTCTCTCTCTCTCTCTCTCTCTCTCTCTCTCTCTGTGTGTGTGTGTGTGTGTGTGTGTGTGTGTGTGTGTGTGTATGTGTGGGTGTGTGTGGTATCTGTGTGTGCTTGTGTGACTACGGGTGGGCACACATGTGTAAGCATGTGGGGGCATGCATGTTGGTGCATGCATAGGCCGGGGAAGATTTTAGATAGCTTTCACTCTCACTCCCCACTGTATCTCTCCAGAGGGTTTTACCCTCGTTGACCGTTGAGTCTCTGCCCCTCTTCACACATTCTCCCCTCTACACAGCAATAATGTTAGAAAACCTTTGCCCTATCCAACCTAGGGTGTGCTAGGAACCCAAACTCAGGTATTGTACCATCTCCTAATATTTGTTGAATGAATAAACTGTGCTCTAAGAATGCCTTGAAAGATAAAAGAATGAAGAGGTTAGTGAGAAGAAAAGCAAACACCTTTGGAGTTCTATGTTTGAGCAAAGTGTGTGCGAGGAAAGACTATCCCCCCCCCCCTTCTTGTTTCTTCCTGTGTACATGGGTACAGTGGTGTCCACTTACAGAACTGCTGTCTGTTTTAAATGATCCTGGCACAAAGTAAAAATTTATGCAAATATTCTCTATCTTCAGTTTTTATCATGGGGCTTTGGCTTATAAGAGGTGGGAGATTTAAAAGCAGACAAGAAAATGGTTGATGGGCTTTTAGAGCCATAATGAATTTTTATAATCTTGTCATTCTGTAGAAGGCAGAACCATTCTCAAGCAGACAGATTTAACTTCGCCATGGTTATGCAACCATGGCCATTTCAAAACTGGAAAGGTCAGTGCCTGCACATTCATACATTCAGACCCAAAGCAGGAAATATTAACATGTCAGAAACCCTAACAGGCACCACGAGTTGGAATTGTACCTGAGTCTTTCCATGGTGGTATATTTTAGCATTTGGCAAGTAAATAGGAGCTACAGCCTCTCTGTCTTACCGTTGTATTAATCTTTCAATACTTAAGATATTTTCTAGATTAGGCCCTGCCAGGAATTCAGTCTACTGCTTTATTTTCCACTGATGAACAAACTGGGTTAATTTAAAACACGTGGAGAAGAGAGTCCTCCTCAGCTTGTCTCCGTGAGACTGAACGTTGTTTTTAATTGGTTCACAGGTTTTTATGTAACAAGTGAAAACAAAGGTTTCATAGAAGATGCCCAGATAAAAAAACAACACACTGGAGTTCTGTAGCTAACTCCTGTTTTATCTTCTTCTCACAAAGCAAATGTGAGGTTTTTCTGGACAGCTTGAGACCAAGGGTGTAATGCTGATTGCTTGACCTTAGGTGGACAAAATTGCCATTGCAACCCTTGGTCCTTAGTGACTTGGAGGCAAGATCATCGGTAAGGTTTTGTAGCTTTATAACAGTTGCTCTTGGTTGTAGAGGAAATGCTGATTGCAGTGGCAGGAATATATCAGCCCATTCTTCCTGTCTAACATGCAGCAAAACCCTGTACCAAGATTCCAGAAATAGGTCTATATTCTATCCAGGAAGGGTTATTGTTCATGTTCCCCACAACAGTGAAGCATGTGGTCTTGTCAGAAAGCAACGAGCTGTGTTCTCTGTCTTATTTAAAGACTCTCTCCTGGGATACTACCAAAGACCAGGGCCCGAGGATCCCACTGATCTCTCGGGATGAGCTGTAATGAGTTTAGAGCTAAGACACTCAAGATGGACTGGAAGAGGAAAATAGACAGGTATCTGAAGGGGGAAAAACAGCAGTAGGCCGAATGCAATGGCTAGTTTAACAAAGAAGCAATTTGGAGAGAAAAATAAGATGTGAAAAACTGACTGGCCTTGGCTAATGTAATAGAGAAACTATAGATGACAAGAGGTACCCCAGAAAGGAAAGCATGTGGATAGTAATGTCATACACTGACA
The DNA here is from genome assembly GCF_030254825.1 of Meriones unguiculatus. Lineage (NCBI taxonomy): Eukaryota > Metazoa > Chordata > Mammalia > Rodentia > Muridae > Meriones > Meriones unguiculatus. Next base: position 88,973,637 of record NC_083354.1, on the reverse strand, counting down.
GAGGACAGAGTACGAGAGGCTAACGCCATGGGGAAAGAGAGATCGACTTTCTTGCTCAGAATGTTGAATTGTATGTGCTTGAAGGCTAGAGTCCTCGCAAACAGGGGTGCATTCAGAACTGATACCCGAGGACCACAGGCAGGGTGATGACTTTATATTCTTTTGTTGCTATTTAGAATAATTTTTATAGCACTGGACAGTAAATTGTTTTCTTAACATGTTCACTTTTTAACCTCATAGCAGCACAGTAAGATCAACCAGGGCAAATTCCATCATTTCCATTATAAATGAAAGGACAACAAGATCAGAGAGATTAAATTGTCCCATGACCCCATCAGGAGATAGTACCAAAGCCAGAACCAGACCTTCGTCCTACGAGATTTATGTTAGTGTCTTCTAGATAGTGCACAGGGGAAACTAGGAATCTTACATTTGCTGCTTACAATACAGACTATACATTAATAGAGGGAGGCACATGAAGTCGGTTAGATTTGGAGGCTACCTCATTTAGTACACAGCTTGAGGATGGGGATCCAGGAAGCAGAAGGTGATTTAAATGATTAGAGGGGTCAGGATAGAAACAGGATCACAGAAGGAAACAAGAGAACAGAAGAAAAATTTCAAGTACAGGGCTGTGAATAGGATCAAAGATGATTTTCCCCTTGGATTCCCTTCCATCACCTCTCGGAGGCAGTCGGGGATGAGCTCCTGTCAGTCTGGAGAACAGAACCCTCTTGCAGCCTGTGTAAGAAACCTGTCTTCATGCACCGAGATCCACTCAAGCTTCTTCTTCCAGAAACGAGGATTTCTTGGATGCATTACTTCCCATCAGTAAGTTTCACAAGATTCCACGCATAACCTGTGGAATGGATCAACACCTAATGACACACTTTTAAGTGGGGCTCGCATCGGAGATGCCATGTCAACACAACAGCAAACAGATGTTCTGGCGAAAGGGAGGGCCTCCATATGCCAAGGAGTAGCAGAATTTCATGGTCAGCGTCCATTACCGCCTTTCCCTCAACTTTGTTTTCAGTTTTACTTTAAGACATTTGTTTCTGGTATATGAAAGCTCAGTTGTTCAGACTAAATAGAGCATTCAAAAAGTGAGGTTTCCCCATGAAGCAGGCTAATGGCATACATAACGAAAGCAAAATGATTGAATCAAACTGTTGAACAAATTCAAAGGGATATGCTGAGACATCTATGTATCAAGCAATATGCTCTTTGCTGATATAAATACATAAAAATGTCTCAGAAATACTTTGCCTAGAGAAAGGTAACAGGGCCCGCCAAATATGTTCTATGTGTTCTCCTATATATGTGTTCTCAAATATATTCTATGTGTTCTTTCGTTCCCCCTCCAGACCCAGGCAAGGCCACGTGGCTCATTCTGCCAATAACTATGGGAAAATAACGGAAGCTTAGGACTGGTTCCTTAACCTCTTTACCAGTCTCCACATATTTAACAATCAAGACGGTATTCTAAATGGTTCCATCCCACAAGGACCCAACGTGTATAGTTGGGATTCCCACTGTTAGAACCTTTGAGAGGTGAATCCCGGGAGAAGGAAATTAGGTTACTGGAGGAGACACTCGAAATAAATACTGGGATCTTAGGCCTGCCTCTCTCTGCTCCTCTCCTTCTCCCCATCTCATGCCTCTGCCTCTCACTCTCCCTCGCTCTTACATGAGAAAATGAACAGGTCTCCTCTGCCATGTGTTTCTGCCATTAGACAGTGTACCACGACAGCTCCCAAGCAACAAAGCCAAGAGACTAAACACGCAAGCCAATCTGAGGCTGTGAGTTTGTGTCCCAACACGTCAGCCCCAGGTTGATCAAACTTCTTCCATCTAGACTGAGGATTGCCTCTCATTATTTTTGTATGTTTCCCAGACAGCAGAATTGATACATAATTTCTGCCTATCTGCCCCCATATCTATGCCTTAGCAAAACAGCACTGACAGACAATACATATTTTTTTAAAAAGACATAAGCTAGCTAATGTAAAATGTCATCAATGAGCAAAATGGGTCATGAAGGTTAAAAGAGCCTTCAAAATCATGTGAGTTGCTTTTATGAATGTCACTATTTGTTTTGAAAAAAAAAATCACCTTCCTGAAGCACCGTATGTAGCTCTGTCTTACATAACAAGACACAACTATACGTAATTTCGGTATTTTGGCAGAAATAAATGCATGACTGGTTTATGTTTCTATTTTTGCCTTATTCTTAATAGCAATATTTTAACCTAAACCCTTACATAATCCTACCGTTTCTCTTCTGGAACTGCTTAGCTTGATGATCTGATCTGTATCCTGAGAAGTGTAAGTTTGAAGGATCAAATCTAGAAGTAGGTAGTGTAGAAGGAAAGGACTGTGTTCCCTGCCTCACTTTTAGTGTAGACTCTGCCGTTCACTCGTTGGTGATCTTTAGAAAGCGGATGAACTCCTCTAAAGTCCAGCTTCCTCTTATGCAAAATGAATATGTGAGAAGTCCTTTTCGAGAGACCATCTCAGCAGATGTTTAATGTCCAACACATTTCTTGATTTTTCTGATTTAGCTAGACCAAGATTGAACTGACACTGGGCATAAATCTTCTTTTCCTTGCTTAGATACAAAGCAAATCACAGGAGCTATCTCATACCTTAGAAGGGGCTTCAGCTTCATAGCTATGTGATTCTCTTTCTCTCCAGTGTGCAGAGACAGGCACTGTTGAACTGCCCCTTCCCATTGCATAGGACAGTGTGCGTGTTTGCTTGCTCACCTGCACACATATATACTCTATTCATTATGTGTCTCTAGAGTAGCCTAATTAATACAGACTCTACAGAAACAAAATTATAGAGATAAATTTATATAACGAGTTTGGTGATTTCTGGAGCTGGCCCACTGACTATTCCCAAGGTATCTTGAGAGAGAGTCTTTTTCTCCAGTGACTATAGGCCTAAAGCTGCCAACAAAACAAAACAAACTCGGATACTCATTATGTGATCAGCTGTCTTACAAGTTCATCTGTTTGTTCGTCTGAAGTGTGTTTTCATTTACATTGAGGTCATTGATTGGGAAAGACTGGGATAGCGTAACCAGAGACGGAGAGCTGTGGGATGACCCTGTCAAAATCTACGTTGAATGCCCAGGTTTTGCTGAGTTTATTTTTGCCTCAGGAGGTATCATCTCCACTTTAAGTAGTAGATGGATGCCCACCTTCACCCTCTGCAGCATTGGCCTTTCCACCCTTAACCGAAGTAACTGATATCCCTGGTAATAGAAGTAACCTTCTCCGAGGGAGATGCCCAGCAACGAGTTGCTTGATGGGTCTATTGAGTGGGGCTATGATGGTATAAAGACCAAACAGAGATCACTAGCACTGCATCTACCTGAGAAAACAATGGATCAAAACCAGCATTGCACCCAGGGAGGGAGCTGCATAAATAATGCACCATCGAAGACTAGAAGGATGCGGTGGGGGCAGCTCTCATGACATAGCTACTGAACTTGTTTACTTGGCCTTTGCAGAAGGTACATGGATCGTGGAGAATGACTGGTAATTACCATAAACTTGAGAAACCCAGCGATGGCCCCAGTTGTAGCTGTTGTAGCAGTTGCCCTTTCCTACCTTGGCAGATTAACCCACCTGGTATTTTCAGAATTCAGCTTTCATTTAGCAAATGCTCTTTTCTTCAGACCTGTCCACACCACCTGCCAGGAGCAGGTTCTTTAAGCTAGCAAGGCCAACACTATACCTGTATGATTCTACCCCAGGGGTAATGAATTATATCCCCGAGGCATGCCTTAGTTTTCAGAGATCTTGATTGCCTGTCTCTCCTACAGGGTATCCATTACATTACTGCGATGACATCACAGTAAATGGACCCACTGAAGTGTAGGAAGTTTCTACTCCGGTATTGCTGGTTAAGCATTTGTGCATCAGGTCATAGCAAATCTAACCAAAAATTTAACAGCTCTACACATCAGTGACATCTCTAGGAGTGGAGAATAATACATAATAAAATGTGTGGGCATTCCATTGGTGTGGAGCATGCAAAATAACTCATTGAACTTGACCCCTTGGACCACTGGTGAAGAACAAAGAACCACTGCCACATGTACTGGGACTACTCGGATTGTGGAAGCAGTCTGCTTCTCACTTGAATAGGTCACCCTGTCCTACAAACCACGTGACCCAGAAAGCTACTGGTTCTAATCAACACCCCACAAAGGCTCTAAAACAGGTGCAGGCTGCTGTGCACGCAGCTCTGCCACTGGGCCTTTGAGCCAGCAGACTCTATGGTGAATAGGGTTGTCATTCGCTGCTCTCTGCAGGCTCTGATAGGTGAACTACAGTGGAAGCTTTCAGATTCGACACTAAGATTTTGCTCTCATCTACAGATAACTATTCTCCCTGTGAGATACAGCTCTTGTCTTCTCCTTGGTCACTTCAGTCTCCTTATGCCCATGAGTCAGCAGGCTAAGAAAGGACTTACAGTGTTAACATTGGACAATTGCACTTCTATATCACCATCAGGGTAAGAATTTGCACAAGAGATCCGTGAGGGTGTTTCTTAGTTTGACTATGCTGTGCTTCCGGTTAATAGGAAACTGTAACAAACCAATTTAGGCAAGACATTAGCAATCCTTCAGAAATCAAGGTGTAGGTCACCCTTCAAGATAAATAATCCAAGGGTAACCGGTATGCATCTACCTGCTTTCCTTTCTGTTTTGAGCAAGCACATCATTCAATGCTTCTGACTTCCACTGCTGACACCACATTCCAGCTTCTGGAGCCCTCCAGGGTGGTCTCCATGCCAGCGCCTGTCCAGGGAGCTCCAGAACTTCAGCACTGAAGTGGGACTGCTAAAAAATCAAGATTCACTCCCAGCCTTTTGAGCCCCACCCCTAGAAGACCCAGCTGGAGCCCACCAGCTCCAAGAAGCTTAACACCGCTGCCTAGAACTCACTCTGCCTACCACATGACCATTTACTTCTCAGTGTTTTACATTGAGACCAAAGGCCAGCTTCCTTCAACCTCTCTGATCATTCCATGCTCTCCATTCTCTCCCCAAACATGTCTGTGAGTCATGCAAACATGTCTATGGCTCAAGAGTAAAGGCACTAAATGAATGTCCCAATCATAGGCGGTGTCACCCACAACAGTAATGTCGTCACAGGAGATGCCAGGGCTCCTCAGGATACACTGAAATGTTGCATCTCACATAGTACAGCCCTTGCCTCTCTGCTAGCCACCTCACCCCAAATTGACCTTGTTGTGACCCGCGTAATCGTCTCGCCAGCAAGAATGCACGCGGACAACAGGATCCTTCTGCAGCAAGCTTTATTGCAGTCAAGCGATGAAAGGAGGAAGACCCCGAGCCCCGAAGTGGCGCTGTTTATATAAGCCCTGCTCGCACCAGAGTGGTGTGAGATGACGTATCATCCCCTGATTGGCTGCTCACCCATCACCCCATATGATGCCCCGGGCTGGGCAGTGACTTGGCACACCTTCGCCTTAGCGCATGCGCAACTCCACGTGTTTACCAGGATGAGAGCCGGATGCCAGCACCATCTTGTAATGGCGACTTTACTCTGGGCTCTCTACATCTCCCCCTTTTTTATTTTGTTTGAACAATAAGCTCCCTACTGTCAGTACAGCATTATGCCAGAAAGCCAACGTCTGAGCCTGGTGGAAGGCAATGCTTCAGCCATTGCCCGTCATTGGAGCAACCTCCTCACTGTGAGGCTGTCCTGTCTTAGGTCGGTGAAGACTTATTTGCACTCTTCTGTCACTGACTTTCCAGATCGTTTGGCAAGAGAAAAATTGTGATTTACACCCATCCCCGTGCAATGGGAAACAGATCCCCAGGGAGTGCAAGGGCTGTAAATCCAGATTGTGGCATGTGCCTGCAAAGACAGAGGCAACCTTGTCAAACATTAATTTTTCAGCATGGATAACCAAATATTGGGGGAGGTGGCTTGCTCCAGAGCGGCTAGCGCCTGTGCGATCACCACCTTGTCACATTTTTGTTGGGTTTTGAGTTTGCAGAACAACCAGAGGACAAATATTAAACCACAGCACAGGGCAGCGCCAAACATCCCAACGCCCACCCATTCCTTAAAATAAGAAAAGGCAGAAGAAACCCAGGATAATAAGCCATCTGTGAGCGATAAATCCACTCGAGTAGAATTAATAGTCACCACCGCCGCCCTTAGCTCTTCAAGTAGTTTCAGGTATATTCGTTGAAAGATCATCTTCAGCTGCCGCGAGCTTTTGCGTGAGGCGCTCCGGTACCCACAATGGATTGTTTTCTTCCTGTGGAAAAACACAGACAGCTCCCCTGGATCTTATTAAGATAGGATCCGGGCCTTTCCATTAACCAGTCAAGACATCCTTCCATTTGACCATTTCCTTAGGCCTATCAGGCTCTACAGGGCACGGCTTGCAGCCGGTGTTAAGGCTCTGGGTGAAGAAATAGGAGCATCCCCTTCCAAAATATCAAATAGGGGTTTTAATTCAGCAGAAGGAATCTTTAAAAACGGCATAAGCCAATTTATATCACCTAATAATTTTTAAAAATCATTTAAGGTATGTAAATGGTCCCTGCGAATTTCTATTTTTTGAGGAACTATTTTGTCCAGGTAAATGACCGTTCCCAAAAAGGAACCTACCTCTGAAATCTAGACCTTTTCAGTGGCAATATGCAATCCCCATTGCTGCAGGGTTTTTTGCAACAAAGGATACGGCATTAAAATTGAACAGTACCTGAACAAAATGGTAGCAAACTCATAGCTCCACCCTCTTTCTCTCCAGACCAGTATGGCGGCTGGACATGTGCAACTGAACTCAGCTGGAAACCCTAAACAAACATGGCAGCCAAACTACAGCTTCACGTGCTTTCCATTGCTGAACCATCATGGCGGCAGGCCATGTGCTAGCATTAGCACAGGCTGCGACTGACAACACCAAGTACAGCCACTAGGTGCTGCTGATACAGCAAACACTGTGGAGCATCTATAATCTCCCACAACCAAAAGTTCTTAGTGATTAAACAAGCTTTAGAATTAACTGCTTAACAGAACAATTTTAAACTGTAAGAATTATTTTAGCCATACCAAACCTATCAGCTAGAATTTTTCCCTTAAAAGAGCATAGAAAACATTTTGTAATGAATAATCACCAGCCCTTTAAATGAATTATAACATATTTAAAATACAGTTTTTTTAAATCATATTAACTCTCTGGCTTTTTAAAACACATCCACTAACCTTCTGCAAGATTCTATATACCTTTAGGTTTCTAGCTTTCTTTTCTGGCTTAACCAGACATGCTTACTTTCTTGCTTTTTAGACAACATAAAAACTCTTATCAAAATCCTTTCCATTCTGACATGATCCTGCTGACACTAGGGACAACAGGAGCGGCCAAAGTGCACGCTTCCTGTTTCTCAGTAGTGGCCGCTCATCCAGGTGGTATCGTTCTTCCTCATAGCGGGCTGCTTCCTCCTCTAGATCTGACTCCTCGGAGGGACTTAACTCCTCCAACTCAGAATTGCCAATTTCTAAAGCCTCTAGTTCTTTTGTCGGATAGAGAGGCTCCTTTTTAGATTTTTTCTTCTCCTTATCATGTTTCTCTCCCAGGGTGTCCTTTCCCTTGCCTTTCGCTCCTGCGGCTTTACCGTCCATGGAAGGGTCTTTATCCTTAGGGACATCTTTAGAGACATCCTTTTCCTTTTTTGTAAGAGCTCTTAACCTTTTATCCCGTTCTGTTTCTGACATGCTGTCTTGTATCTCCTCCAACACTTCCTGACCAGCCTTAATAGAGGAACGACAGTTTTCATCTTCCAAGCAAGATTTAACCAAAAGCCACAGTGATCTAGTACCTGCTCTTAGCTTTCCGTTAATCTCTTCCCTTTCGAGATCGCCCTCAAGCTTGTACAAAACCAAAAGAAAAAGGACGAGGGCAACAGTTACAACAGGGAAAGCAATAAGGGCTCCTGCTAGCTGAGGTGAAAGATGAGATAAATCAAGACCAAACATACCTCTCAGAACTTACTTCGATGCTGCAGTTCTGAATCCTCCCCGCGAATGGGGGGTCTCGGCACCGGCAATGGCAGGCTCCCTGCGTCCCGGGTTTCAGCACCAGATGTTGCGACCTGCGTAATCGTCTCGCCAGCAAGAACGCACGCGGACAACAGGATCCTTCTGCAGCAAGCTTTATTGCAGTCAAGCGATGAAAGGAGGAAGACCCCGAGCCCCGAAGTGGCGCTGTTTATATAAGCCCTGCTCGCACCAGAGTGGTGTGAGATGACGTATCATCCCCTGATTGGCTGCTCACCCATCACCCCATATGATGCCCCGGGCTGGGCAGTGACTTGGCGCGCCTTCGCCTTAGCGCATGCGCAACTCCACGTGTTTACCAGGATGAGAGCCGGATGCCAGCGCCATCTTGTAATGGCGACTTTACTCTGGGCTCTCTACATGACCTGAAGCCAGAATGATCTTTCAGGGAGACTCTCCAGAGTCATGAGGGAAGCTCTTAAGCTCTCCTTCCTTCCAAAGCCAGAGATCTAGCTCTCTGCCCCTTAGAAATGTTTTTAATCTGTGCAAGTTGAAGGCTCACTTTCTAAACTCTGCCCAGAGTTGGCCCTTTCCTTCCTTAAGATCAACACTCAATAAGACGAGAAATAAAAGGTGCTGAGAAATTAGATCAGGGTGATAGAGAGGAAGAAAAATGAGTCTCCTGAAGTGGACTAGCACCTGGGGAACCTCCTCAGAATCTTACAGTTTGGGGTGGGAGCAAAAAATCCAGCTTTATAGACCGAGCAGCTACTACATTTATTTTGGAATACCTAGCCCCTACCGTGCAGGCCAATCCAATAAATATATGTATTTTATATATATGTACATGTTATTGATTTGTTTCTCTAGAGAACCATTCCTAATACACGGCAATTTGTAGTGGATATTCACAAAGAACTTAAAAACCTAATAGTAGTCCAAGCTTATTGTTGAAGATATTTTTGAAGAGTAAAATGACACAATGACGTCATAGATGTACAATAAAAAAACGTATAACAAAGCATAATAAAAATTTAATAAAAAGTTTAATCAAAGCATAATAAAATTTTAAAATTTTATTTCTAATACATAGAAAAACAGAGAAAAGCACCGAAGCTTGGGGGAGAGAAAACAAATTCAAAGTGTTATGTAATAGCGCAAAAAATTGTTTTATGTGTCTCACATCTGCAAAGTATGAGCTGACCAGTGGAAGTGCTGATTACAAAGAGCAATTAGAAAATCTGCCTCCTAACATGCCATTACCATATGAATCACTACCAAAAAAGGCCTTTGTAGGCTTCCTTACTCAACCCTGACTCATCAACAATACATGAGCTTGCTCTCTCTTTGTGTCAGTATTCCTGGAAATAAAATATTTTCTCAGTGATTTGGTAGAGGAAATTATGGTCATCAATAAATCTTCTCTTTCTATTCCCTCCAAGAACAGTGATGAGGGAAGATATGATCTCCTTTCTTCTAATTTGCCTGGAAATTCCCTGAACATAAAATGAGGAAAGACTCAAATGCAGCACGGCAGTGTGCAGTGGGAAGGTAAGTTAGCAGATGTATTAAATGTATTCTAGCTTAGCAGATGTGATAAAATGAACATGTCTTAAAATGTTACCTTTTGAGCATGACCAAGCTTAATAAATGAACAATTAATTTCTAATTGTCATTTGGCTCCTCTGTCCCTAAACTATTCTCTAACAGCCTTTCCACTCCCCTTACACAACATGTTCCCATAACAGCTCAGCCCACGTATCAACCTCAGGCAAAAAAAAAAGTAAATAAAAACTGCTTTCAAATACCTTATAGTGTGCTAACTTTCATTGGCATTTTTATCTGTACCTAATTAATACTGCCTCTTCTTTCTCTTGCTAATTCATAAATGACTTGCATTATGAATTGTAGCCATATGAATGAAAGGATGTTTATGATGAACAAAACTGTTTTCAATTATACTCTGTGAATATTTAAAATGTTTTGAGAACAAAGGTGAACACATAGTCCAAACTGACTCACTATTTTTTTTAAAATTTGGAAATATTTTAACAAAGAACAGACTGTGGACTAATGAAAATCCGTAAGTACTGTGGACTGCTAAGGTAACAGATATTTAGAAGAATCTGTGGACAGGGATTATACATGATACTACAAATTCTATTGGAGACTAATAGAAATTGTCTTGTTGAAGAGATTCTTTTCAAAACTATCAGAGGCACTTGAATTAGAAAGGAAAACCCATGAAATCCATGCTTAGTGATGGACAAGAAGAGGAGAGATCTGCTGCACGGAGGACATGAAAGCATACTATCCAGCTTAAATTTGTAGTCTAAGGTTTTACTGTGCTTTGAGTTTTAAATTTGATTATAAATCTATGTTGGGGGCTATTTTAAATGAGTACATACATTTTGAACTTACTAACATCCAGAATATGTTTGAAATAAATTTTAGAACCCTTAATAATACTTCACATTACAAAGTAATTTTGATTCATGAGTACACATTTCATGTTTATAAAACAGGAAATAGCTTTATGTAAAAGACTTTTGCAAAGACAGCACATGCACTGAGAAACAGTTTTGAAATAAAATGACATATTTATTACTCAAGGAAACTCTAAATCATACATTTCAAATAAAGGAAAAGGGGGGAAATTGTTTAATTTGTTATTTTCTAAGGAAATAAAAATATATAGAGACTAAGGATTATACAGGTCAAAAACTGAAGATTATACAGTAAAAATTTTTGAGTTATTGAACTTTTCAAATGCAACAAAAATAAACAGTAGACTATATTAACAGAGAGAAATCCTGGTGAATGACAATAGGGTGAAAGAATAAAAGGAGCAAAGGAATTAGTGGTCCTCATCCAGTCAAAACATGGAGGCTGTGTTTCAGTGAGCCTGGGCCAGTATGAGAAAGGCTGTTGCATTGCTCAGCATCATCCAGACTTGCAAGGGCCCGGCTCTTGGAAGCCTAAAGCAGATGTCTCAGGACTAAGACATCCTGAAAAGCGCGTGCTTCTCCAGATCAGGGATAGTCCCGTAGTGGCTTTTATTGGCTTCCTTTTGTCTTCCTGCCCAGCCTTAATAAGGGTGTTGGTATTTGGGTGAGAGGATTCCTGGACTGGCTAATTATAATTTCCTAAGAGCTGACGTATATGTTGTTGGCTGGCACTCCAATCTGCATTGGTTTTACTTTCCATCCCCAGCTTAAAAGAGACTGAGCAAACAGAGACACACGGGGAGGGAGGGGTCACAGACACAGAGACAGACACACAGAGACACAGAGACACAGACACAGGCAGAGAGAGATACACCTACTTTGTGTCTAAATAACCTGTCAATTATTGTTTGAGAATGATAGTCCTCACTGTGGGATTGTGGCCGTGACCATGATGAACCACACACTTGCCTCTTCAAAGAAGGATCAGCAAGTAACAACAGCTGCCATCTTCCACAGGCTCTGTATCACCTGCAGAGAGTCTCCTCTCACAGAGTAATAGATTTTACTGAGAGAGCTGAGAGCTCATGACTTGTTAATTCAGGAGTGTGAAGTACTCCTGATGTCTTGGCCATGTTAGGCACAACTCTGAAAGACATCTGAAGCTCTAGAGCCCTAGCTGGGCTGGCCACAGCTGCCTCTGTGACACCCATTAAGGGGACTATTGATCTCAGTACATTCCTCAGTCAGCATCCTACACACCGAATTCACTCCCAGCATCTCCTTCCATAAAAGTGAATACACGACCCTGTTAGATTCACATTTTGGTGTCCACCATCTTTTTATTGTTATTATTATTATTATTATTATTATTATTAATTACACTTTGTTCATTTTGTATCCCCCCGTAAGCCCTGACTTATGGGGTGTCCACCATCTTAACAAAGGATACAGTATGCCTCAGCCCACGTCTTGAACACAAGGCCAACTCTCTAATTATTAAAGCCTCCTAGAGTGCTTAAAGTCATTGGTCACTCCAAGCTCTTAGTGTCTCTAACCTGTGCTTCTGCTTGGATAACTGACAGAGGGTCATTACAGTGACTGATAAGAGTTCAAGTGGGGAGGAAATGGAGGTGCTTTTATAGTGCCATTATAACGAAAGTCATAAGTAGTTGATATGAGAAAAGAGAGGCAGGATCATCCCAATCTGCACGGAGAACTGTGGGCAAGCTTTCCCAAACAGATCACACTGACTGGAAAATGAAGACATCAATGAACTTAAATCAGCTGTTCTCAGATTAAGCTAATTAATTAGCAAAAATCTGCATACAAGGAGAGAGAGGGGAAGAGAAAGAAGGTAAAAGCAGAGTGAAGAGAAAGACGCGGAAAGAGAAAAAGACTGCCCACTCCAACCAAATATAGCAGGCCATCTTCCCCGTAGCCACTTGTTTTCTGGAAATAAAACAAAATTTGTATTGTCAGGTGCCACTTGCAATTTTTAAGAGAAGCCATAAATTCCAAATTTTTTTCTTTCTTTTTTCTTTTCTTCTTCTTTTTTTTTTGTAAGTTACAAAATATCCTGATGACCAAGCCAAATGCCTTTACAGCTTGCAAAGCCTTCCAGAGCCCTGATAGAATAGTAAACTTTTTGTCAAATGTTTCTAAGTTATCACACTAATCAGGTTTTATGAGCATCATCATATTTTAAGTACCAAGAAGTTTTTTATTTAATGAAAACCCTTAAAGAATGATTTATTTTACAGGATTTAAAAAAAAATAAGAAAATGAGGACACCAATCTGAAAAAAGTGATCACATTGTAAATGTAATAAAATGTAACCCAAAATATGTTTGGTATGTTCCTATGGTCTATGTGTGTGTGTGTGTGTGTGTGTGTGTTATTGTGATGTGTGCCTATATATATTTTATATGGGTGTAGGGTTGTGTGTATTGTATGTGTGTGTGATATGTGCATAGTGTGAAATGGTATGTGTGGTGTTTATGTACCTGTGTGGTGATATGTGCATGATGTGTGCGATATGAATGTATGTATGTAGGCATGGTAATATATATGTGTGGTGATATGATTTGTTGTATGGGTGTGTATGTCTGTGTTTGGTTTAGATGATTTGTGTTTGAGTATGCATGATGTGTGTTTGTGTATGTGTGTATAGTTTATGGTGGAAGTGATGTATGGTATGGTATGTAATATGTGGTGTGTGTGTGTGTGTGTGTGTGTGTGTGTGTGTATTGTAGTAGGGATTCCATAGGCAAACACTCAACTAACCAAAGTTTCCCTTATGTGAAACAGGCCTCTCACCTCCTTATTCTGGATGTAGTATCACCTCCAAAATTCCATTAACAGCAATGTATAGATATTAAGCTAAAATGAATTGTCCAATTTCCTTTAAATAGCATAAAGTCTTTTAGAATTGTAATATAGTTAACATAGCAATGAATTAATTTTTTAAATCATACCATCCAGTGCTTTTTAGTATATGTGGAGTAGTGCAGCTATCAGTCCTATCTACTGTCAGGACGCTTTCATTACTAGCCCAAGTATTTAAGCAGTTACTCTCATTTCCCCTGTTCCTTGATCCTGAGAATAAGTAATCTGCTTTCCGTCTATAAACTTGTTTGTTCTGGATGTGTGAGCATTTCATATGAATAGAATTATACCCTATTTGTCTTTTCAGATCTTTCAGTCAGGGCATTTTCAGGATTTACCTAAATGGTAGTAATGGTTTGTACACTGTTTGCTTTTGTTTTTGTTTTTGTTTGTTTGTTTTTGTTTTTTCTTTTGTCTAATTGACACTCTGCTGTGTAGACACGACAAACTGTATTTATGGACTCATTAATTACTAGACATTTGGATTGCTTTCACTTTGAGCCTATGAGTGGCTATGTGCATGCTTTTGAGCAGACATGGCACTCACTCTTTTTCCACATATAACTAGTTATAGAATTGCTGGGATACATGCTGACACTATGTTCAACTTTTTGAGAAACTGCCAAGCTAAAACAGCTAAACTGATTGCAACATTTACAACATTTTGTGGCACCAACAGTATAGGAGAGCTCCAATTTCTTCAGATCCTCCCTGGCACATGTTACTGTCTGCCTATTTTATTATAGTACCTTGATGGGTGTGAATGTTGCTATACTGTGGTTTTGATTTGAATTTCCTAATGACTACTAATGCAGGGAATTTTCTCATGTGCCTACTGGTAATTTACACATCATCGCTGGAGAAATGTTTATCCAAACACATTGCCAATTTTTTAATTGAGTTGTCTTTTTATTGTTAAGCAACATATTGTTTTCAAAGGCGTGTACTGGGGAAAGTCACATGGGACTCCATTTAGTACAGTTACATCTTGTGAGACAGATGCTGTAAGAATGCGAGAAGTTATCATCTAAAAGATGTGAATCCACTTCCACCCCGAGTCCAGACGTATAGGATTGGAGCCTCCAAACCCCTGGTTCCGTGAGGGTTGATCCCAACTACAAAAATTAGTACGAATTAGAGTGGTGATGAAATAATGCCATGTTTGAGTAGTTTATGGAGGATACAGGGTAAGGACATAGTCAACCAACCATAATTTACTGTGCAGTATGTCTCTCTTCCTTTTATTTTAGGTGATGCCATGAAGATGAGGCAAACTGCTCATCTGCTTCTAGGCAAACTCTGTGTCTTAGCTACTTTTCTGTTGCTGTGCTAAGATATCGTGACCAAGGCAACTTATAGAAGAAGAGTTTATTAATCATTTAAGGGGCATAGAATACATGATATCCGAACGGTAGAAGCAGGTGTCTGGAGCAGCAACTGAGAACTCATATCTTGAAGAGCAAGCAGGAAACAGGGACTGCATTGGGAATAGTGTGCGTCTTCTGAAATCTCAAAGCCCACCTCCATAACACACCTTTCCAATGAGGCCACCAACGCTTCCCAGCTTCCCAAACAATTTTACCAATAGGGGACCAAGTGTTCAAACATGAGCCTTGGAGGGGCATTCTCTGGAACCTCCAACTCCACATATCCAAAGACTAACAGGTGAATGTAAACAAGCCTGAGTCTCCCTGGTGCTAAGAGGCTTCTGGGAGCTTAAGTGAGAATAACTTTTTTGGAGTTGTGTGTGTGTATGTGTGTGTGTGTGTGTGTGTGTAAACCGCTCTAGTGTAAATTAATAGTGCGTGATTTAAATCTAATATGATTGTATATTTTCTGTCCCCAAATTATGATGCCTTTAAGCAGAATTATGCTGGCATACCTAATTCACCTAGACAGGAGAGAGAGAGAGAGAGAGAGAGAGAGAGAGAGAGAGAGAGAGAGAACTTGTGCTTTTGCAGTGAAGCCCTTGCTAGCCTAGACACATTTGGATTATATCACCACAAGTGTTCAAGCCTCCTATAGTCAGTGAGGAAAAAAAATGGTATTTTAACAATGAATAAATGTGGATGGGAGGACCAATAGTGAACAGAAAGCTAGTTATTCAACTGGTGTTTGGAAGCAAGAGAAACTGGAACTACTGCTCAATGGGAAAATGTCTTTGTCCAACTAATTCCACCTGAACTATTAGATCAGTTCCTGTCCCTTACAAATACATAGATCAAAACTTTTATTTTAAGAAAAGCTTGTAGATGTAGAAATTATAGACATTTTATATAATATAGTATCTACAAAATCTCTGCATTTCCTTGTGAGGACAGAGGCAGTATTTATTATTGATATATAATCTCAAAGGATATATTTTCTGTATCAAATAACTACACTTGTGTGAAACATTTCATTTGTATCCATAAAAGTCAAGATACTATATCATATAGTATAATTATTGATCATTTACATTTACTAAAAGATTTGAGAAATTAGAATGCATACTTCAATATCCCTACTATTCATTTAACCTAATTTTACTTGTGCAACACAATTTATCTAGTGAGATTTATTCCCAAACATTCTGGTTTCCTGTTTTAGTAATAGCATTCAAGTGAACAACTGTGTGTATCCATGATTTCTCCACCCAGAGAAGAAGCGGTTGTGCTCATAAACGCTTCTACTATTACTGATAATCTCAATGGGAGAGGGGAGGAGTTTGAAAGTAGTTAAACCACCAACTGATACAGTTTTACCAAGTGTGATACAGGGACCACAGTTGTCTCTCTAGCATGTTAACAATGATATGCTTTTTCTGCAACCTTTTATCTTTATTCACTGGTAAATATGTCAAGTGTATAAATAAATAAAGGAAATAGAAAGCAAGTCAAAAGATTGCCAGAACAATAGCCATGCTAATTGTTGCCTTCCTAATATTCACATCAACTTTTGAATTAATTCTTAACCAGAAGTCACGTAGAGCTGCTTACTCTTTCGGTAACTGAGGCTTCCTTTGCTTGCAGCACTCTTCCTGGTTTTGAAACCTATTGAGTCCAACACTGATGGGTTCTAGGTTGCATGTTCCAGGCAGATGGGCCTGCACATGTCCAATACGAAGGAAGAAATTCACGAAGATTTGGTGAATTTAAGTATCTCAACACTTTCTTAATAGCTTTGATTAAACAGGTTTGATTAAACAGCCCAAGTGTCAATGTCTCCTGGTGCTGTTGCTCGGATAAGTTCAAAGGTCCATGAGCCAGATGCTTGCTTTCCAGGATGTATACTGAATGGTGGTAAAGGAAACAGTGAGAGATGGGACCTAATCAAAGGGTTTGGGAGTTAGGGTGTGCTCTTGGAAGGGATTAGGGCACCTCTTCCCTCTGTACTTCCCAGATGAACATGATACTCTCTCTATCATGCTCTTTCCATGCTCTTTCTCAGCTGCACAAACACAGGGATCAAAGGGTCACAGACAGAAAGCTCCAAAACTACGACCTAAGTGAAGCTTTTCTTCTCATAACTTGGTTTATCTCAGGTATTTGACACAGTAACAGGAACCTGAGTAATAAATAATAGTTTTGCTGCTGTTTTTTTTTGTTTGTTTGTTTGTTTTGTTTTGTTGCTTTGTTTTTTGTATTAGGTATTCCAGAGAATCCAGTGAAACTTGTGGTTTATCCTTACCTATCTGTGGAAGAATTCTGTTCCTGGAGGTGGCCTAAATGCA
The DNA here is from genome assembly GCF_030254825.1 of Meriones unguiculatus. Lineage (NCBI taxonomy): Eukaryota > Metazoa > Chordata > Mammalia > Rodentia > Muridae > Meriones > Meriones unguiculatus. The sequence continues at coordinate 88,956,536 of NC_083354.1, read as the reverse complement.
AGCAAAATCAAGGCTGTCAGTCTCAGCAAGGGTTCTCCAGGGAGCATTGCTCTCCTTGGGGTTCATCAGACTCCTTGTCTACACGGGAACCACTGCTGTGATCTCCTAGTCAGAAGGTTACCCAGGAGATGGACATAAGTGTTTGCAGGAAGAATATGCTTGGATTTCAAGATCAGAAGAGAATTACCCTCCCTTGGAAGCAGAGAGTGTGTCCTGACTACACTTTTACTATTTGGTTCATCTCTAAACTTTTCGATCTGGTCTCACGGGTAGATAGGCTTAGGAGAGAGCACTTAGCTCCCACCAGCTCTTCTCTAATTGCTTCAAGATACGCCTCCCCCCTCCCTCTGCTGTTTTTTAGGGAGAAGAGGAGAGGAGGCTAGACAGTGAGAAATAGCCTCTGTTGGGGCTGGAGACATGGATCCGTTGGATAAAGCACTTGCTATATAAGTGTAAAGATCCAAGTTATAGTTGATTTCTAGAATCCATACAAAGCTGAACAGCAGTGTGTGGCTGTAAGCACAGCTCCCCCCTGCAAAATAGGGAGCCAGAGAACCCAGCAGACTGTGAATGAGCTATCGTAGCACACACGGAGCTGAACGGGGAGAGAGCCTGTCTCAAATAAGGTGAAACACAAAGAGTGACACCGTAAGTTTGTTGTTTTGTTTTTTCCAGATTTGAACACTTCTCTTACAAGGGAGCTGGTTTATTCTTTTCCCACTATGACAAACCTGGGTTTGAGAGCAAAGAAAGAATTCTTGAGACTTTGAGGTCCCTGGCTATACAGTTTCTAATGGTGAGTATGAGAACTCATTTTCATAGTGTTTCACTTTAAGTGATTGAGCAACTTTTTGTCCTGAAGCTGCTATCCTCCTGTCCTTGGGGCTCCTGTTTATTTCCATATGTTCTTATTACCTGGATGCCATAAAAGAGATGAGTACTTCTTATCCACATATGTGCTATAGCATGCGTATGTCTGAATTTACACAATGTGAACACCTATCAGCTTAGGCATGTACACACACATGCACACAAGACTTAAAGGAATTCAGTTTGTCTAACCTTGTATACTTTGCTGATATGATACATAAGCCTATAACCACTGCTTAATGGTAAGTTTACTTGGCTCCTCTGAGCTTTATCTTTCATATCTAAACTGTAAAGTAATGTAGACCACAAAATACCGGTCAGTGAGTGCGTTGTTGTCAACGTTGTACATGGACCACAAAAGAAGGTTCAGCGAGTGGACTGGTGCCAATGTTCGCATGATCTCAGTGATTTATGCATTTGTACTCTACAAGCAAGGTGGTGTTTTTTTTTTTTTCCAAATTTGCAGTTTTCTTCATCCACTATGATATGATAAGCTCGGTTTGAGGGAAAAACAAATAATTCTAGAGGCTTTGAGCCCCTAGCCATAAAGTTTCTGGTGGTGGGTATGAAAACACTCATTTTCATAGTGTTTTACTCTCAAACTGATGGAGCATCTTTTGTCCTAAAACTGCCATCCTTCCGTCCTTGAGGCTTCTGTTGGTTTCCATATGTTCCTACTACTTGGATGTCATAAAAGAGATGAGTACTTCTTATCACAATCTTGTTGTAGTCAGTGATTAATATTTACTATTCATATATCTTCTGGTAATGCTGCTGTTAGTCCTAAACAGCTGTATAACCAAATCACCACTCAGAGACTGGGTTTGTTTAGTTAACCTAGAACACAATGCTTGGCAATAGTTACTCCATCCTAAACATCCAAGCCCTCATAGTTTCCTATCATTTAGATTTCCCACATTATACTTGCTTTTTTTGTGAAATCTTAGGTCCAGTCCATCTCTCCACATCATGGTTTCTAGATCTCCTCTCCAGACAGCTCTGCTCTCCAAGCTGCCCCCTCACCCTTTCTCCTCCCACTCATTTCCTGTTCTCTAGCTCCTCCCTGCTTTCCTGTCCTCTGGCTCCTCCCAGCTCAACCTTGTGTCTAGTTGCTTTTTTTTTTGGCCTGTTTACACAATAATTGAGACAGGGTGCTTAGAATGTGTATCACAATGCAATATCTGGATTGAAACCAGAGTTGGGGCGGTGGGGGGGAGCAGGGAGAAATCAACATTTGAATGAACAAGGGTAAGGTGTATACATTTTAAAAGAACATCGTACCAACACAATCTAGAGTTGGAAATAGCAGCAATTAGAAAATCAGTTTCCAATCAGTGTCCTCAATGTGCTGTGACTAATGTCTCAGACTCACTTCTAAGGTTCCTGCTGTAATGCCCACTATAATAAAGTGAGAACCAGGTAGTTGGTGTAGTATCAGCACATAGAAGACTGAATCAGGAGGATTGCTGTTAGTTGAAGGCCAGCTGAACTACATAGTTAGTACCAAGTCAGCAGTGCTATATAGGGAGACTGTATCTCCAACAAACAAACAAACAAACAAACAAACAAATAAATAAGGGGATCTCCACAGTTGTGTGTGTATGTGTCTGTGTGTGTGTGTATGTGAGTGTATATTGCTTAACTTGAAGGCAATAGTATAGTTGCATGTCTCTTTCCCTATCACTGGCCAGGAACCAACTTTAAAAAGAAATCAAAGAAGGAAGGGGAGGAGGAGAAAAGAGGAAAGAGGGGGACAAGGGGGTAGGGGAGAGGAGAGTAGAAGAGAAGAGGTGATGGAAAGGAAAGGAAGGAAAAGGGAGGATAAAGGCGCAGGAGGTTAAGTGGGTGAAACGAAGGGTTTAGAAATTTACATAAAACTGTAAAACTTGAGCCTGTGCTATTTCTACATCTCGGTTTTTGTCAGAAACTGATCAATAAACCACACCCAGATATTTGGATCTTAGTAATTTTTCTCAACCCATGTACATTCTGACCATTTCTGTGTTCCTGGGTTGTTTAATTATTAATGAATACATAGGAACCAAAACAGTCTCACATGAGCAGTATGGTTCAGAATGGAAAATCATAGGGAAAATAATGCATAACCCTAGTTTCTCTTATAGACTTTCAGCAAAACAATGCTGCGGCCAGGTGTGGGGACACTATCCTGGGATCTCAGCTCTTTAAGAGAGTAATGAAGATGGCCATGAGGTGGGGCCCAGTCTAGGCAACTTAACAATACCTAGTTTCTAAACTCAAACATAAAAGGCTGGGGATGTAGATTAGTAATAAATAAAAATTGACGTGATTCATCACATCACACAGCTTCTTGGAAATTAACTTCCTCCTTGCAGATTTTCAAAAACTATTCTACTATTAACTTCAAAAATTTCTTGAATCTGAGGCCATAAAAGACTAAGACAAAATCTGAGGCAATTCCAAGCTCACACGCATGTCCACCCTTACATAATTTTATTGTGACCTTTTAGTTTTGAATTTTAGTCCTTTTAGCTGGTGAGTGGTGGCCAGCTGCACAGCAAATTACAGTTAACAGATAGTCTTCAAATTACAAACTTTGGTGATGCTTTGAAGAACACTTAGTGTGAAAAACATTTCCATCGTGCCTGTGTTCTATAGCAAGTTTCTAGTAGGAACAAGAACTCTATTCAGGAAAGAAAAGAGAATGTTAGATTCTTTTAAATGTGGGGCATCATTTACCTTTGTCCACTTGGGCAGACAAAACACATCAAATTTCCGTTGGTTCTCCACCTAAGGACACTGTGCTAAGAAATATTTGGGGTTGGGTATTAAGGAAAAGACTACTGGCAGCTGTTGTCATGGCTGGTCACTGCAGTAGCAACCCCACAGCTTGGGATTGTGAATGTCTTTTACTCTCTTCTCTTTCCTCTTGGCACCTTCTCCACTCTGCTTTCTCATTCCTAAGCTCTTTTTGAAATCTATTAAAGAAGGGAAAAACTTAACAATACACTGTGTTCTCGGATTGTATTTCTTTCAAGCTGGCTGACATCCTAACACCTCAAGCCATGGACTATTAAGAATGCATCAGCTATGAAAGGTCAATCCAGCCATGGGACTCACCCAACATCAACTGAACAGTGGTCAAATGCTGTCTGGGGAGCTGAGTGCTTCTCTGGGATCATTCCATCCAGCAGTGTTTGGGGCACTGTGTCACGAAAGGTACTGCCTCTGGAGAGAGAGAAAGACAAAGTCACAGTCTCTGGACGGGTTTAAAAATAGCAAACCTCATTCCTCAAATGGAGACAAGCCCTAGACATTTATGAGTGATGCAACCTCACTTTTGGATCACATAATATTTCTAATTCATCCTTCTTAAATAGCAGAAGGGTTTTGCTTCTATTGTTTTAAGAGGTTCTGGCTTATTTATAAAAGGTTAAAACTGATGCCTGGTTGTTCCATTAAGAATGATATAAAGTTAATTCCACAGAAAAGGCAACTTCAAAAAAAAGTTACTATACTTGTGTGTGTGTGTGTGCACATGTGTATGGAGGAGTGGGGGGGAGTGTGGATGTGGGCATGCATGCACATACATGCCACAGGATGTGTGAGGAGGGCAGAGTCAGTTCTCTCCTTCTACCCTATGGGGCCCAGGGATAGATCTCAAGTCACTCATCTTGGTGGCAAGAGCCTTCGTTTGCTGAGCCGTATCTCACCTGTACAACAAGCAGAGACATTCGTTATTAACCAGTTAGTGAGCCAGATGTTTCTGTGATGTTTAACTTTTTTTCAATACAGGGCCACTCTTCACAGCTCCAAACAAAATTGAGGCCCTCCCTCCAGATCTAGTTGATGGTTTTATCAGTTCACTTTACCTTTTTGGCCACAATTATTTGCTCAATGGAGCACTCTGGTAGTTGCTACTTGGTTCTCATCTATTAATGCTGTGGCTTGTCCCAGAATCCTGTGGATGTGATAACTGGATTCTAGTACCACATGTAGCCAGGCTGCTATCTATCTATATGTAAAAATAGACTTTTTTCATACAGTATATTCTGATTGTGATTCCCCTACCCAAGACCTCCCAGATCCTCTCCCTCCCTGCCCACCCACACAAATCCATACCCTTTCTTTCTCTCTCTCATTAAAAAACAAACAGATGTCTGAGCAATAATAGTAAATGTAATATAATATCAAAACAAACAAATTGGATTAGGAAAACCACAAGAAACATATATGGATGCATAGACACACATTCAAAAAACCCAGAAATCCCATAGAACCATAAAACAGGAAACCATAATATATAAGCAAAAGACAGGTAAGGTAGGAACAAAAATGCCCAGACAAATCATTATGAGAAAAAATGGCTTCCAAAATACCACTGAGTTTGTTTGTGTTGGCCATCTCCTGCTGGGCAAAGGGCCTGCCCTTAGGAGTGGTTTGTGTGCCCACTAATTTTTCTTCTGCAAGCAGTTGTCAATTAGAGAGAGCGTGTGTGTTTATGATGGGTCCAGTGTTCATTTCCACTCTCAGTGCTAGGATCACATCTGCACAGACCTGTGGTCAACTGTACAGAAGAAAGTAGATTCTTTCGTGTTTGTATGCAATACTCTGTAAATATCTGTTAGGTCTATTTGATTTATGACATCATTTAGATACTTTATTTCTATGTTTAGTTTTTGTCTGGATGATCTGCCTATTGCGGAGAGTGGGATGTTGAAGTCATCCCCTATCACTGTGTGAGGGAGGGTCAATTTTCTTCTAGGAGTTTGTTGAAAATATTTTTTGTCTTTGACCTGTGTTTCTCCTTCCTCTATTCCTACTACTTGTAGATTTCTTGAATGCTTTGATGTCTTGTGTTAGGATTTTTTTTTTTTTTTAGAATTAACATGTTCTTTGTCTGTGGTATCTGTTTCCTTTAATTGTCTCCAATGAGGTTGATGTCTGAGGTTTTTGTTTGAATTCCTAAATTTTTTCATTTCCTGTTTGAGTTTTACTCAGTGATTCTATATTCTACTTTCTTGAACTGTTTCCATCATCTCATTCCACTGTTTGTTTGTATTTTCACAAACTCCATTAATAGATTTATTAATGTTTTCTTTCTGTTTCCTTGAGCATATTTATAATTGCTGTTTTGAAGTCTTTGTCTTGTGCTTCAGCTATATTGCATTTCTCAGGGCCTAAGGTAGTAAGGTTGCTGGGTTTGGGGAAAGGCGTATTGTCTTGGATGTTATCAATTTTATTCTTATGTTTCTGGGATGACTTGTGAATTTAGCACTGATATCTGTTCTTGTTTTTGTTGGGTGAGTATTCAGTTCATTGGTTTCTGTTGCTCTCCCTGGATCTTAGGAATGCATAATTTCTGTGGGTTGCAGGTAGGGAGTCCTTCCAGGCACCAGCCATGTGTGTCCACTGGAGTCCTGGGTAAACTTGTCTCTAGGTATTTGGGGCTGACACAAAGGAATGGGAATGGTCTAGCAGTGGGAGAGGCAGTGAAAAGGATCTACAAGAAGGAGGAAAGCTGGGTTCCCCACAAGGTTTGGCAGAGTTCCTGGGATGCAGAGTCAGAGTGGGACAATGCAAGTGGTCTGCTACAGGGCTAGGATGAGACTGGAGAATTTGTAATAGAGAACAAGAAGAGTACAGATCACCTACCTGATTCCCAGGCCAGCATGGCCAGCAGGTTCCCAGGTAGAGAGAGCCTCAGAGAATTAGTGATGACTGACACAAAGAGACGGGTGAAAAAGTTAGACTGGTTCTCCCCCATAACTTGTTATTTTGAACCCACATAAGATGTCAACTGGTCAAACCTTACCTGTTGAGAATCTGGCTTTCCACATGACTTCCAGATTCAGAGAATTGTATCTTCCCAAAGAAGGGATAAAACATGGACCAGTGAGAACGAGGAAATGGGAATGAACCAGGCTGTGGTGACATACAGTTTCAAAATGGTTTATTGAAGAAGATACTTCAGAACTATATTGTGTGCGTGTGCGTGGATGTGTTTGTGTGTGTGTGTGTGTGTGTGTGTGTGTGTGAGTGTGTGTGCCTGGATGTATTTTAAGATGTGAGCAGCTCAGAAATTTTCAGTCCAGTACTTTACCTCAGAGGGTTGGCTCCAGAACCCAACAGATGTGAAAGTCTGAAGATGAGCTCCAGTTCCTTAACGAGTACATAAAGTAACATTGTATATGTCCATAACCTACACAGTCCTCTCATTATCTCAAATTATCCCTAGATTATGTATAATAACTGACATAGCATAAATGCTGTATTAATGATGTGCTGTATTGTTTGGGGAATAATGACAAGGAAAATATTTTCTCATATTTAGCTCAGGCAGTTGTTTTCTAAATGTTTTTCATTGCTTCCATGGTGAGATAGACCAATAAATGAATTACCTGACCAGACAGAGAGCCAACTTCCCAAACCTGCTTTGTTTATCCTCTGCCCTGATCTTGCTGTCATGGATTTCTACCTCAAAACAAAGTCCAAGCTCTTCAATTCTTGTGACAAGTTCTAGTGTTTAGGAAACTCAAACTAAGACAGACCTCCATAAGACAGTAACTACATTTTATATTTACTCATCATGAAAAATCACATGTTGGTCAAATAATTGAAAATTATCATCCTTTTTATAAAAACTAATACTTACAAATATGAAAAATTAATCACAGTGTCATTAATCTTTAAGTATTATCAACGAAAAGCATCACACTGTTCAACTAAATAATATCTACAGACACTGAACTGCCATGGGGTACATCTCTGCAGGGGTTCTAGGTTATCTCCATGCATGGTACTTGGTTGGAGTATGAGTCCCTGTGTTCAAATTTTCTGTTTCTGTTGCTCTCCTTATGGAGTTCCTGTCCTCTCCAGATGTTACTATTTCCCTCTTCTTTCATATAGTAATGGGAAGAGGGGCTGTCTCTGACATAAACTGATTGGCCTGCTCTTTGATCACCTCCCCCTGAGGGGGGAAAAGCCTTACCAGGCCACAGAAGATGACAATGCAGCCACTCCTGATGAGATCTGATAGACTAGGATCAGAAGGAAGGAGAGGGGGACCTCCCCTATCAGTGGACTTGGGGAGGGGCATGTGTGAAGAAGGGGGAGTGAGGTGAGATTGGGAGGGAGGAGGGAGGGTTTATGGAGGGATACAAAGTGAATAAAGTGTAATTAATAAAAAAATAAAAATTTAAAAAAAAAGAAAAAAGTAAAAAAAAAATATTTATGATAGAAATAACGAAGGTTTCGGGGGAAGGTGTGGTGGTTTAGGTAGGTGTGACTCCCATACACTCAAGTGTTTGAATGCTTGTCCCACAGGCACTATTAGGACGTGTGGCCTTGTTGGAGGAAGTGTGTCACTGAGGGAGTGAGCTTTGAAGTCTCCTACGTTCAAGCTACAGCCAGTGTGGCACACAGTCTCCTTCTGCTGCTTGCATGCCGCTGAGCTTCTCACGTGACATATGTGGCTCAGGCAGTTGTTTTCTAAATGTTTTTCATTGGTTACGTAGTGAGATAGAGCAATAAATGAATTACCTGACCATTTCTTGAAGCACGGCCTCTGAACCATGGTCATCATGGTGAGAAGCCTGGCATGCAAGCCGCCTCTCACCTGTAAGCCAGCCCCAATTAAACGATTTTCTTTATAAAAGTTGTCATGGTCATGGCATCTCTTCATAGCAATAAAGCCCAAACTAAGACAGGAAAGCTTGGGAGTCACACGTAACAAGTACAGGTCAATTGTGCTACTAATCAGCCATGTGACACCACACATGTTACTAATTCAGATAATTGTTTATAACTAGCATTGTCTTGTTGTGGAATTTAAATTGTAGAAAACATGAAAATAAATAAGATATCTTCCATTTTACATAAAATATTTATCGAATCTATGGATAATGCCCGATCTAAGTATGTATTTAAGGGCTTTGTTTCCTTTAAATACACTGAGACCTTCCATGACTTTAGGTTAAACATTCTTTTTTTGTTACTGTTTTGTTTTACACTATTTATTGATTGATTATTTATTACACTTTATTCACTTTGTATGCTGGCTGTAGCCCATTTCCTCATCTTTTCCCAGTCCCTCCCTCCCTCTTCTCCCTATGCCCCTCCCCTGGTCCAGTGATAGGGGAGGTCCTCCTCCTCTTCCATCTAACATTAGCCAATCAGATCTCAGCAAGAGTGGCTGCATTGTTTTCCTCTCTGGCCTGCAAGGCTTCCTCACCCACCCCTAGAGGTGATCAAAGAGCCTGCCACTGAGTCCATGTCAGAGATAGTCCCTGCTCCCCTTAGTAGGAAACCCACATGGAGACTGAGCTGCTTATGGTCTACATCTACATCTGCTTATGAGCAGGGGGTCTAAGACCCTAGGAAAGATGCTTCAGAAGGACAAGCAGTATAGACATCATAAGTGGAAGAATACAGGGAACCAGACAGGAGCCTACCACAGGGGGCCTCTGAAAGATTCTACCCAGCAGGGTATTGAAGCAGATGCTGAGACTCATAGGCAAACTTTGGGCAGAGTGTAGGGAATTTTTTGGAAGAATGGGGAGATAGAAAAACCTGGAGGGATAGGAGCTCCACAAGGAGAGCAACAGAACCAAAATATCTGGGCCCAGGGGTCCTGCAGAGACCGATGCTCCAACCTAGGCTAAGAATGCTTGACATGAGGTCACTGGCATGAAACACAAATGTTGGAGATAAACAAAACCATTTAAAAGCCTATTTGTCAGTTACAATGCTATTCCTGTATCTTAATCCCTGGTTTCAGTTTTATTACTCAGATTGCTTTAATATATGCAGAATTGGGAGCTTTGCTAAGTTTTTCAAATTATTCTGCTTTGGAACTTTTATAAATCTTCTTGAAAGACAATTAGATGGCATGAAATACTTGGCTTAAAAATGTTGAGTTAGGTTTTAACATTTGAACATTCCCCAAATGTTCATTACTTTCCTTCATGTTAGGACAAATTTATTCTTATTTGTCATCCAGTCACCAGACTAAACCAAAATGGACTATTGTGGGCAGAGCGCACACTGAATCAATTCAGACCAAAGACGCTAGCGCCCCCCACCAGGACCTATCGTATTCTCCTTCCTAGACTATCCACTTCATGATACTAATCACAGCTTGGTCCTCACAACACACTCCTAGTGGGTTAGTCAGGTGTCTTGGTTACAAATGACAGAAGTCTGTGCCAAACTCCAAGAGAAAAAAAAAGACATTTTAACATCATCATCTGCTCGTCATCACCAACATCTCATGAAATCCATCCTCCCACAGCCAGGTCCTGGGGCCCACCGAGCTCAGAGTAGCGCTTTCCATCTCTCACTTTGCTTTTGTTTTCTGAGGAGCTCATTTTGCCTCCAACTTGCCCACCGAAGTCCCCCAATTTATTATTTCTCCTCTGATTAAGTGGCTAGCCCAACGCAATGGTGAGTACTTGGTGTCGATCCCAAATTCCCAGGAGAATATAGAAGTTCTCTGAGTTTAGAAGCTGGAGCAGAGAGAAACTGACAACTGAAATTTGATGAAAGGTGGATACAAAAGCCAAAAGGCAGATGTCGATGAGAAAATCCTGTAAAAACCGTGAGTTTACCAGTCAGTCAGTGAAACCTAATTCTAGAAAACACTACTATCTATAGGTAATGCTATTGTTACCAGCTCGAGGCCCATCCACATGTAGAATCCACTGTTTTAGAAATGTCTACTTCACATCTCTAGGGCATGACACCTGATTCCCATTAAGCACTTTGCCTGTTTCCTTTTAGCACACAACGACCACATATAAACCCTGGGCAAATCCTGGCCCCATGCTTACTTTCATAGTTGACATAGACCATCACCACCTGACTTCAAACAATAGGATGAAGGGCTTCCTACAAAAACACCCAGGCATTTTAGCTACATAATGCCAAACATCTGGGTATTTGGAAGTATTCTGCTGATTATTTTAAATCTTTGGTTTTCAAATTCTAGAAAGTCTTATTAATTCAGTCTCTAAGGGAGTGCCCTAATTTGTGTTTTAAAATATGGAATATTGTCTGAAACACGTGAGCAACAGCCAAAGACTTGGTAAACAGGATTTTGGCTGTTACTGCTTTGCAATTTTGTCCAAGAAGTATTGGACTAAATTGTACCTCAGGGATTTGTATACTCATGGAGAAAATATTAATACTTAAAAATTAACATTTCCTTTACAATCAGCATGTTATGTAAATCTCAATTGCTCCTTAAGGACACAAGTACACCCATACTGTATGTGTTTGGATGCATGCATACATATGCAAACTTTAGCAAACTCCCTTGGGTAGTTAAAGATGGAATGAGACATTAATCCTACATTCTTGATAATTATTTCTCATCTTAATCATGAGCTTGGGCTGCCATCAAGCTTGAGGAAAGGTCATTGTACTGGAAATGGGAAAGAATGCTGAGCGAGCCCTCTGCTCTTGTCTAAGAAAGGTGGGTGGTGATTTCTGTACACAGGGAGAGTGAATGGAAGATGCCCCAAGCGGCTGGACTGAAGGATTGCAGAAGACTAAGCTGCTTTGCAGCTTGTACCCCAAGACATACTGAAAGAACCTAACCCTCTGTGCAAAATTAAATGGTTTGCCAGCAAGATGTTTCCAGGCTCTACGTCATCTGTTTGAAACAAACACGTAAGTATGAGTGAGCAAAACTTAAAGGTAGTATTATTTTGATAATATAAAATTTTCCGTTTATAATTTTAAAAAAAAAACTGTGTTTTAAAAGAGGGAGCCAATGATGTATCATTAAAATGGCATAATTATTTTTTTTTTTTTTGTTTAATGTGTAAAAGGAACAGGTAACAAATAGCTTTTGGCCTGTCAACATAATAGACACGCTTTGATAACTAATTGTGTTTTATAATCATTGGCAGTTTTAAGCTCAATCTTTGCTTTTAGAATTCTTCCAACTACACATGATAGATCCTACTGCACACAAAGATGACACGATGTGAGCTGCAAGGGGGGAAACCCACAACACAAAAAGAATGTTTTTCATTTTGAGTTGTTTTGCTTTCAGACAGCTTGACTTACTCAAAAGCAATAGAAGACCCTTGACTTCGTTTCTAAATCAAAGAGCGATCACTACTTAACATCTGTTTTTCTGGGCAGTTGAAACTCTCTTGCTGCCTGCATGACTCTGTATGAATGGTTGAAAGACCAGCCAGTAATACGCAGTTTCATGTGAGGCAGGTACTATCATGTCAATTTGAAGCAACTGTGAACAGTCCTGCCTACATATTTCTAATGCCATTTGATAGGTGTCGTTGACTTTTATGAAAACCACCCAGCCACTTCCTTTTTCTGGCCATGTTTGGAATTACTGTACACATCTCCTTCCTGGCCTCTGGCAGGGGATTGTGGTCTAAATAAGTTCATATGGCTGTCTGGAAAGGAAGAAGGTGTGTATTACTAGAGCCCACACATCAAAGGGTGTGCGTGGTTTCAAGCAAAATTAAGAACAGGAGTACCTTCGAGAGACACTCCTGAGATGCTTCTGCAGATCGCAGCCTGCCTTGAGGAATGCTCTCTCTCTGGGTTGGACTCCTCCTTCTTGCCCCTGTCTTCTCCCAACCCAGTTCCAAGAATGTAGGGAAACCAGTGTTCACGGTGCCGATAGTCAGAAGAAAGTTAAAATAAGCGGAATGTTTCAACAGATGTGCTTGCCCACGTTGCAAACAAAATGCCAACAGATGTTGCTTTGCAGTTGCCTCCACGTGCCACGGTTTTGTGAATTGTCTCACATACACCTATGTGCCTCCCGACTTTGACTGATGGCTCCCTCAGCTACGAGATGAAGGGCTTCAGACCCCTTTAATCAATTCCTTCAGAACAGACATGGTGTGTGGTCTGATCTGGGTCTCTGCATCGAAATCACTTTTTTGTTTATACAAGAAATGACTCATTTTAAAAAGTCTATTTTTATAGAAAATTTGACATAGAAGATGAAAACTCCTCATCTTTACCTTGATAGAGAGCCTTCGCTACAGGTTCCTGTGCCCCCACAAAATACTTCTTCTGCACATGTACCTGTGTATTATTACAGTCTTTTTTCTACAAAAAAAAATAATTTTGTTTAAATTTTTTACCAAAATAATAGAAGTAAGGTACTATTTTTACCCATTCTCATTCAATTTTCACAGATAGAAAAAAAAATAATACAATATAAGGCCACACCAACTGATGACTAATCTCAGAAGCATCTACTTAACTATTATAGTATGTGGCTGCGGAGGAATTTTTTCTTCAAATTCTTTCTCTTTGTGGCTTTTCTTGGTGCCTCTGTTTGAGGGCACTGTGACCCTAGTAATAGAGTTTGTAGAAATTTCTCCAAAAGTGTTATTCAGGTTTAAATCCTAACACTCAGAACTGACATTTGTTTTCATTTGGAAGAATTTAGTAAACAAAAGATTAATTTTTTACAAAACCTTCAAACTTCCATTTGAAGGAAAAAGAAGAGCTGGGTAGTTGTGGCACATGCCTTTTAATCCCAGCACTTGGGAGGTAGGGACAGGAAGATCTCTGCATTCAAGGCCAGCCTCATGTACAGAACGAGTTCCAGGACAGCCAGGGCTACACAGAGAAACCCTGTCTTGAAAAAGAAAAACAAAAGATTAACTTTACGGTTCACATAAAACAAGATAATATAATACTATATATTGATTAGCTCAACACTATTAAAACTTTTAAGTAAAGATTATTATTGCCATTTTCTATCTAGAAATATATCTAAAAGCATGATAGATACAAATATTTACAGGAAGAATGTCCTTCATAATTAATCACCAAGAGAAGAGAACTAAGCCAGAAGACAGGGCATAAAGCATCTATCTACATGTGTGTGTGAAAGTAATTTAACTTGTAAGACCTTGATTACTTCAGCTATAAAATTAGATATATAGAAAAAAATTAAGAATATTTAAAAGACTTTAACCAGCCCATTAACTGATCTTTATGAATGCTATTATCCATTTCTCATAACCATAAAATCTCCCATATTAGAAATATTAGAGGTTAACATGGGAATTGATCTTTCACGATCATTCTCTGTTCAAGCCTAGCCAGCACATTACAGGAAACACTCTTCCAGGTTTCCTCCCCTTAAACTTAATCCACAAGTGAGAGACTGAAAGCCACTTCTTAAACATCTATGCAGGGAAATATCACATCTTTTCCCACATTTTCACGTCAGTTTCTTTGAGTGCAACTAACCCCATGACCACATCTACTGCAAGAAGCATGGGAAAATCTAGTTCCATACTGGTCAGCCTTTTTGGAGTGACTGCTCTACTTTGCGCACAGTGAAGCACACATTTTGGCAGAAAGCCTCATAAACACCATCTTACTTAGAGTGTGTTTCCACCAAAGGAAGTGAAAGTCTCCTTTGGTAATCAAGTAACACACAAACCTATCAAGCGACCTCTAGTCTCAGGCATTGGGCATTGCTGGAATTTGAAAAGTGGTTCATGCCCAGGAAAAGTGGGGGTGCATGAATAAATTGTAGAAATATAATTTGAGCTATATCCTGCCCTGCTTATACTCTAAGAATGAGCCTGTGTTCCTCAGCAGTCTAGCCATCCAGAGATACTATGGCTTCCAACAGCAGAACATGTTGACTCCCTTTTCATCCAATGCTTTCATCATATGTCAACTATGATTTACAGCTTTCTTTCCTCAACTTAACCTACATTAATTTGTAAGCCCCAAACCAAAATGAAAATCTGGGCTCCCTTGTTCTAAAAGTATTTTCTTGTGAAGATTTTTTTTAAGTTGAAATTTGCTATTTAATGCTAACCAAACTGAAGGAAAAAAAATTAAGTTAGTAGCACAGACTTTAACGTCTATCTGCATTTTTAGTCATGGCAGTTTTAAATGGACATGGAATGCTTACCTGGGAGGGCAATTGTTGGGATGGTTCAGCTAATACTGAGGGGTTTATCCTTAAAGATCCCCTGAGCTAGTCAGAAAAGAGAGAAGCAAGTTGGACTCTGCGAGGTTGGAAGAAGAGCGAATCAGTCCCAACAAACAAAAATGGACAAGGGAGCAAACAGAAGCCACAAAAGCCACCTTCTATTCCCGGCGTCCAGGCTGGAAACGTGGACTTGCGACGTGGATGGTGTTGTGCACCTCTCACTGGTCCGCTCTGCCTGGTTCCCCTCTCGCCAGTTGCTGTGAAGTAACTCTCCAAGCATCTCTTCTGTGACTTGCCTAATTCAGAATAGATAGGCACCCACACACGGGTAAGCATTCGGCGCTTACATTTACAACTGGCAAGATCTTTCTCCCTGCAACACTGCTCCCCATTGCCCCCTCCACCATGTCCTGCCACCAATCAAACCAATTACCATCTCTCTCCATCCAGTGCTCTTCTTTGCCCAACCCAACACCTCAAAATATGCTCCCTTGATCCATGAGATTTTTTTTTATAAACCATAAATTCACAGATGTAAGAATTTTACCCCTGATCTGCAACACATGAAATGTTTTTGATCTTAAGGTCCTCTCTGCCACTGCGCTGGCCACACACTCCTGAGTCCAGAATACTCCTTGACATGACTCAGGCTAGAGGAACAATATATCTTTCCTCAAGCCTGGATGCAAATAAACCAGATATTCCAAGGTTCCAGCCTTGCCAAGATGTTTCACTCAAAGAAACAGTCCAGTAACATAACCAGAAATTGTTACAAACAATATTGGTCTTTACTTGTCTGATTCATTATTCACTGTAACTCAATTCCTGATCATCCCTCAATTGCTGTTTCCTCAGATCTTCTGTTTCTCTCATTGATTACTCCTCATTTACCAAATGTATTTTGCTACCAAAATGTAGCAAAATAAGTCTTTTCGTATACAAAGCCAGTCACTACCTCTCTTCCTTCATGCTCTCTCTCTGCTCTTATGTAAATTAACTAACTCGGGCTCTTAGAGGTCTTTCACTTTTTCTCTGATTTGCCCATTAATAAAAGTCTCTGCCCCAAAGGGGAGGCAAGCAATAACAAAAAGGGTGAGGATCTGCCCTTCTCCTACTCCAGTAGGAGCACTGAACAAACTAAAATACTTAATGTAATGCTGATGTGGATCTGAATTGCATATCAATAATTTCATCCACCTTATTAAACAAGGACCTTCTAACCCACAATGATTACACTCATTCCCTAGGACACCTCTTGAATAGCATCAAAGCTGCTGTGGAAGCAACAAGTAGTAAAAGCTGATAGAAACCCAAGCAAACCATGGGCACTAAGTCGCTGTATTTCTCTATGAACCCCGTCTTTCTCTATGTTATATACAAACCATGATTTGTGGTAACTTTAAAAGTCTGAGGAGTGGACTCCTTAATGATAAATTATATATCAACCATGAACATTAACTGATATTTTTTTTAAATGTGGCTCAAAGGCCTGAACTGAAAAATATCTTTTTCTAAGGGACATTCAGAACGTGAAAGTTTGTCAGAATTTTTTGAACAGAGGCAACGTATATCCAGAAAAACACCCTAAAGTTTGCTACTACATATTTCTAAATAATTATTTGGGTCTCAAACTTTTGATGACTAACTTGACCCTCAGTTTTCTAGATTACAGGAGAATGAACGTAATTTCCAACTACCAAGCACGCAGATGTTATGGCCATTGGGAATAGGGATATATCTTATGATAAATTAAATGTCAGCATTTTTATTTTATATATATTGAAACACATATATACAATTAAATTTGAAGTCTTATATTTATGGACTCTTGTGTTTATCCAATTGGCACAAAATTGCTCCATTGTATCATTAAGACTACAAGATCATGCTTGGTTTGTCTCTCCAGAGGAAAGAATACAGAATATTCCTTGTCCTAGATGCTAACCAGGAACAGGACTTCTTAGCTGAATCACTGATCATGTATATCTCCATGTGTGAATATTCATTTAATTTTTTTTTAAAAAATGAAATTTCTAAACCTCTACTGTTGTTTGTTTCTGTTTGGGCACATTATTTTTGCATTCTAAACTAATGGTAGACTACTTTTTAAACAAGCAGTGACAGGTCAGTAAAACATTTGCATTGTGAAGCAGCATTGACCCACAGTAAAAAAACATTATATTAAAACATGCTCTATGATATGACTAGTTAAAGGCAGGAGGCAAGATGTTAAATTATTCTATAATAAAAATTGAATGCGTTTGGGGCATAGAGGCTAGCAGAGAGTGGAACCGGGGACAAGACAATCAATGGCCTGGCCAGAAGACACTGAGCCAGCAAACAATGGGGACAGATGGGCAATTGTTCATGGATGTCAAAGCAGCTGTCATTGATGTTCTCTTTATAGGTCTGACTCTTCAGTAGCGCTGTGTAACCACAGTCTTCAGTTTGAGTAGAAAGTGGATGGTTTAAACAACAAAAATTTATTTTATGTCACTCTGGAGGCTGGAAGACCTAGGTCAGAGTTCCACATGGCTGGAGGTTTGATGAGCACTCTCTTATGTCAACACATAGCCTCTTCCAAGAGAAGAAAACATGTCTCTACTTCTAAAGACATAGTTATATCACGAAAGCTCCAGGCTCTGATGTAATCACCTTCTCAAAGCCCTATCTCTCCAAACCGTCATGGAATGGCATAGGGTTCCACCATTTGAAAGTTGAGCGGACATAAGCATTAAATATACAGTAATCACCCTCAAAGTCTAAGATCACCTCACAACCGAGCTCAGGTCATTAGCCTTTTGCTGAGTAGGAACAATCAGGGCAAGTGAGAAACAGAGGGAGAGGAAGTGGTGTGGAGAACGGGAAGAACAAGGGTCACACCTGAAAAAATCCAAGGCAGAGTCTGGGGACAAAGAGAAGAAACAGCTACTTAAAGAGTGCTG
Source organism: Meriones unguiculatus (assembly GCF_030254825.1). Taxonomy (NCBI): domain Eukaryota; kingdom Metazoa; phylum Chordata; class Mammalia; order Rodentia; family Muridae; genus Meriones; species Meriones unguiculatus. Next base: position 88,938,791 of record NC_083354.1, on the reverse strand, counting down.
GAGATGATGTATACGGTAGGAGCTAAGCTTCTGAGTGAGCGCTGAAGCTGGACAGTGACTGTGATGGTTGAGAAGATTTAGAAACATCCAAGCAGTTGAGATTTGTAGTGCACCATGGGGCTTGGCATCCCCAAAAGCACAGGGCTGAATATTGATAATGGTTGTCACAATGATGAAAGTAGTGGAGACACTATTCTGTGTGCTCCCTTTTCCAGGCTCTTTGGTCCTAAAACCAGAAACGTACACAAACTTATCTGTGGAACCGGGGCTATGCTTTTGGTATATTCAGAGAAACACTCTCTAATCCATCATTATTCTGATGTACAAAAATTGATAAGAAAAAAAAAAACCTCCCTTGCCCCCCCCCACACACAATCTTTTTTTTTTTTTTTATCAGAGAACTTACTGCAAATTATATTCTGTTACACAGCAATGTACTATAGAATTTCTTCATATTAAATGCTTGGAAACATGTTTCAGTGTGTTCCCTTTCTCAAAGCTCTCTGGAAGACACCCCAGTTATTTTTCTCCCAGTCCCACTCTTCCTCTGTCTCCCCCACCCCCATCACTCTCCCCTTGTCCACTGATAGGGGAGGTCCTCCTTATCAGGGCCTGTCAGGGCTTCCTGGATCCTCTTTCTCTGTGGCCTAGTAAGGCCACCCAACCAGGGAGAGCTCATCAAAGAGCAGCCCCTGCTCCCCTTACTAGGGAACCCACATGGAGACTGAGCTGCCAACCAGCTACATCTGAGCAGGGGGTCTAGGTCCTGTCCATGAATGGTAACACGCTAGGTCTTAATTTAGATCTGAAATGTTACATTAGCATGGGATGATGTCTAGTAAAATGAATGTCCCCCAAACTGAACAGGTCGATGTGCTGGCATTTTCTTTCCTCTTGCCTTCTTTTCTCGCCTTCCCATGTCTTCCCTGACACTCATATTTTCCAAATCATATTTAATGATTTTCCAGGCTTTTGTATTTCATTCTTGGTTAGCTATTCCTTCAAACGCCCATTTTTTTTTTCAATTTTTTATTGGTTCTTTGTGACTTTCACATCACGCACCCCAATGTTAAGCTTTTCACCAAACACAGTTCTCAATACATACAGTACAGCTTGGTGCAAATAGTTTTCTAAATTTAGGCCAGCTAGCTTGATAGACCAGCCGAGAACAAGAGAACCTGTCTCAACCAGTGTGGAACACCACCTGAGCTTGTCCTGTGACAGTGTGTGCGTGTGTCTGTGCTTACACACACACACACACACACACACACACACACACCTCTTCCTCCTCTCCACTCTCTTTCCCCTTCTCCCCAGCCCTCCCGCCTGACTCCTCTAAATCATAATCTCTGGTTCTTTGTGCTGTGGGCTTGGATATACTAATCATCACAAATTAACACAATTCTTCAGTGTCTAGGCAAAATGATAACAGTTATAAGGTGCAAATTTCTAAGACATGATCACTAAGATAACAGATCTTACATTAGAGCATTTGGCTTCTAGCAAGTGCATATAGACATGTGACCCTCTGGGATTCATTTCTCTTCTTTCTTTCGCATGATTATCACAATGTCTGAAGTATCCTTTTTCTAGTTACTTTCGGTATTCAAGCTTTTTCATGCTTTCAATAGGCTTTGCTAACAGGGCCAGCTGCATAAGGCTCAAATATTTTAAGGATTTTAAGCCAATGGCACCTGAGAATTAAGTCATTGGTGATGCCTAACATGTTTTTCTCTTTTTATTTTTATTTATTAGAATTTATTCACTTTGTATCCCAACTGTAACCCCTCCCTCAATGCCTCCCAATCCTGCTCTCCCTTCCTCTTCTCCTCCCATGCCCCTCCCCCAGTCCACTGATAAGGAAGGTCCTCCTCCCCTTCCATCTGACCCTAGCCTATCAAGTCTCATCAGGACTGGCTGCATTGTCTTCCTCTGGGGTCTGATAAGGCTGCTCCCACCTCAAGGGGAGGTGATCAAAGAGCCAGCCACTGAGTTCATGTCAGAGACAGCCCCTGTTCCCATTACTAGGGTACCCACTTGGATACTGAGCTGCCATGTGCTACATGTGTGCAGGAGTTTTAGGTTATCTCCATGCATGCATGGTCCTTGGTTGGAGTATCGGTCTCAGAAAAGACCCCTGTGCCCAGATTCCTTGGTTCTATTGCTCTCCTTGTGGAGCTCCTGTCCCCTCCAGGTCTTTCTATCTCCCCCTTCTTTCATAAGATTCCCTGCACTCTGCCCAAAGTTTGGCTCTGAGTCTCAGAATCTACTTTGATACCCTGGGTATCAAAGAGTCTTTGACAGACTCTGGGTAGAGTCTTTCAGAGAAGCCTGAAATTTTAAATGGGATATTTTGTGGGATTGGTATATTCATACCCAGGAACCCTGTACTCATTTGAGGGCATCAGTCTACTTCTTTGTTCGTATTTGTGATTCCAGTGATTCACAGTACCTGAAAATAAACCTTTTTTAAATAAACTCCAAAAGACTTAAAGAATGATTAGGCCCTCAGTTTTTACTGTATTCTACAGGGGAAAAAAGGTAGAGCTTGTCTTATGCAAAAGAAGAGTGTGCCCTTGTTAGAAAGCTATTTTACCAACCGTCCCAGACAAATTAAGTCACTGCAGAATTAGGCACATCCTCTCCCACTGAGGCTACACAAGGCAGCCTGTTTTTTGGGGGTGGAGGAGAGAGGAAGACCACAATCAGGATCTAAAGTGATTAAATAAATTTTTTTTTCAGAAATGAAAATGAAACCAAACCAAAAAGAAAGCTCTTTTACTTGATACGTGTTAGATAAAATGAAGGATGTGGTAATTTGAATGAGAAGTCCTCTACAGACTCACGGATTTGGACACTTGCTCCTCCCCCTCCATTACTTGGGGAGGTTTAGGAGATAAAGTCTTGCTGACGAAGTACATCACTGGTGAGGGGGTGGAGCTTGAGAGTTCATTGTTTCACCCCATTTCTGGATCACTCTGCTTCATGGCTGCAGGTGAGGATGTAAACGCTCAGCCTCCTGTCTCTTGCTGCCACACCTCTCCAGTGTGATGGACTCTTAGACCCCTAGAACTGCAAGTCGAAATAAATTCTTCCTTCCCTAAGTCATTTTGAATTGTGATGTGTTATCCCAGTAACAGAAAAGTAACTAATACAAAGGCAGAATTAGAATATTTTTCTCTCTTCACAACTCTAATTCTTTTCTTTAGGGATTCTTAGAAAGTTTAAACTGGTAAAGGAGACACCAACAGGTGCTAGTCTCTAGAGAATGGATTCTGCTAATTTTCTAGGAATCCAGGGGCTGATGATCAGTACAGATGTGTCTCTCTGTCCACACACAGACACCCTCCCCACCAGCGTGGGTTCTCCATTCCCAGGCCTATCTTCCTTGCCTGTCTCAGCAAAAATGCTCTACCATCTTGCCTTGTTTTGGGTTTGTTTGTTTGTTTGTTTAGGTCGTTTGGTGTTGGTTTTGGTTGGTTGGTTTTTTGTTTTTTTTTTCTGCAAAGTTCCACACTGCAGACTTAGTGATTGCTCATATTCTGAAATACAATGGACATCTTTAGCTATGGGTTTATATTAAACCAAGAACATGCAAGTATAGCCTTGACCAATTGAAATTCTGCTATCAAGTTTCTATCCTTGTCAAATGGAAACAGTTACTTCAACAGTTACTTCAATAGTTACTTCAATTGTAGTAGAGGCTGTTAGCCAGATGTCCATCAGAGCCATCACTCCAACTGCTAGAGGAACTAGAGAACACTAAGGAGGAACAAGTCAGCACCTTCTGAATCAGAACCTCCCCTGGTCTCCTCGAATACAGTCAATTCCCTTTTCTTCTGTCTGTGAGTCACCTTTCTGAGTTTTTGTCTTTGGGACAAGACCACAATTGGAACTAGCAATCTAAAACACATTCTTTTCAAATGCGTTGTTAAAGCATTTTTGATGAGGTGGGAAATAAAGTACAGTGCCATACACTTCAAAGTACAGTGCCATACACTTCATGGGAAATTATCTCATTGTAAGATTTCCAGATTCACTGGCAGTAGGGAGAACATAGGGTTTGGAGAGGTGTCTGTCCTCTTAGGTGCCCCCATAGATCTGAGTGCCAAATCTTTTGAGGTCATCTTATCAATTGTCTGAGTAGATAAACTTCCAGCTCATGTGACTCAGGGGACAAGACCTGTGTAAAGCAAATAGTCCTGTGAGCTGAGAGGAAAGTCTGTAGCAATGATGTTCCAAAATGGCATTTTCTTGGTCAGGTCAGAGAGTACCGCTCAAGCACAAAAATATCACGGGGTTATTATGTATATCCAAACTTAGCAGAGTTGCAGCTGCTGCTAGACACGAGGTTTCAAAGGCCTGAAAGAAGTTCCACAGAGTGCTGAGGAGGGAGAATGTGTACAAACACAACCACCAGCTCCGTATTTGTACTTCAGTTCTTCACCTGTCTAGAATGAAGAACCAGATATCAGTGTAGCCCCCTTTCTTCTGTGAAGTCTTATTTATGTTCCAAATAATCCCCCTTTAGAAATTCTCATCATCTCTCCTCACCAAAAATCACTTCATGGGTAATCCCTCCAAGGGATTTAAAATATCCCTGACTTCATGAAAAATAGCCTCAACAACTTTTATTTATTATTAGATAATATCAATTTTATAAGTTTTCTTTTGATATTTTTAGCATACAAAAGATCAGGGACAAGGTCAACTTCAAAATTAAATAGTTAATAAAACTAAACCAAACGTACTAAAATGTTGGGCCAGAGTCACTCTGCCATTTATCAAATATTTCAATAAGCATATATGTGGCTCCAGGAAAGCTTCTAGCAGACAAATAAAGTGGGTTTTTAAATTTTTATTTGGGGGTGATCTGAGGTCCAGATCTTCTGATCTAGACGTTTATTCCTGCTGTAATGGTGCTTCGTGCAAGTCGCTGAGCATATCTGCTCATCATCATGACCTGCGAAGTGTATGCCCATCTCTCTCTACAGAGAAGATGATCTTATCTCTTCTTTTCCTTTTTCAGCTATTTATAAATTACCTTCCCAATATAATATTTCTTATTGTTAAAAAAATCCACTAACAACCAAGTCCAAGAACTTAGATCCAAGCCCAACCAAAAGGTCCTGCCTGTTGCCTAAGAGGAAAGTCTTCCTAAAGTACATTTATAATTCAAAATTGCTTCACCTGTCTTCCACACAACAGCCTATGCACCTACTGGTTCTTTTCCAAGACATGGGACTGAGTCATGCATTCATTCCAGGCACTCCCATGCAGGCATAGAGTTACATGCCTTTCCAAGGAGATGCGTGTGCCCACAAGTCACTGAAGCAGGCTTGTCCACCATGCAGCATTTGAAGCTTTATTCTTTTTGGTTATTGAAAGGATTCCCGGACCATTAGCAAAGATGAATGGTAGAAGTTGTCTTACTCATTGAAACATACAGAATATGTGCAGATATGTATCTTTCTTAATTGAGAAATTCCATTTGACTATAAATAGTTGTGTTTTTGATTCATAGCCCTCAAGATTCTTGGAAATTTGTTTCTTTGCCTCATCCTAATAGAAGATCCCTAGAAGCAGAAACTGTGGTGATTTGCACAAGGACTTTTTGAGAAAATGGCATAAGGGGATTCTGGTTTCTCCTTTTTATCTCAGCTGTTGGCAAATTGTTATAGCATATAATATCTCTAATTGCAAAAGGCAAGGGTGGCGAGGAAAGGGAAACAAAAATGCTGTTGAGACTGAATACAGGTTTCTACCTGGTCCCATGGAAAGTGTGATAGCAAACACTGCCACAGTTTTTCCCATCTCCAGGCAAGCAAGCCACAGTGCTGTACCCAGTGTCAGCTTCCAGAGAAAAAGAACCACCTCCAGGAAAAAGGGCTTCCATAAGCTGAGGACAAACTCCAGAAGCAGGGGTGGCCATCTAACTCACAGTAGCTGAGAGTTGAATATACCTTCCTTTAGGCTGGATCTCAGGGTCTTCACTGCCATCTAGCTCCCATAGTGCTCAGAGGCACACGATTCTCGCATTAAGTTCCCTTTGCCAGAGTATACCTCCTTTCCAAGCCTTAAGACATTTCAAAGTTCTCCTTCTCTATCCTGGCATCCACCCTGACTTGGGTGGTAAATCATATCATTTTTCCACTGAAAAGTCTTAGACCCTTAAAAGCATTTCAGTCATTGTCTCCCCGATAACACTGGCTAACGTATACACCCTATCCTGTAAGATGGCACCCCAACTTTGTGAGTGTCCTTTCCAGTTTGGGGAGGGAAAAAAATTTCATTCTGCTTTCTTCTCAGGTTTGGAGACAACATGTTTTGTAGCAGGACTACTAAGTTCCATAGTCATGAGCTTATCATACCATCTCCTCTGCCATAACACCGGTTCCTTTCTTTAGGCAATTTAGTGTGAAAGCCCATGGCAGGAGATACTAGTGATGCCAGCCTAGGCTCAGACAGCCAACCCTTTCTGTAGTACAAGGCAATCTTGTCAGAATGAATCAGTTTTCCCTGTAAAAACAGTCTTCTTAAGAAACAGTGTCTTTTGGATATATGCCTAGCAGTGATATGGCTGGATCTTGAGGAAGCCCTATTCCTAGTTGTCTGAGAAAGTGCCAGATTGATTTCCAGAGTGGTTGTACAAGTTTACATTCCCACCAGCAGTGGAGGAGGGTTCCCCTTTCTCCACAACCTCTCCAGCATGTGTTGTCACTTGAGTTTTTCATCTTGGCCATTCTGATAGGTGTAAGGTGAAATCTCAGGGTTGTTTTGATTTGCATTTCCCTAATGGCTAATGACGTTAAGCATTTCTTTAAGTGTTTCTCTGTCATTTGATATTCCTCTACAGAAAGTTCTCTGTTTAGCTCTGTTCCCCATTTTTTAATTAGATTACTTGGTTTGCTGCTTTTCAGCTTCTTTAGTTCTTTATATATACTGGATATGAGTCTTCTGTCAGATAAAGGGTTGGTGAAGATTCTTTCCCAATCTGTAGGCAGTTGTTTTGTTTTGGTGATGGTATCCTTTGCCTTACAGAAGCTTTTCAGTTTCATGAGGTCCCATTTATTGATTGTTGCTCTTAGAGCCTGTGCTGTTGGTGTTCTATTCAGGAAGTTGTCTCCTGTACCACTGAGTTCTAGGGTTTTCCCCACTTTTTCTTCTAACTGATTTAAGAGTCTCAAATACACAATAAAGACATTTGCTCAACCATGTTTGTAGCAGCTTTATTTGTAATAGCCAGAAGCTGGAAACAGCCCAGATGCCCCTCAACTGAAGAATGGATACAGAAATTGTGGTACATCTACACAATAGAGTATTACTCTGCAATGAAAAACAAGGAAATCATAAAATTTGCAGGTAAATGGTGGGACCTGGAAAGGATCATCTTGAGTGAGCTGTCCCAGAAGCAGAAAGACACACACACGGTATATACTCACTCATATAGACATATAACATAGGATAAACCTACTAAAATCTGTACATCTAAAGAAACTAATCAAAAGAGAGGACCCCGACTAAAACACTCAATGCCCATCTTGAAAGGCAAAGAGGATGGACATCAGAAGAAGAAGAAGAAGAAAACAGGAAATAACCTAGGAACCTGCCACAGAGGGCCTCTGAAAGCCTCTGCCCTGCAGACTATCAAAGCAGATGCTGAGACTTATGGTCAACTGTTGGGCAGAGTGCATGGAATCTTATGTAAGAAGTAAGAAATAGTAAGATCTGGAGAGGACAAGAACCCCATAAGGAGAGCAACAGAACCAGAAAATGTGAACACAGGGGTCTTCCCAGAGACTCATACTCTAATCAAGTACCATGCATGGAGATAACCTAGAACCCCTGCACAGATGTAGCCAATGGCAGTTCAGTGTCCAAGTGGGTTACATAGTAATGGGAAGAGGGACTGCCTCTGACATAATCTGATTGGCCTGTTCTTTGCTCACTTCCCCCTGAGGGGGAGCAGCCTTACCAGGCCACAGAAGAGGACAATGCAGCTACTTCTGATGTGATCTGATAGACTAAGGTCAGAAGGAAGGAGAGGAGGACCTCCCCTATCAGTGGGAGGGCCATGCGTAAAGAAGGGGGAGGGAGGGTGGGACCGGGAGTCGGGGAAGGGGGAAGGAGGGGCTTATGGGGGGATACAAAGTGAATAAAGTGTAATAAATAAAATTAAATTAAATTTTAAAAAAAAGAAACTGTCTTGCTATAGACACTGGTTTGGGTACCGCTAGGCTCAGGATCAGTAATGCAGGTAGTATGTTCAGCTTTTATGAATGAATGAGAACTCAATCAAAGCCTTCTTTTCTCCTGCCATGTCTACATCATCCAAAAGCCCATTCATATAAGCCTGAAGGGCTGGGGACAGAGGAAGGCTGAGATCATGTCGACACCACCGTTTAGCTTGTTATCAGTATCTCAGACCAAAGTTATGTCCATTTTATACTGAGCGTTAAAGGCTACCCAAGGTTCTCTTTCATAGATGTCTTTTGGTCTTTTTGGTCTTTTTGGTCTTTTGGTCTGGCTGAACCATGTGTCTAGCCAACTAAATCATTCACTGTTGTTAGTTTATGTATTTCCAGTCACCTAAGTTACTCATCACTGTACACAGTCTCCAAATATCTACTTCCATCTACTACCCCTTCCAACAAAAGGACTAAAACAGATCATTATCTGGAAAAAAAAAAAAAAAAGGCCCACCTGTCATTCAGTTCCCCCTTTTTCATGTGACTAGAACAGAAAGCAGTCCTTTTCTAGCTTACACGTAAGTAGCAGACTGACTAATAATGAATCAAGCTCGGGCTTTTGTCTCTTCCATTGTTAGTGGCAAGGAACTCCCATATCCCTTATCTGAGAACCAAGGGAGCTGCACGAATGAAACATTGGCATGTGAAATAAGTACAGGTGGTACTCACCTGACGTTTGCTCTAGGCCCATGCTGGATCTACTCTTTCCACTTTGTAATAGATTTGCTGCCAGGCCCAAACTTACTACACATTGTGGTGGCATCCAGGTCAGGATGGGAAGGTATAACTGACTGGTCACTTGATATTAAGCAAATAGATGCTCAAATTCAACATGGCCTAATAAAATGAGCCTGTGTTTTAAAATAGTATCTGATATTCTGTACCAGGTAGCATGGTCTTACTCTGGGACTCTTTGCTCTAATTCTTTTATAGCAGCTTTCCAGAAAGAATCCTAGGAGTGTCATCTTCTAGAGATTTCTCCAACACTGTTAACTCTGCAAGCTCCGTAGCCCAAATGGTAGAGATACCTGTTACACAACCTGAGCTTGCTACTGCATTCTTTCCATTCATAGATCCACTTCACACTAGCAGTCTTCTAAATTATCAATAAATGGGTCACAGTGCTGCTTCCAAGTGCAAAGATGTAGGAAGGAATACATCTCATTCTAACATTGGGAAGAGTAAAGCTGGGGGAAGATGCTAGTACATGCCTTCCAAAGCTGAAATCTACTTTTAAAAATCATGACTACCAGGATCCTGACTCTTTATAATTTGTCTTGTTTCATCTGGAACATGAGTGTCTTGTGGAGAGAGGCATTGATGGCCTGTGTTTTGCGTCATATCCAATGAACAATGTTGGGATACGAAAGAACGCTCACAAGCCAGGGCTGACTGTCCACCCCACATGAGTGTGAACTTCTGATACTCATGTTTGTGGCTACTGAAAAGAATGTGTTTGTCAGTTCTGCAGCATCATACCAGCTCAGGAGAGTGACAGTCTGCACTAATAAAGAGGCCACGTTTGGCAAAGCAGCTGTGACTAGTTACATTTTCATTAGTTGACTGTCATTCTCTCATGCGCCATCAGTTTTTGCAGGAACCAGACTGGTACGTTAATTGCGGATGTAATGAAGATGACCATCCCTGTATCACTTACATTTTTAATCTTCCACCATCTCCAAAAGTGGCATTGTCTGTAATCTGTTATTTCTTTCAAAAATGGAGATAGTGCCCGGGGCTTCTCTCATTCAGTAGCTTTTACATATGAAGTAAATGAAACAAGAGCTAAATACATTAATTTGGAATGTGCATTCACAAATAGAGGAAATGGATTTTGGATGAGTCTTTAACGTCAAAGAACAGTACTAGACAAAGACCAGGATTCATTTTCATTCTTGACACCCAATGCCTCTGCTCTAACAGGAGCTGAGTGAGAAACTTTGAAACCTTTGAATCGACAAAGACAGATCCATTAGCCCTTGAAATATTAGGGTGGATTCTTTTGCAAATAGTAAAGTTCATCTAGGAATTAGTAGCATGTCTCTAAAGGAAGGAATTGGCATATTTACTTGCTAATTGGAATTTATGAGTCTTTTCCTATGGATTTCTGGCCATTTCTTCAGTTGCTGAGTTTTATGTTCAACCATGATATCCAAATTTAAAAAAGAAAAAGGAAAAAAGAGTGTGATTCTCCATAAAGGCATCTGCTCACATACTCATCATTCACTTTGATCATACAAGTTCATTAACGTTATTGCTTGAATTTCTGTACTCACAATCAAAAGTGTAACGTTGTCTCTACATTTCTAAGTTTTCTCACACAGTAACTGGATGCACTCTGTAGTTACCACAAATCTTCCAGTGGTGCTGAAACAAATAAGCCTTTACTTCCAAGGATGACTTACAAAGAAAGCAAAATAATCAGGCCTCTACTTCAGTCCGTACTTGTACTTCAGACTCTCCAGAGGGCTGTCTGAGGCTCTTGTCACATGCAATGCTTATCCACATTTTGTCTGGCCCCTGGATTTTCCACAGATTAAGTGGTCGGGAATGTCAACTTTAATTCAACCTGAGCCACTCACAAAATCTGGGGAATGATGGGACAATCTTGTCACCCCATACAGTTTTTTGAAGTATAAAATGACATGAACACTGCAGAGTAAAACACACGATTGTACAAGATTTCTTTTTTTAATTTTAACTTTAATTTTTATATTAATTACAGTTTATTCACTTTGTATCCCAGCTGTAGTCTCCTCCCTCATTCTCCCTCATTCCCTCCTAATCCCGCCCTTCTTTCCTCATCTTCTACCATGTTCCTCTCCAAGTCCACTGATAGGGGAGGTCCTCCTCAACTTCCATCTGACCCTAGCCAATTAGGTTTCATCAGGACAGGCTGCATTGTCTTCCTCTGGGGCCTGGTAATGGAGCTCCCCCCTTAGGGGGAGGTGATCAAAGAGCCAGCCACTGAGTTCACATCAGAGACAGTCCCTGTTCCCCTTATTAGGGTACCTACTTGGAGACTGAGCTGCCATGGGCTACTTCTGTCCAGGGGTTCTAGGTTATCTCTATGAATGATCCTTGGTTGGAATATCAGTCTCAGAAAGGAGCCCTGAGACCAAATTTTTTGGTTCTGTTGCTTTCCTTGTGGAGCTCCTGTCCCCTCCAGGTCTTTCTATCTTCCCTCTTCTTTCATGATTGCCTAGAATTTTGACAATTGGGTGACGTATCAGTTCCATCTGGAAACAACCCAGATGTCCCTCTACTGAGGAATGGATACAGAAATTGTGGTGCATTTACACAATAATGCTGCTCAGCAATTAAAAACAAAGAAATCATGAAATTTTCACACAAATGGTGGGATCTAGAAAAGATCATCCCGAGTGAGGTATCCCAGAAGCAGAAAGACACACATGGTATATACTCAACTTATAAGTGGATATTAGATATATAGTACAGGATAAACATATTAAAATCTGTAAACTTAAAGAAGCTAAGCAAGAAGGAGGACCCTAGGTAAGATGATCAATCCTCACTCAGAGATAAAAAAGTACATTTAAATGCAAGTTTTGTTCTTTCTCAAAAAAGAGCAAAAATTGTTTAGTAAATTTTTCTGTAATGATGAAAATATCTTCTACATGCACTATACCACATGAAAGCCAGTAGTCACATGGGCTACTGGGTATGTAGCTAGTGTGATTGGTAAACTAAAGTCTTATTTACTTTTGAAAAATTGTGTGTGTGCATGTTCGTTCATGTGCATGTGTGTGTGTATGTGTGTGTGTGTGTGTGTGGTTTGTGTTTTAGACAGTCTCTCATTGGCCCAGAGCTCATAAAGTAGGTTGGCTATCTGGCCAACCAGCATGCCTCAAGGACTCATCTGTCTCTGCTTGTGCAGTGTAGGGATTAAAAGCACATACCACCAAACCCAACTTTTTATTAACGTGTGTTGTGGGGATCAAGCTAAGGTTTTCATGCTCCCGTAGCAACCACTTTACCGACTGGGCTGTAGAAGCGAATCCCTTTACTTTATTTCAGAATTACTAAGTCATACAGTAGAGCTGGCTGTTAGTGCCCTGGAATGTACAGGTGCCTAGATGGTTCATATTTTGAAAACTTTAATAAAAGAACAAAAAATATCTGTTTGCCTACTGTAAGTTCTTAATATGAATCTGCATCATTCTTTGATGCTTTTCAGAGAGGAATAATGACATAAAACATGGAGTCCAATTTAAAAGTTATGTAGGACAACCTGGAAAGGTAACATTTTAGAAAGATAAAAGCTAGGCAACATTCATGAAATCATAATGAATATTACAACAGCAACTCTCCCCCCCAAAAAAAACAAAACAAAAACAAAACAAAATGCTGCTAACTGAACTGAACAAGCAACTAAGTAAGGAGAAAGGTGAATTCAGAACTTGTTGTTTGTTGACAAAAATATGTTATACAAACCCGTAAGACAGAAGCTGCTGTTTCCCCATTGTCCTCTTGAGAGGTCGCAAGAGTTCGTCTAGCTTCTGGAACGAACACAAATGACTTTAGATGTTGGATGCACTGATGACTTTCAAGTTCACGAGGTGCATGTGAATCAGCCTTCGATAAGTATGTAGGATTCCAACTTCATAAGGTCCCACTGTATCAAGAAAAAGACAACAGACTGTGTTTATGTGTTGAACCTGGAAACTGAGACAAGGCCATAGGGGACAGTCAGAGCACTAAATCGTGTTGTGATCAGCGAAGAGTCATGGGAACACAGAGAGTAAGAAATAGTGCCACACTAGGGCAGAAGGGTGCTTGGAAGTGTTCCTTTCTTAGCTCTCTTATCCGTTTCCCTCCCCACACATGAATGTACTGACTTGTAGAATCATTGCTTCTGTGGCTTGCACACAATATGACATGAAGGAGAGAGGTTTAAAAGGTTTCTCTTTCTCTTTTAGCTTCTCTTTCTTTCAAAAAAAAAAAAAAAAAAAAAACAACCCATGACTACAAAATCTTTTTAAATTGTCTATTCCTTAACCAAGAGAGGATCTGAGCTCAGTTGACAGGCAAGAATTATATGTTTGGCTGAGGACAGTACAATGGATTGATAAGTCTAAATTAAAGTGGCATGCTTTCTACCTTTTCCAAAATATTTCCAGTCATTTCTCCTGGGGAAGGATTCCCATAATTGGTATTTAAAGTGTAGCCCCCCATTGGTTTTAACTAACTATCAAACTAAGCAGCTTCTACATTTTTCAACTGCATGCTAATTTGTGTCTGCCTTAACACCAGGAAGTACTTTCTCTGAGATTCAGTTTCCTGTACTCAGGTTGTAACACTTCCCAAATTAGGTCAACAACCTTTGAGAATAAAATTATTCAATTCAAGAAGAAGTCTATTTCCAGGAGTTAGTCACTTGCTGCATCTATTAGGAACTTGTTCAGTTATATCAATTCAACTTGGACAGTGGTGTCTTGATTTGTGTTCCCAGAGATGTAGAAATTGCTAAGATTGGATTCTGGTTCTCACTGGAACCCTAAATTAGTCCTCTGAAAGCCCTAAAACCGAAAAGATTGTCCAGCCACATTCCTGAAACGTCACAGATCATGCTCCCAGTACTGGCATGTGTTTGAAGACAATGCTTTATCAACGGGAACAATCGGATCATAGAAGAGCTGTGACCAGTCTCAGAAGGACTGTTGACTAGTCTCAAATACTTTTCACCCATTTTTGAAACTTTAATAAAAGTAAAATCTGTGGTCCAGGTCAGGAGACCAGCAAGAATGCAGAAGGAATTCAAGGGAATGTGGAAAGGAATGGTAGAGAATGCAACTTGGGGTCTCTGAATTGGGGAATGTGCCTAGATGTGAATCTTTTGGCCAGAGATATCGGGCAATGTAAGCCAAACTTATTAGTGAATTCCAAAGGTAGGGGAAATGTCTCTGTTTTATATTGAATGCTGCTTGAAACAAATGGGCCATCAGCCAAGGGTGTGGACATCTTTTTCACTACGAACCTTTCCCCTTTAACGACATATTTTGTAATGGGATTTGACGTGTAATACAAACATAGTTCCCAACGCATGCATTATCCATCTCAGTTGCTAACAATACTAAAATTAGTTTCTCTGTTTTTCCCATTTTAAATCTGTACTGTCTTACCAATAGCCACCCACTGATTTTCAAATGTTAATGGTATGTGTTGGCTGACTGTATAATACCAATTTTCATTTTTAGTACCTAGGGACATTTTCATTGGAGTGTAGATTGCTCAAAAACACTTGATGGACAATAAAACTAGATGTCTACACATAAGAGTTGGCAAGCTTTTCTTGAATGCATAAAACAATGCAGATGGAAAATTTTAAGTTATACTTGATTCATTTAAGAAAATGGGTAGTGGAATAGTTTACTCATAAATTCAGGATATGCATATTCTTTCATTTGTGTTTTTACTTTGGATTTTTTGGTCCAGCTCTATAGACAAAGTTGGTCTCAGACTTCTGCCTCTGCCTTTCAACTGATGGAATTACAGGTATATACCATTATGCTTGGCCCAGAACTTGCATATTTAAACTCAAATTCTGAATGAATGCTTTGAACAGACACAATCTTTATTTATGTATTACTGTGTCTGGTTTTATGTTGAGGTCTTTGATCCAATTGGACTTTAGTTTTGTGCAGGGTGATAAGCATGGATCTATTGGCATTTTTCTACATGTAGATATCCAGTTAGACCAGCACTATTTGTTGAAGATGCTATCTTTTTTTCCATTGTATGGTTTTGGTGTCTTTGTCAAAAATCAGGTGTCCATAAGTGTGTGGGTTTATTTCTGGGTCTTCTATTTGGTTCCATTGATCCACTATTCTGTTTCTATGCAAGTACCATGAAGTTTTAATTACTCTTGCTCTATAGTATAGCTTGAGATCAGGAATGGAGATACCTCCAGAAGATCTTTCATTGTAGAGGATTGTTTTAGCAATTCTGGGTTTCTTGTTATTCCATATGAAGTTGAGAATTTTTCTTTCAAGGTCTGTAAAGAATTGTTTTGGTAATTTGATGGGAATTGCATTGAATCTATAGATTGTTTTTGGTAAGATAGTCATTTTTACTATGTTAATCCTGCCAAGCCATGAGCATGGGAGATCTTTCCATCTTCTGATATCTTCTTCTAATTCTTTCTTCAGAGACTTGAAATTTTTTTCATACAAGTCTTTGACTTCCTTGGTTAGGGTTACTCCGAGGTACCTTATGTCATTTGTGGCTATTGTGAAGGGTGTTGTTTCCCTAATTTCTTTCTCAGCCCTTTTGTCTTTTGTATACAAGAGGGCTACTGATTTTTTTTTTGAGTTAATTTTGTATCCAGCCACTTTTCTGAAGGTGTTTATCAGCTCATGTTAATGTTCTAATTTTATTCAAGAACATAGATTTATTAGTATGTATTAATGATTTATAACAAGAGTGGATTTTATTATAATTCTTTCCTAGACGTGTACAATGTATCTTGATAGAGTTTCCCTCCCACTTCTGCTGATCCCTTTTCCTTTCCCAACCAGTCTCCCTTCTACTTTCATGTCTAGTTTTGTGTATGCAACACAGTGAGCCTCATTAGCGTTGCTTATAGGACCTCATAGGAGCTCCCTCTTTCACAGCAGCCGTTGATTTCCAGTAGCTCCTTAGAGAGGAGTGGAGACTTCTGAGTCTCTCCCAATTTCATGGCAGCAGATATTTGGACACGGTCTTGCATAGGTAATCAAGCTGCTATAAAAGAACACAATTTTTGAAAATGGTTACATTGAATTATATATACTTCTTACACAAAGGTCATGATTTTTGTAAGGAAATAAAGTAAACTTTTCAAGACAAGGTATCACTATGTAGCCCTAGATGGCCTGGAATTCACAGAAATTCACAAGTCCCGAGTGCTGAAATTAATGGTGTATGCTATCACCTCAGGCCTCAGGAAAGTTTTTAAAAGACCAAGCATATAGCTTTACTTTCCCTGTAATTTCAATGTTATAACATATGAAAAGAGGAGATGATTAACCATGTAGATACTTTGAAAATCAATCCATAGGTATAAAGCCTTTGCTTTTTCTGCAGGCATAAAAATTTACTCTGGAATCATACAGAAGAAATGATGATATTCTATTGCCATTCTCCACCTTCAACAGTTACTAAAATGAGATTCAGGGCTCAAAGCTATTAGTGTGGAATAGTCACCTTCAACAGATATTCAACCAAGGGGATCTACAGGACTATGAAGTTCATGCTTCTACACATCCTACGTAGAGACTGATCTATGTAATATGTAGGATTTAAGGAGATGAGCACATAAACTCCATAATTAAGCAGACTGGAAACCTGCATGTCCGATCATTGGGTACGTAGCATTTACATCAAATGACAAAGGATAGAAGAGGACAGAGACAGGCAGATAGAGATAGGCAGATTCTAGAGTAGGCAGATTTCAAGGGCAGGGGGCCAGCTACTTTATACAAATTGATCAGATCAGACAGGCCTTTCTCCTTCCTTTGGGAACCAGTGATTAGAAAGGCAAAAAACAAAAACAAAAACAAAAACAAAAAAAAACACTAGGATTATTTTAATAGAGGATTCTTTCATGTGAAAGAAAATAGCAGGAAGTAGGAAATCACCCCTAACACAGACTTTCTAGTCTCTTTTACTGAAAGATTGTGTTTCAGTGAATAGACTAACTTGAAAAGGAGGTTGAGAGACAAAGAAGGCATAATACAAGTAAAGGATGATTACTAACATTGAATTAAAAAGTCACTCACATATGACATACATGTAGAAATTTGGGGGCTGGAAAGATGGATCAGTAGTAAAGAGCACTTGCTGCTCTGGCAGACAACCTGAGTTTGGGTCTCAGTGCTGATGTCATAACCTGTAAACACAGCTTGTGGGGAGGAGGCAGGGGGATTAAAAGATCTCCTGTCCTCCTCAGGCTCCAGCACACATGCCATCCCCTCACAGAGACATGTAAATAAAGAAATAAGTAAGTAAGAAAATTTAATAGAATTTTGGGCTGGAGGATCTAGCCCAATAGTAGAGTTATAGAAGAGCATATATGAGGTCTTAGGCTCAATTCCCAGTGTCAGCAAAATAATGATAATGATAATGTGAACTTAGACTGGATTTTTTTAGCCCACTAAAGGTGAACTTACCCACCATACATAGGGCCTGTGTTGAATGCTCAGCACAACTAAAAATAAATATAAAAAAGTAAGATCATAACATTTTCCACAGCTCTCTTTTCCTTTGCTAATGCTTATGTTAAATAGTTAATGGTGATGGTTACACAATAAAGTGAATGTTCTTAATTTCAAAGAAATATGCACTTTAAATTTTAAAACTGATAAATGTTATGTTTCGTGTTTGCTATAAAAATAACTTTGAGAGTAAATGAAATGAAAAGTGATTAATAAACAAACAGAACTGTCTTGAATCTAGTGTCTAAATATTTAGCAAATAGCCCAGCTTCAAAAAACAAATTACTTTAAAAGCATTAAAAGGAAAAAGTGATTCTAATGATAATTGTGTGTATGTTTTGGCTTGTGCCCTAATGTTTGTTAAAACATTATTCTGGAAGTTTCTGAAAGACCATTTCTGGATAAGATTGGCATTTAAATTGGCGGAATTTGAACAAGGCAGGTTGCCTGCCAATATGGTGAATGGCTTTGTCCAATCGGTCAGGATTAAGTGGAGTAAAAGGGTGCTCCACCCCCACCCCTAAAGGGAGAATTTTTTAGCAGAGAGACTTTAGACTTATCTACTCCATGACCTCTGTTCTTCATGGTTCTACAGCAGACTGCCTTTGAGAGGTAACTGCAATCTTCCTGAGTTTACAGGCTGTTCACCCCCCCCCCCATCATATGTAGGACTCACAAAGCCTTCATAGTCAGTTAAATCAACTTCTGTAATGTAAGTAGAGAAAATATAGAAGCCAGCATTTATCCCATTGGTTCTGTTTCTCCAAAGAACACCAAGAAAAACATGTATACGTATATGTAGACAGACACAGATCAAAACATACTTTACAATTTATGCACAGATCCATTCTCTGTTCTACAGTTAATGTGTTTGTGTGTGTACGTTTGCATATAAATATTCGTATGTAACGACAATTAATTTTAAAAAGAGGCCATGGATTTGAGAAAGAGCACAAAGGCTTTGAAGGGAGGAAAGGGAAGGGGGAAATGATGTAATTATAATTTCAAAAAGAAAAGAACAAAACTTAAGGAAGGGGACTCTCTTTTAACTCACAGTCTGAAGATACAGAGCATCTCAGGGGGAGGTCATGGCGACAGGAACTTGAGGCAGCTCCTCATATTGCATCTGCAATCAGGAAGCAGACAGTGATGAATTTCATGCTCAGATAGCTTCTTTCTTTCCATGAAACATAGGACCCAAGCCCAGTGAGTGGTGCCCACCTCCTTAAGACCTTCCACTTCAATTACCCAGTCAAACACTTAGGCCCAGAGGCTAGTTTAGTCTGCATAATTCTTCACAGTGTGCCCAGAGGTATGTCTCCTAGGTAATCTCAGATTCTGTCAAGTTGAAAATTACACTAATCATTATGATGAATACAAATTAAGAGTGCTTTGCAGAGGATGTAGAGACCACAGTAGTGAACACTTTTTGGTATTTTTTCTTTTTTTAATATTTTTATTTTTTTATATTGATTACAATTTAATCACTTTGTATCATAGCTGTAGCCCCCTCCCTCATTTCCTCCCAATCTTACCCTCCTTCATCTACCCCTATGCCCTTCTCCAAGTCCACTGATAGTGGAGGTCCTCTTCCCCTTCCATCTGACCATGGCTTTTCAGGTCTCATCAGAACTGGCTGGATTATCCTCCTCTGTGGCCTGGCAAGGCTGCTGCCCCTCAGGGGAGGGTGCAAAGAGCCAGCCACTGAGTTCATGTCAGAGACAGTCCCTGTTCCCTTTACTAGGGTACCCACTTGGATACTGAGCTGCCATGGGCTACATTTGAGCAGGGGTTCTAGGTTATCTCCATGCATTGTCCTTGGTCAGAGTATCAGTCTCAGAAAAGACTCCTGTGCCCAGATATTTTTGTTCTGTTGTTCTCCTTGTGGAGCTCCTGTCATCTCCAGGTCTTACTATCTCCCCCTTCTTTCCTAAGATTCCCTGCACTCTGCCCAAAGTTTGACTCTGAGTCTCAGCATCTGCTTTGATACCCTGCTGGGTAGAATCTTTCAGAGGCCCTCTGTGGTAGGTTCCTGTCCTGTTTCCAGTTTTCTCCTTCTTCCAAAGTCTATTCCATTTGTCTTTCTGAATGAGGAATGATTCTCTTACCCAGGGTCCTCTTTCTTGTTTAGCTTCTTTAGATGTACAGATTTTAGTATATTTATCCTATCTTATAGGTCTAGAATCCACTTATAAGTGAGTATATAGCGTGCTTGTGTCTTTCTGCTTCTGGGATACCTCACTCAGGATGATCTTTTCTAGATCCTACCATTAGCCTGCAAATTTCATGATCTCCTTGTTTTTCATTGCTGAGTAGTATTCCATTGTGTAAAAATACCACAATTTCTATATCCATTCCTCTGTTGAAGGACATCTGGGTTGTTTCTAGGTTCTGGCTATTACAAATAAAGCTGCACGAACATGGTTGAACAAATGTCCTTGCTGTGTACTTGAGTATATTTGGGATATATGCCTAGGAGTGATATAGCTGCATCTTGAGGAAGGGCTATTCCTAATTGTCTAAGAAAGCACCAGATTGATTTCCAAAGTGGTTGTACAAGTTTACATTTCCACCAGCAATGAAGGAGAGTTTCCTTTCTCCACATCCTCTCCAGCATGTGTAGTCTTTTGAGTTTTTGATCTTAACCATTCTGATGGTGTAAGGTGAAATCTCAGGATCGTTTTGATTTGCATCTCCCTGATGACTAAGGACGTTGTGCATTTCTTTAAGTGTTTCTCTGACATTCTATATTCCTCTACAGGAAATTCTCTGTTTAGCTCTGTACCCCATTTTTAATTGGATTACTTGATTTGTAGCTTTTTAACTTCTTTAGTTCTTTACATATTCTGAATATTAGCCCTCTGTCAGATATAGGGTTGTTGAAGATCCTTTCCCAGACTGTAGGCTGTTATTTTGTTCTGCTGACAGTGTCCTTTGCTTTACAGAAGCTTTTCAGTTTCATGAGGTCCCATTTATTGATTGTTGATCTTAGAGCCTGTGCTGTTGGTGTTCTGTTCAGGAAGTTGTCTCCTGTGACAATAAGTTCTAGGCTCTTCCCCACTTTTACTTCTAACAAATGTAGTGTGTCTGGTTTTATATTGAGGTCTTTGATCCACTTGAACTTTAGTTTTATGCAGGGTAATAAATATGGATCTATTTGCATTTTTCTGCATGTTGACATTCAGTTAGACCATCACCATTTGTAGAAGATGCTATCTTTTTTCCAGTGTATGGTTTTGGCTTCTTTGTCAAAAATCAAGTATTTGAAGGTGTGTGGATTTATTTCTGGGTCTTCTATTCAGTTCCACAATTCTGTTTCTATGCCAATACCATGCAGTTTTTATTACTATTGCTCTGTAGTACAGCTTGAGATCAGAGATGGACATACCTTCAGACAATCTGTTGTTATACAGGATTGTTTTGGCAATTCTGGATTTTTTGTTTTTCCATATGAAGTTGAGAATTGTTCTTTCAATTCAATTGTTCTTTCTGTGTTGGTATTTTGATAGAAATTGCACTGAATCTATAGAACTCTTTTGGCAGGATGGCCATTTTCACTATGTTAATTCTACCGATCCAAGAGCATGGAAGGTCTTTCCATCTTCTGATATCTTCTTCAATTTCTTTCTTCAGAGACTTGAAGTCTTTTTCAAACAGGGCTTTCACTTGCTTGGTTAGAGTCACACCAAGGTACTTTATGTTATTAGTGGCTATTGTGAAGGGTATTGTTTCCCTAATTTCTTCCAGCCCTTTTGTCTTTGGTATAAAGGAAAGCTTCTGATTTTTTTTTTTTTTTTTGAGGAAATTTTTTATCCAGTCACTTTGCTGAAGGTATTTATCAGCTGAAGGAGTTCTCTGGTTGAATTTTTGGGGTAGCTAATGTATACTATCATATCATCTGTGAATAGTAATACTTTGACTTCTTCCTTTCTCATTTGTATCCCCTTGATCTCCTTTAGTTGTCTTATTGCTTTAGCTAGGACTTCAAGTACTATGTTGAAGAGATATGGAGAGAGTGGGCAGCCTTGCCTTGTCCCTGATTTCAGTGGGATTGATTTAAGTTTCTCTCCATTTAGTTTGATGTTGGCTATAGGTTTGCTGTATATTTTCTTTACTATGTTTAGGTATGTGCTTCGTATCCCTGATCTCTGCAAGACTTTAAACATGAATGGGTGTTGGATTTTGTCAAATGCTTTTTCAGCATCTAAGGAGATAATCATGTGGTTTTTCTTCTTCACTTTTATATGGTGGATTACATTGATGGATTTCCATATATTGATCCACCCTTGCCTTCTTGGGATGAAGCCTACTTGGATATGGTCGAAAATATCTTTTATGTGTCCTTGGATTCAGTTTGTAAGTATTTTATTAAATATTTTTGCATCAAAGTCTTTGTATGGTTTAGGTATCAAGGTGATTGTAGCTTCATAGAATGAGTTCCTTCTGTTTCTACTTTGTGGCATAGTTTGAAGAGAATTGGAGTTAGATCTTCTTTGAAGGTCTGGTAGAATTCTTCACTGAAACCATCTGGTCCTGGGCTTTTCTTGGAAGGGAGACTTAATGACTGCTTCTATTTCCTTGGGGGATATAGGAATATTAATCTATTTACCTGATCTTGATTTAATTTTGGTAAATGGAATCTATCAAGAAAATTGTCCATTTCATTTAGATTTTCAATTTTTTGACTTACAGGCTTTTGTAGTAAGACCTAATAATTTTTTTTTATTTCCTCAGTGTCTATTGTTATGTCCCCTTTTTTGTTTCTTATTTTTGCTGATTTGGATAGTTTCTCTCGCCTTTTAGTTAGTTTGGCTAAGGGTTTGTCTATATTGTTGATTTTCTCAAAGAGCCAGCTCTTGGTTTCAATGGTTCTTTGAATTGCTTTATTTGTTTCTAATTTATTGATTTCAGCCTTGAGCTTGACTATTTCCATCCATCTAACTCCTCTTGGGTATGTCTGCTTCTTTTGTTCTAGGGCTTTCATGTGAGCCATTAAGTTGCTTTTATGAGACATTTCAAATTTCTTAAAGGCACTTAGTGCTATGAATTTTCCTCTTAGCACTGCTTTCATTGTGTCCCATAAGTTTCGGTATGTTGTGCCTTCATTTTCATTGAATTTTAGGAAGTCTTTAATTTCTTTATTTCTTCCCTAACCCAGCTGTCATTGAGTAGTGATTTTTTCAGTTTCTATTTGTGTGTAGGCTTTTTGCTATTTCTGTTGTTGTTGAGGTTTAGTTTTAGTCCATGGTCGTCAGATAGGATACTAGAGATTATTTCAATCTTCTTGTATCTGCTGAGACTTGCTTTGTGACCAACTATATGGTCTATTTTGGAGAAGGTTCCATGAGGTGCTGAAAAGAAGATTTACTCTTCTGTAGACATCTATTAGGTCCATTTGATTTAGGACCTCTGTAAGTGCCATTATTTCTGTATTTAGCTTCTGTCTGGATGATCTGTCTCTTGGTGAGAGTGGAGTGTTTAAGTCTCCCACTATTAAGGTGTTGGGATCGATGTGTGATTTGAGCTTTACTAATGTTTCATTTACAAATGTAAGTGCTCTTGTATTTGGGGCATAGATGTTCAGAATCATGATGTCTTCCTGGTGGATTTTTCCTTTGATGAGAATGAAGTGCCCCCTACTCATCTTTTTTTATTAAATTTGGTTGAAAGTCTGTTTTATTAGATATTAGGATAGGTACCCTGGCTCGTTTTCTGGGTCCATTTGCTTGAAAAATATTTTCAAGCTCTTTACTCTGATATAGTCTTTATCTTTATTGCAGAGGTGTGTTTCTTGGATGCAGCAGAATGTTGGATCCTCTTTCTTCAACTATTCTGTTAGTCTGTGTCTTTTTATTGGAGAGTCAAGTTCATTGATTTTGTTAGATAATAGTGAATGTTAGTTCTTTTTATTGTGGAGTTGGTGGTGTTACTGTGATTCATTGCTTGTTTTCTTTTAATTTTTTGTTGTGAAGTTATCTATATCCTATGTTTTCTTGGGTGTAGTTGTTTTCATTGTATTGAGTTTTCCTTATAGTATCTTCTGTAGGGCTGGTTTGCTGTGTAGATATTGTTTAAATTTAGTTTTGTCATGGAATATTTTGTTTTTCCCATCTATGTTGATTGAAAGCTTTGCTGGTTATAGTAGTCTGGGTTGGCATCTGTGGTCCCTTAAAGTCTGTGTAACATCTGCTCAGGCCCTTCTGTATTTCATAGTTTCTGTTGAGTAGCCTAGTGTGATTCTGATAGGTCTACCTTTATATGTTACCTGGCCTTTTTTCCTTGCTTCTTTTAATATCTTTTCTTTGTTCTGTAGATTTAGTGTTTTGACTATTATGTGCCATGAGGAGTTTCTTTTCTGGTCTAGTCTATGTGGTGTTCTGTAGGCCTCTTGTATGTTTATGAACATCTCTTTCTTTAGGTTGGGAAAATTTTCTTCTATTATGTTCTTGATAATATTTTCTGGACCTTGAAGCCTAGAATCTTCTTTTTCATCTTTTCATAGCATCCTTGATTTTTTGGATGTTTTATGTTTGGAACTTTTCAGATTTTCCCTTTTTTGAGAGAAGTATTAATTTATGCAAGTGTATCCTCAGTGCCTGAGATTCTCTCTTCCATCTCTTGTATTCTATTGGTGATGCTTACCTTTGTAGTACTTGATCTTTTCTCTAAGTTCTCCCAGGTTTTCTCTGTTTGTGTTTCCTTTACTGATTCTAATTGTTTTCATGCCTTGCACCATTTCCTTCATTTGTTTGAATGTGGATTCCTATCTTTCTATGATGGTCTCTATTTTTTGTTCATTTCTTCTCTATATGCCACTAATTGTGCCTCTATTTGTTTGGCTATATTTCTTTGAGAGCTTTGTTTGTTTCCTCTTTATTTGCTTCCATTTGTATGGCTATTTCTTTGAGTGATTTGTTCATTTCCTCTTTATGTGCCTCTAATAACTGGATAAGCATAGCTTTAAAATCATTTTCCTGTGTTTCTGATGAAGTGAAATATTCATTGATTTGGGGGTTACTGATGAAGTCATGATCTCCTGATTTTAGTTGGGTATATTCTTACGCTGACCTCTAGCCATCTGCTTATCAGTAACCTTCACTGTTTATTCCTGGAGGCTGGATCCATCTTTCTTTTGTGTCTGGAGTGTTCTTCAGGAAGATGAGAGAGGTCCACTGGATTGAGAGTGTTTATTGGTATTATAGCTGTACCTATGGGAGGAAGATCCACAGGTGCAGATGCACATGTGCTTGTGAGCAAGCGTGTGCATGTACATGAAAGTGTACCTTTGAGAACAGAGTGCTAGAGAGTGTAGATGCCTGGAATGTGTGTCAGGGGGTGGTGCAGGTGCAGGAGGGGGTGTGGGCACTGTTGGTGTTCATGGGTGCAATTCGCATGCACAGATTCTCTGAATAACTCAGTTGCCTATGAGTCACTGGTATTCAGCTCTTTCTGGGCTCCAGGAGTTGTTTCCCTGGACTCCACTGGTAGACCCTCAGATCAGGGGCTCCAATGTTGAGAAAGCTATCCCAAGAATCCCTATGTTGCCTACAGTGTTGCTGTGGGTGGGAGGGATCCGATATCTGGCTGCTAGCATTGAGGGACCCAGGATCTGGGGCTCTGAAGACACTCGCTTGAAGGTGCACTCACTTTCTAGCAGATCTAATTGGAAATCATAGGGGTTCCCCTGTTCTCTACTCTCAGATTTAGGCCTGCTGAGGTAAAGAGGGGATAGGAGCTCCTTCAGTTCAGTGGTGCTGTAGCCGCAGAATTTGGAGGCTGGTATAGTGGTCCACTGGGAGTTTAGCCACAGCAGCAGAACTGGGAGGCCACCAGACAGATGCAGACCTGGGTGGCCTGGTGAACCTGGGTGGACCAGCAGACCTGGGTGGCCCATACAGCTGCCTGCCCACCACTGAGAGACAGGGCAGCCAGTACAGTCACTGGCTGGGAGGCCCTCTGGGGCCCATACAGCTGCTCATGAACCAGAGACTGGGAAGGTTGGTACAGCTGGCAGCCGCTCCTGAGGAACTAGGAGGATCCCCCTCTGCTGTCTCCATCACTGAGCAGGGAGTTCTGTGCTATGAGCTGCAGACACTGTGAGGTGCCTTCACTGAGGAGGAGGGAAGGTCTGTCAAGGGGAAGTGCAGGGGGATCAAATGTTTGCTATTCTCATTTCCAGAGAAGTCTGCAGGTGAACTGAATCCAAACGGTCTCAGCACACGTGTTGTCCCTTCTCACCCAGGAAGACTCAGTGTTGATGTTCTGGCTTCAGTTGCTCCTCCACTCACCAATTTTGGAGCTTCAAATCCTCTGCCTCTCAGATACGGTGCACGCTAGTCGCCACCATCTTGGATCCCACTTTTTGGCATTTTTTAAAAAGCAATTGTCCAACCTCTTAGGGTAAATTCTGATAGAATTTTATTTCAAAGGCTACTCATATTTAGTTACTTTAATCAAATTTATAGATACATCATTTACATATAAAATATGCCATTTTTAAATGTATGGCTCGATTATGACCAACACACTTTGACAGATACACTCACATATTTATCACTACAGTCAAGATACAAAATGCATTAAATACAAAGTTCATGTATGATAATTTACAATCAACTTCACATTATCACTGGTCCATCTGGATTAAACTCATTTCCTTTTTCTAGAATTTCCTAGAAATGGGTTCTTCTGCATCTGCTCTTTTGAATCTAACTTCTTTCACTCAGCATGGTTTTGTCATTCTGCTACATTATTCTATTCATCGGTAGTTCATTTCTTTTTTTCCACTTATTCTTATTTTGTAAAATTAATATCCACAGTGTTTATGTATCCATTTACTTTGTCATGGAAATCTGGGTTACTTCTAGATTGGGCTATTACTCAAAAATATGTTAGTTCCTATGTAAGTCTCTGTATATTGTCTCAGTTAAATTTCTATTAATGGTAAAACACTACAACCAAAGGCAACTTGGTGTAATGAGCCTCCCCCCCCCAAGCCTGGACACAACTGACATCATGTTGGAGACAGGCTCCAGTGCCTGCCAAAAGGTGAACAAATACATAATCCACCAAAGACCTTGTCCATAGTTCAAGGACCAAGGAAACCCCCTCACTGTACTAAGCTTACTTTTGAGTCTCTGTAGTTTTGCTTCTTGCTAACTGCTCTTGGTAACTGAAGTTTGTCAACCAGGATATGGTTTTTGTTCATAAAAGACAAGAAAAAAAAATTGGCGAGGTTTGGGCAGCATCATTTGGGCAAGTTTTTCTTACAGCCTCAGGCCAAAAATACAAACTTTCTATTCTGTTTTAAGAGTGTCCATGTATGCTGTCTTGTGGGCTTACCACACAACACTGAAAAAGAAATGGTCTGTTTTGGCTTACAGTTTTATATCGTAGCCTATCACTGAGGTGAAGTCCGGTCAGGAACTCAAGCAGGGCAGGAACCTGGAGGCAGGAGCGGATGCACAGGCCGTGGAGGGGTGCTGCTTACTAGCTTGCTCTTCACAACTCAGTCTGCTTTCTTAGAGCACCCAAGACCACCAGCCCAGGGGCGACAACACCTTCAGTGACCTGGGTCCTTCTACATCAGTCGTTAATTAGGTGCCCCACAGGCTTGACCAAATGCCAACCTGATGGGCATTCTCTCAATTGAGGTTCCCTCTTCCAAAATGACTTTAACTTGTGTCAACTTGACATAAAAAATAGGCAGCATATACATGAATAAAATTTTATTCTTCTTGGGTAGATAGTAGAGTATAATGATGAGCCGTTAATTTTATACTAACCAGTCAAACACTCTTCCATTTTGTAAATGGGTTTTCCATTTTTCATGCCCATCAGAACATGAGAAATTTTGCTCTTGTCTTCACCAATAGGAGGTTTTGTCAGTCTTTTCCGTTTCAAACACTCCTTTTGTGTTGAATATTTAACTAGCATCATTGCTGGCTTATCTTCCATATATTTAACTTGATCTTGGTGTGTGTCTCTGGTTGCCCCAATGTTTCTACTTTATAAGAAGACTGTGACATCTACATTCACATAAAAGGTAAGCAGTGAGAAGAGAATGCTTTCAATTCACCATTTAATTTGCTGTATAAATCTCATCCTCTATTTTTTCTACAAATTAAAAAGTAAACATTCTTTTGTCTTAAAATATTAACTGTAAAGAAATTTAGGAACAAAGAAAACATTTATTTTATTTTCCTTCATATTTACAGTTAGTAACTTTTTTTCCTTCATGTGATCTGAATTTCCATCTACTCCTATTTGAGTCAGTCTGAAAAACTTTCTTTCTCTTGAGTAAAACCATAACAGTGATGGATTCTTTTGTTTTTCTGAGAAATTATTTGCATTGTTTTCATTTTTGAAGTCTGCTTTCACTAGGTTTGGAATTGTAAATTTCATAAAAATGGTGAGTGCTCTCTGTCACAAACAACTCCACATTTGGCTAAGGCTGAGGATCTGGCTTGCTTCCATGTATGTGGACCTATCTGCATTGCCCACATGGCACGCTGGGGTTGGCTACCCAGAGGCTATTTAAGCTGTGGGCTGGCTTTCCCCAGGGTCCGATGATTGTTCAAGGTTCCTGAATAAACTGCATTGAAAAAAAAAATTCATTTAGTTGCCCTACACCTTCAGAATACTCTTCTATTTCACCATCTACACTGCAGATATGCTGTTGTTGGCTTATGTAATTTTTAATAGAGGCTTTCTGCTAATGCTTGCCTTCTCAATAAGGTATCATTGACAACTGACTGATCTTTAGGTCCTTTGTGTGTTTTCAGGGTTGTCACAGTGTTTTACCTTTATATTTATTTTGCTTAGATGTCATTGGGGGCCTTTGATTTATGGGTTTATGGTTTTCAGCAAGCATTTTCCCCCAATTATTTACTTATTTAATTAGCATTCTTGGTTTTTTTCCACTGAGACTCCAAGTACACAAAGGTTAGTCTAGAAGTGTATGCCCTTGAGAGCAGGATGGAATCCGCCTTCATGGTCCTCAGCCATTTTAATGAGTGCTTCAGTTCAGATACGTTCTATTGATGACTCAAAATTATCTATTCATTTTTTACATTTTATTGGTTCTTTGTGACTTTCACATCATGTATCACAATCCTGCTCATCTCCCCATCCTCACATCTCCCCTTCATCCTTTCGATCTCTCTCCAAACTAAAAGCAGTACAACAAAACTACAACAAAAACAAAGCATAGAAAACATCTATCTCATCTTGGGAGCTATAGTATGTCACAGTGTGTCCCACAGTATAACCCTTCTTATATAGCATCTCCTTCTGCAAATGTTCATTGCAATGAGTCATTGGTCTGCTTCAAGATCTCTGGCTTCTGTGATACTATCAATATTGGATCCTCATTATGACTCCTTCCAGTTATCCTGTTGTCATAGAGATCTTGCAGCTTTGGAACAGCAGGACTGGCCCTTTCAATCATCGCGGTTGAGACAAATTTTGTGGTGGGCCAACTTAGAGCCCTGGATCAAGGCCTGGGTGGTAGCCAAGCTGGTCAGCACACCAGCTCTCTCCCTTTTCCACATGACCAGGGTGAACTCTCCAACACTGCTTCGGCTAGGCCACCCAATGCTGCCATTGGCAAAAGGCAGAGTATGCTCTCCGGCTCTCATGCCCTCGGGGCTGGCTCACCTGTACCCATGCCTCCAGAGTCAGTTCCGTTGTGCTGCCCAGGCAAGGCACAGGGCTCACTCTCACGACTGTTGCAGCCTGTAAGTGGCTAAGCCAGCTCCCTCACTCTCAAACCCCGGGGCTGGCTCACCATGCCTTCACCTTCAGGGCCATCTCCACTGTGTTGTCCAGGCAAGACACAGTACCTGCTCTCCTGAGTACTAGCTCTTCTGCTCTCATGCCCTCAGGGCCAGCTTTCTTGCAATCTCACCTTTGGGGCTGGCTCACCTCCACCAGCATTAGCTCTTTCTGGTCAGGGCCCTCTCTCCCTAGTGCTACAGGTGATGATGGACACCAGGGATAGCCCTCCTGAGCTTATGACCCAGTGGGCAGCTTTCCAGACTGTCGTAAGTGGTGGTGGGCCATCATCTCTGCACCCATGCCACCCCACAGATAATGAGTGGCAGAGTAAGCTTTCCCACACTCATGCTCTCAGGGCCAGCTCACCCACACCCCTGCCACCAGGGTCAGCGCCACTGTGCTGCCTGGATGAGGTGCAGGACCTTCTCTCCCAAGTGTTGCCAGTGGTGAGAGATGGAGCCAGCTGTCCAGGGTGTTGCATCCAGTGAGGGGCAAAGCCAATTATGAAAAGCTCCTGAACATCCATCAAATCCCAGAGGATGCCCCGACCGGGGACATCCCCATGTTTGCTAGTGGCAATATGACCTACCGTCATTGACATCAACTCCTGCCAAGGAGTAGACACAGATTCAGACTTGGTCCTCAGCAGCAACTCAGGTCTCGACCTCTCCATTGGCCTGGATGGTGGAGCTGGCCACTTACAACAGGCTGCTCCTCTCAACCCTTGAGTCTACAGTCTCATCTTCATACTGTCCAAGCTGCTCTCCTTTCTGATCACCACATGTTTGCACACTGCGGTGGCTCCAGATGCAGGCTGGCCACATAGCTCATGGGCCCCTGGGTGACACCCTCCATTCTCACTGCGTGGTAGGCTGTCCATGGCCTGTCTTTGTCACACACAAGAGAGCAGGTTTGGGCATGGCATGGCGTCCTGCAGGTCTCTGACTGTCTTTCTCCTTCTATGCTTTGCTGCCTGGATTTGATTTGATCTGATCTGATTTGATTTTATTGTTATGAATTCTAGACATAAAACAGCATTAGCCAACCAAGCCAGGCATCAAGCTAGGATGAACAAACTGTCATCTGTTCCTTCCCTTCCTTCCCTTCCCTTCCCTTCCCTTCCCTTCCCTTCCCTTCCCTTCCCTTCCCTTCCCTTCCCTTCCCTTCCCTTCCCTTCCCTTCCCTTCCCTTCCCTTCCCTTCCCTTGCAACAAAGGTAAACATGCTCTATTATCACTCCTGACTGATATAAGAACACCACCATCAACAAAGTGTCTCTTTGCCCATTGCCTGGGGGGAGGGGGTGTCAAAATTACTCATATTCCCTTATGAGCTGTGGTCAGATGTGAACTTACATGAACTATTACTCCAGATAGTATGTTTTTTACTTCTTAAAGTCACATTTAGTCTTTATTATATCCCCCAGGTTTTTGTTTTTGTTTTTTTTCTCATGATCTTTTTTAAGTCCATCATATTCATTAGTTCTATCACCTAAAATTTCTGGGTAATTTTCTAGATTGATTTTTCTTCTGGCTATTAATCATATTTACATTCTTCTTGGCCATCAAGTAATTTTGGTTTGGAAATGAGGCATTGTGATCTCGTATCATGATTATCTGGACTTTTGTTATTTCCCTTTTGAGGTTGTCAAAATTTGGGAGAGTAGACATGATTTAGTATGTAAAGCACTTGCCAAACACAAGGACTAAGTTCATATACCTAGAACCCACATAAATCCAGACACAGTCACAAACACCTATAATTACAGCCCCTTTACTGAAAGATGCAAAGTAGAAACAGGAGAATCCCTCAGAGTTCATGGGCCAGCTGCAATGTCATAGAGGGATGAAGATCAAGACAAGGTCTCAGACAAGGCAGAATACAAGTACTAACACTAGAGACTGTCCTCTGACCTTCACACATGCCCTGTATCATGTACATGTTAGCACTCAAATACAGAGCCTTGCAAACACACATATACATATCACACACACACAGAGAACCTAGATTAAACAAAAATAGACAATGAAATTATTTGCAAATAAACTAGATTTCCGTGAAGGGTTGGGATGTAGATGCATGAACAGACAGTGAAAGTGGTTTCTCTCTAAATCTCATTCAGCTGTTTTAAGGTACAAACACTTAGGTATTCAGTGATGCTTTTTCTACTTCTGATGGTCTAATTGTAAGTACATTGTTCTCCCTGAGTCATGCACTGTCTACCGTTATCACTCATCAGTAGCTCTGTGCTCAGCCCCATGCGATTTTGTAATATGCATGAATGCCTCAATATTCAGCAGTGAGAGCATTAAAAGAAATGCCTCTTTAAGTCTGGAGCTTGTCTCCTTTTGTCCTCTGTGCGGCAAATTCTTACTGCTTAAACTACCATAAACGTTGAAGATAATGCTGGGGATTAAATCAAGGGCCTTGTGCATACTAGGCATGTACTCTATCACAGCATTCGTTTTGAGACATAGTCTCAGTAAATTGCCCAAGCTGGCCTTAAACTTTCTGTAGCTCAGATAGACTTTGAACAGGTGATCCTTCTGCTCTTTGCCTTCCTGGGGAACTAGAATTACAGACCTATGTCATCAGGTGCTCAGCTCATAAACTCCTCTCTCTCTTTCTCTCTGTCTCTCTCTCTCTCACACACACACCCCTTATCTCTTTCTTTCCTCCCCAGTAACTCCTTCCTTTTTGCGTGATAAGCATTTCCCTTTCCTCATCTTAGTTCCAGTCTTGATAAATATAGCTTAGAAACACAGGAAAGCCATACTGATATTTGCAATATATGAGAACTCGGAGGGTAGCATTCATTATATATTTTCTTTAAATTTTAAAAGAAAAATGAAACAATGCCAGAGACTGCAATAACTATTATTCACCATGGTCAAATACAAAAATATGTATGTGTCCTTACAAGAAGCCCACCAGAGATAAGCACTCAGACACAGAATACAGCCAGTTGAAAGGCTTTATTCCAACTGTCTGGAACCACACCCAAAGCTTTGGGCACCTAGGGGTGGTGTTGAGTATCCAGAACAGGGGTTTTTAAAGGCAGAGATCTTGTCCAGTTAAACAGTTTGAAGGAAGCAGTCTTAACAGAAGCTAAGATAAGCAGTCAGCCAGCCAGAAGAGGTTCCACACAAACAGGCAGCTAAGATAAGCAGTTTGCTGAAGGAGATTCCACACAAACAATGGTTTTAACAAAGGTGAAGAAGATAAGTC
Source organism: Meriones unguiculatus (assembly GCF_030254825.1). Lineage (NCBI taxonomy): Eukaryota > Metazoa > Chordata > Mammalia > Rodentia > Muridae > Meriones > Meriones unguiculatus. The sequence goes on along the minus strand of NC_083354.1, from coordinate 88,906,322 downwards.
AGCTAAGACATCCTGACTTTTGATTGCTAGAAGTTTGTCACGGGATTCTCCACCAAGGAGATTAGATTCTAGTTAAATCCAGTATGGCCTCAGCAAAAATACAAGATGGAGGAATCTCTGCACTGTCTTGCCCATCATGATTTAACATTTTGATAACATACACCAGTATTCCTCTCAAGAACTGTCATGGCCTTTGAAATCTTATTAGTTATTTATGGAAGTATTAATTCCCCACATTTTCACGTACCATTTTCTAGTCTTTTAGATCTTTGTTCATTTGACAGGAGGAATCAGCCTATTGTTTTACGTTATACAACTTTAGCTACTATGTGAACATCTTTTTCCCAATATTTATGAACTAAGCCCATCGGTTAGAGTTGCATTCTTGTGCCTCCTTTCATTGATCGGTGCCTTGTAGTAGCAAAGGTAAACATTTTAGGATGAAATGGTTTAGAGAGAAAGTGAGCAAACAAATGTGTGGCTGTTAGAATTCTTGCCAGTGTCAAGTTCTCTCTCATCCAATTGTACACTCTACTTTACTTGACCCAACATCCTTAGTACAAATTCTAGTCATACTCTTTCACACTGGCTGGCATATATCTGTCAGTTTCTTTAGCACAACAGTGTTTTACTTTATCAGACCAGCAGCTCCCAGTCTGGCTGTGCAGATACTTGGCTCTTAATGCAAGATACCAGTTGCCCAACAGGAAATTTAATCTAGGCCCAACTCGTGCAAGAACCTGGCTCATTTGGGACCTTTGTACTGCCTTTTAAAAAGGATCCATCCTTAATTTATAATGGGAATGATATACCAACTCTATAAACTTATAGATTTCTGGGGACTTGGTTCTAAAGTACATAACTTGTATTTTACCATCCCAGGGTTACCTGCCTTCTCCATTTGTTCCCTGAGCTTGATACAAAACATCTCCTGAAATATCTACCTTCTCTCAAGCCTTCCTACTTGAATGATTAACTCAGCCTGCTCTTTGGCTCTGTCCTCTGGCTCTGGGACATTTAAAGGTTTCCTGGAATGCTCACAGTGGACAGTCTAGCTTTTATCTTTACCTTGAGTTGGTGAACAATATCTCTACATCTGCCACCATCTCTAATAATTTAACAGTTATCAAAAGTGTCAACCAGTTCCCCAGTTCCTATTCTTACCATTTCCTTCATACTAAAGTGTTCTGTTATCTGCTGTGTCCTCTTCCACCTATATGCACTGTTGCTTCATTCTTGGTAAAAATTTCTCATGACTGCCCTTCCTTTGCATGCCAAGAATTACCATCATTCCACCTACTGCTGGTAATGGTGTCCTCAGAGCCCAAGTATCTGTGAGCGATCCATCCACAAAATTCCATTCCAGAAACCACTTCCCAGGATTAGTCGTGTTCCACTAGCTTGTGTTCATTTTCTGGAAACAGAGTTAGAGGATTGCATGAAAGTCAATGGGGACTGTAGGAGACTTCTCTTGAAAGCTACAACTGACAGGATGTGTGGAAGGATGACAGAGGATGAACTGACATTCAGTAGGCTTTCAACTGAGACCTCAGACAGTCTTAAGGGTGTCAGGGTGGCTCCCCAGAGTTGTCGTAAAGTAAAATAAGGGTTCAGAGCTTTTAGACCCCAGACATTGACTCTGAGCAAGGCCAGGGTCTTGAGAAAGGCCATTTCCTCTACTCAAGGACAATTTCCAGGCACAGTGAAGTTATGAGCCTTTAAGAGCTGAGGTGCTGAGCAGCAGAGGAATGGCCTCGAAGGTGAAATCTGGATGGAGAATCATAGTATGCTAAACTTTTTTCCTGAAACTCCTGACTATCTACAGCTCACCTAGGTCAGTGTCTCTAAGGCTTTGTATCAAAGTTCAGTGTTTTTGAGAGAACGGTGATATTGTTCCAATTATCATGCTACTGCCTTTCCAAGTGGCCCTTTTTACACTGTGCTCTCACCATGATGGCATCGCAGTTAGGCCAATACAAGTCCCCAGACTTCTTCATCATCTCCCTAGGGCATTTCCCTCAGCCTCATTGGATCCTTCAAAAATATGGCAGCTCCCGGACCACAGTCTCTCCACAGGGGCCTGAGCTCTGCAGAGCCCATGTCACCAAGCTTCATTAATCCCCCCAGCTTTTCTTTACTCTCCCTAGCTTTAAGAGAGAATAAATATTTCTTGTAGGCACTTTACCGGGTTGTCTCCAAGTTCCCCGTTCTGTTTGGGATTTTTGTGGTGGTGGTTGCTGTTGTTTAATTTTTTTTTTCTGTAATCAGTTTCCTACACTCCATATCCTTTGACAAACACCTATTATGGTTTCTGTTGTCTTTCCAGGTTCGGAGTCGTTTGATAAAAAGAAAGAAGGCAGCAGGTGATTGCCTTGTGCTTATGAACAATGAGAGTGTGCAGAGCAAGAACTGATCAAAGATATGAAGACATAGCTTGCTGCACTGAGCTCTGCACGCTTCCAGAAGCACTATTCCTGCAGTGGTTTTCCTTATGGCAGCCAAGCTGTAGGAGGAATGAAGGCAAACCTATGAGTTCATTAAAGATTTGCTAGCACATGGGTGTTTAGAAGGAAAATGGCCAAGCTTATCAAGGACACTGGGAAAAAAATTTTAAGTCGAATTTCCCTGAATAAAGTTCATAACACATTAAAAGTTTTATTCCCAGAGAAATGTAACTGCTTCAGCATATAAATAGAACTAGATAAGAAAGTTGTTTAATATTAAGGCTTAGGAGGGATAAGAGCCCCTTACTCCTTCAAATTTGTCTCAAGTTTCAATGATGTAATGGGAAGTACTCTCTTATGATCAACTATTTCATCAAATGTTTGCTAAGCAAAACTAGATCGTGGCTTTTGAGTCATCATTTGGAGTCTGTGTAGGTTACATTTAGTTAATAAAGAAATAAATAGCTGAACTCTGTTTTGCCTTTTATATCTCATTCTGTCTGCCAAATACTCCAGGCTTTGGGAGGGTCAAGTCAGCACAAACTGCTGCAGATTTCCAAAGCAAGTGTAGATTCTGTAATCTGTTGTGTAACAAGGCTCTGGAGAGCCACCTTGTCAGAGCAAAGACTCTCCCTTAGAGGGAGAAACTTGCCCTTCATTATTACAAAATATGTTGAAGACAACTCATATTCTGAGCGTAGGTGGTTAGATGGGTTTTTAAACTGTTCCTCCCCAAAAGGTGATAGGCTCATACAGCCACTGTCACCTGCCCCTGACATCCTTTAAAACCGTCAAGTTATTTAGATGCAGGAAGCAGTCTCTTTAGCGCATAGATCAATTGTTCCTTCCCTGACACAGACTGGTCCCTCTGAGAAATGTCCCTCTACCCAAGCCATCCTGGGCTCTTCCTTTTACAAACTTTGTTACTTCCAAGCACAGACAGAACTAGAGGTGTTTCTAAAGGTTGTTTTCTCCTGCAAACCAAGTTTCAACATAGAAGGAGTTTTGTCGCTATCTTCGTTGCTGTTGTTGTCATTTGTTTTTTGGTTTTTGTTTTTTGTTTTTCTCCAGAGAGTCATTTGCTGGCATTAATATAGTACTTTAATCATTCAAAGACAGTTCTATTTGGCTATGGCAGTTCTGGCTGCAATGAAGCAAACTCTATTCAAATAAAACCAAAAGGAAAACTTTCCATTTGGAATTGGGCTCTCTCCTGAATATCTCTCCCTGCCCCAAAGTGTTTCAGGCCAGTGAGTATTTGCTGAAATGTGGATGATATCGGGAAAGGACCACCGGAGACAAGAGCCTCTTGTCCGCACACCTTGGGCAGCTTGAACAGTATAAGAACACATCGTGTAAAACAGATTTTCTAGATGAATGGTACTGGGAACTTGGTTTGTAAAGGGACTTGTGCTTGGATGAATAATTAACTCGGGAGTTTGTCTTACTCGTTAATGTGTAACAAACCACCCTGAAAAATAACTACTGAAGCCACTACCACATCTCAGCTCATAGCCCTGCAACCCGAGGCTTTCACCAGGGTGGTGTTTAGCAAGTTCTGGCTGTAGCTTTCTGTCTCTGTGGGTCTATAGTTATCTAGGGAACAGATTGGGACTGGAAAACCCAAGATAGACTTATTCATGGCTCTAGTGCTCCTGTTTCAGCTAATCTCCGTAGACTGTTAACGGCCCATGCTTCCTGTAATTACTGTTCTCTTTAGTGTCATTTGGGGAACTATTTCACCTAGGCTGTTTTTCTCTGTTACGTGCTTTTTACAGCCCATGGGTACTGCTCCCAACCTCCCACGTGACAGCTGAACTGTTCAACCCTCTGTGCCTTCACCTCCCCATCTGACTTCAGCTTCTGCCTCAGCCCTGACAAACACCAAGTGGATGTCAATGGCTTACGAACAGAGTCGTCTTATTTGTGGTTTTACCTGTAGTCTCTGACACTGCACCTGTAACTGAATGAGAGATCAGTATTTACCTGTTGAAGAAGTGTGACTTAAGAGCCAAATTGTGAATTTTAAAAAGATTTAATTCCACTGCTATGGAATTTCCACAAATAAATAACAGAGATGGGTAAAGGGAAGTAAAGTCCAGAAATTCAAATGATGAGTCATGATGATGAGGTAACGGCAGTATTTGATAAAATCTGCTATTTCATCTGCACATTTAACTGAGGTGTATTTTTCTGAAGAAGAATAGGAAGACAGTAAAAATCAGTTAATACAGAGCTAGGAAACAATAAAATTAAAGAGTATGTTCAACATTTATGAATCTATGAAACACGTTACAAAATCATTTTAAAGTAAAGATATCTTTCTCTTCTCGGTTTCTTTTAACTACTTGTGTGATTTCAAGCTATTCTCTAATTCCTATTTCCTGCATATCGTGATGTATAGAAAAATAAACCCAGAAAAAGAAATCAAGGAGTCTTGGGGAACAGTACTTACCAAATGGATGAAGGGGACCTGATAGGGCAAAAAAGAATTTAAACAGGAAGCCACTGCAGGAAGTACCTGTCATGGCACCCTGAAATTAATGTAACCAACTAGGGTTGCCCAAATATAGCAAAGGGCCATGCCTTCAGCAACACTGACAAATCAGTAGATGGGGAACTCATCCCAACAGTGAAGTACAGGACTGGCTACACTGTGAGTCTCATGTCTTTGAAAGAAGGAAATTTCTGGAGAAGGGCTTCACTTTGGGGGATCAGTCAGTGCAGAAAGCAGCTGGAAATGAGTGCTTATGATGGCAGAAGTTGTCTGGCATACCTCGATGTTATCCGGTAAATCCTTTCTCTAGTAACAGAACAAGTTTCGACTTCTGCTTGACAATTTGAGGGCAGTAAGATTCAAATCTCCAGTTTTAAAAATACACCAAAACTCTTTTTGAGGTAGTAGCAACTTTCAGAGATCACTCCTAACCATTTTCATCATAACTCTACTAAAGCACACTATTACAGGAACAGTGTGAGCAAACCACAAAATGGCGCAAAGTTCCTCTTAGAAAGTGCAAAGTTTGTAGAGATGGAGCAGGTGTGCAATGACCATTTGCACCAAGTGTGAGGGGATTTGCTTCCTGGAGGGCTACCTTATGGAAGATGCTACTGCAAATCCCTGGAAATTAGAATGTGAGTGACAGGGAGAATATATAAAGAAGGAAGAAGAGAGGGTTGCATAGCACCCCTTCCCTTCATCATCCAAGAAGCATGTCTACCTACCCTCACCTCCTGGGGGAGGTAGGAGGTAAGGTGAGCCTAGGCTGTCAGCAAGGTAGCAACACTAAGTGTCCTGCACCAGGTAGATGGAAAAGAAAAATGGAAAAGCTCTAAAGCGTGCAAAAATATGAACTTCTCCAGTCCATCTATCCAAATCATGTCTTTGTATGAGATACTTGTTTTCGTGTAGCATGTATTTATTCACTGACTGCCATGTGTCTGCTGTATAGAACACCCAGAAGGATGCAAGAATAAATGTACCTAATTAAGATATTTTCACAGTATTTCAGAGTACAGGAGTTGTAAAAGAAAAGAATAACAAAGTAAACTCAATGGAACTACTGATACAGGGACGCCAACTCACACACAAAACCTTCAACCCAGTCCATCAAGGACTGGCTTAACTTGAGTTGTGTGTCATGAGAGAGAGCTCACCACTGACACTACCAAAAATAGCCTGCTATTCTTGCAAACAGAAGGCCAGAATTAACTGCCATCTGAGCGACTTCACACGGCAGCCAATGAATGCACATGCAGAGATCCAGAGCTAGACATTAGGCAGGGCTCAGGAAATCTTATGGAAGAAAGTGAGAAGGATTAAAAGAGCCAGAGAGGTCAAGGAAACCACAAGAAAAGCTGTAAAAATCAACTACCCTGAACCCATAGGGACCCACAGAGACTGAACCACCAACCAAAGAGTATCCACAGGAGCAAGGGCTGCCTCTGAATCTGTTGTTAACCTTTGGATCCCTTTCTCCCAACTGGGCTGCCTTGTCTATACTCAGTAGAAAAAAATGGACCCCGTCCTACCTGATATGCCTAGGTGGGGTTATACCTAATGGGAAGTCTCTGAGAAGAAAGGGAGGAGGCACGGGGGAGGGAAGGGGAGAGGGAAGGACTGGGAGGAGAGGAGGGGAGGGGAGGAGTGGATAGGAGGAAACTTCCTAGCAGAATGTAAAGTTGATTAATTAATTAATTAGTTAGTTAATAGATTAATGAAATAAAAGAAACTACTGATGCAAACAATATACTGTTTACTAAAAGCCAGATTATATATAACAACTGTAGTTTGAATTCCATATACAATAAACAGGGCTGAAAATCCTGCATACCTTTGTAGCTGTGCATTAGCACTTGAAAACATTCAAATTATTTGCTTTGCTAGTTAGTAAACCTAAGTTTTATATTTACATATATATTCAGTAAAATAAGGGAAAAATAAGTGATCATTATCTAATCTTTCTAATTCTCAAGTCTGTGAAAGTGTCAAAGAACTCACTATTTTGAGCTTAAACCTTTTTCTATCCATCTGAATGACTTCTAATTGTTTTTTTTTTCAACTTCAACTAATTTGTCAGTTCCAAGGATTCTAGAAATAAATGACTGCGGCCTACTCATTGTTCTCACTATCATATGATACCTCATCAAAACCATACAAATGTTTACCCATTACACTACAACCCTTCTGACTGCAAGCAAACACTCAACACATGCCTGGATGAAAAACTAGCAGTTGCATACTATGTGAGGAAACCATTAATCCCGGAGCCATTCTTCCCTAACCATGTTGTTTTGATATACCTCTACATTGTCTCATCTAAGCAAGGCTCAGGGCTTGAGACTCTGTGTCCTGGACAGGTAAGTTTACTGAGCAAAGAAGGCAAGCCAGAGGAAAGAGAGAAGCTGGGAAGAGCTTAGATGCTTCTTTGTGAAATATACTGCCAAATCTTTGCAATAATAACAAATTAGCATTTACTTACTGAAGTCTTCTACATCACACTATTGTTTTGCCTTTCTCATCCCCACAACATGCTTATGTGCTGGACATATATGAGGAAAATCACATCAGTCATACATGCTAAGGCAAGAACGAAAGCTTGAAATGGGATAAATTTTAGCTGATTCCATAAGTAACATTCCACGTTAACCATTATGTTATTTGGTTCCAGCATACCTGAACCATAACAGAGATATATTTCTTCTTTGGTCTTCCTACCAAAATGTGCTTTCTGCATCTAGTAAAGTATAAAAGTCCTTTGAAAAGACTAGGGTAACTACAATGTTATTTCCTAAGAATAAACAAATACATTTAAGGTCGGTTTGAGAAACAGAAAATCAAGTTCTCTACTGAAATTTTACTCGATTTCTATTTCAGGAAGCAACAACAGAGTCAGATGGTCATCCAACTGTCATTTTGTTATTGGTACAGCTAGATTGAAGAATGTGGCACAGACTCAAGAATCTCCTCCCTCGACTCTGGCACTCAACCACCGCTCAGTCACTGGAAAAAAGATTACAACCAGGCAGCTTGCACTCTCCTAGCCTACCCTTGCCATCTCACCTCATCCTGCTGCCCAAAAAGTGGGATGTCAAGCTTATTTATTGGCCCTTTTCTGAAAGAAAGAGAAGGGGATTGTCAACTACACAGTTCCCAAAGGGATGGTATAAAAGCAACATAGAGAAAAGAGAATCTAAGATGGTGGAGTAGAGGTACCCAGCCACTACTTTCTCTACAAAGAACTGTAAAAAACATGAGTGATCACCTTTGAAGATGATGGTTGGAGGAGTGTGCTGGAACTCAGCCATGGAGACTAGGAATCCTATTAGGAACAAAGATCTGGCATGGCAAGTAGAACCCTAACTCTCCAGCCTCGGGTCAGGGGGACTACGGTCTCTGGATTTCAAATAAACAGTAAATGGAAGAGTCCTCAAACCACATTGCTATAGATGGCAGAAATCCTAGACACAGGAGAGTTTCACAATGGACAAAGGCATAGAGCCAATTGGAAGGAGCTGCCTACAATCCTCCAAGTAGCTCTGCTTCAGAGCAGTTCAGAAGGGGTCAGCTCTTTCTAAGCCCCAGAACATTCTACCTTAAAATTAGAGCCCCTCCATTACTACCTTAAGGAGCAAAAGCCCCTAGCTCTCTCTTCTCCCTACTGGTGTGTATTCTAGTATGTTTGTACAAAGCACTGCAACCTTGTGAACACAACTAGATCCACCTGGTTCCCATTAATCCTAACACCCAAACAGTGGCTTGCACTATGGAATGGAAGCATGTCCACACTGAAAAAACAAAAACAAAAACAAACAAACAAACAAAAACAAACAGCAGGCCCCAATCTTTAAGAAACTAAGTATTTTGCCCTTGGAGCCTGGTGCCCGGATTCCACATATATTCCACACTATCAACCACGACAACGACTGGTACTCGCTCACCAGTACAATCTAAGGGTGTAAACTCCTATGTTCGATGCATCCCAACCCAACACCATCCATGTACAGCACTGTAAAATTCAGGTTGTGTCTCCTACCAAGCTTCTTGTGTTTGCAGCACTTGAACCTACAGAGACAGAGGTCATGACCACTGTGCTCTGTATCCATTGACAGAAAACTCTACCCCCCACAAAGGCTCATGCTTGTGGGTTCCAAAGACACATATTTCATTTTTTCATGTTTGTGGTACTGCCATTATTAAGGCTCCAAATGACAAAAGATATTGTTGCTGAGCGGCCTGATAACACATTCACTGAGCCCAGTGTCTCTCTTATAACTGACAAGAGGTCGTTCTCCCTACAAAGCTCAAACCAGTGTAGCCTGAACAAATATCCTCATGCTCCGTCCTCTTAGCATCAACACTCATATTGCCAGTAGTTCCTTCTCCGGAAAATGCCTGCCACCTGCAAGCCAGCACGGCCTCTGCCACCACCTGAAGCCAAGCCTGCCCCCAGTTCTCGAAATCATTCACTTCTGAAGTCTTCATCGAATGCAAAATCACATACCACATCCAGAAAACCCAAAGTGTAAACCACGAGACAATTGGTTCCTGATGATAACTACATCTGGGGAGTTTACACAGAGATTAATACTTTGTGCTTCCTTGTGACTAAGGCCAAAATACACCAACAACCAAATTTTACAACCCATCTACTGGAAAACATCTCTCCTTATGAAAGTGTTTCTATAAAAACATGTATGTTATGCATGTATGTAAAACAGGTAAGTGTTGTACAAGATGTACTGTAAGGACATACAAGAAGTTTTTAAAAAGTAAATTGGTGTAACACTTGAAAATAATTCCCCCAAACTAAATTAAATCTGTGAAATTTTTGAAAAGCAATTGAAAATAATGATCTTAAGGAAACTCAGTGAGATGGAGGAGAATACAAAGAAATGATTCATTGAAATTGAGAAAAAAAATCATTATTTGGATGATAAATTCAACAAAGGATAGAAATCATGAAAAACAATCAATCAAAACCTTGGAGCTGAAAATTTCGTTGAGTGAGAAAAATTGCAGCTAAAAGCTTTAACAACAGACTAGATTGAACGGGAGAAATAATTTCTGAATTTAACCTGTCTTTTTGAAATAACAGTCAAAAAAAGAAGAAATGAATTTTTGAAAGAAGAGAGAAGCATGGACAGAAAGGAAAAGAAAAAAGAAATGATTAGCAAAGCCTATCCTTAGTTCTCCTCCTGCCTGGGGGCTGCTTCTTAGTAGCCCTCTAAGTCAGGAGGGGCAGGAGAAGCAAGCCTGGAATGGATAGCGAGAACTACACCGGGAACAGCTGATGGCTAGTTCAACTTTAATTCCAGAGAACAAAGGTTATACCCCTAGGGGAATGGAGGTGGGAGGGGCTGCAAGAATAGGTGTACATAATTGGTTGGAACTAGGCACTTCAAGGATGCTTGATTTGCATTATACAGCAGGCTCCTATTATGAGAATAGAATCTCAGTACCTAATTAACATATAAACACAAAGGGTGGGGAGAGCTAGCAGGGAACTATGTCAGAGGCTACACCCCAAGTGTGGTTGGGGGAGAAGAATGCATCTAGGGACACTCTTCAGATAAGTCAGGGAGAGAGCCGGGGACCCGCTGGGGGAAGGAAGTTCTACCTTTAGCACTGAGCTCCTAATGGCTGTCCAGTCAAGGCAAGAACTGCAACCTCAAGCATCAGGGTACCTCCAACAGCCTATGTAAATTATAAACCATTAAGGAAATAATTATGAATATTCAAGAAGGATAACAAGATAAAAGACAAAATAGTTATTCAACAAACTAAATTCAGAAAGCCGAATCATTAGAAGAAACTGACGACCAGGTAGATCTAGGGGGCTCAAAGTACTTGTTACTGTCCAAATATAAAATGCCCTAAAGTCTCATACATTTAAAAATTCTATCCCTCACTAGTATCATTTTCAGAGATTGTGAAAGCAGCTTCCTGCTTCTGCCGTGACTTCCCTGATTGCTAACACATTGTCTTCACCACAATGAACTACATCTTTTGGGACTATAAGCCAATGCCACCCCTTTATCCCTTACGTCGCTTTTATAAGGATGTCTCATCACAGCTGCAAGACAGTAACTAAAACACTGGATTATGTTCATTTATGTAGAAGACCCATGTTCACCATCACTCTGCTTCTTAACTGTGGTTATAACCTGACTAGCTGCCATTTCCCAAAATGATAGAGCAAAAGCCTGGACAATCACATTTCATTGGCACTCAGAAACAGGAAGTGAACAGGAAATGAGGTCAGGCTATAAAGCCTCAAGGCCTGTCCCTAATACCTTATTAGATACAGCAAAGGCTTTGCTTCTAAGGGTTCTACAACTTTTTCAAGCAGAGTCACCAACGGAGGGACATTTCACATTCAAATCCCTCACAGGCAGGACCAGAGGCCCATGTACTAATTGATTCTAAATACTGCCAAGTGAAATTTAACACTAATCACCACAAATGCTATAGGCAACTTGTGAAAAGCACTTTTAAGAAAATGCTGAAAATAACAAATGTTCCTGTTCCTTCAGAAGAATCACTATTAAACTAATAAAATATTTCTTGGCAGTAAATATACAGATTAGGAAGAAATGGGATGATATATTCAATTTTGTAAAAGAATGTATCAGTTAAAAATAATAAAAAAGAGAAAATTATGTACAAACAAGTGTTCAGAAATGAAGGATAATTACTTCCTAAGATATGCAAAACAGAGAAAACATTACCAAAATGGACATATAGGAAAATGCTTAAAGGAGTCCTACATCTGGAAGAAACATAGAATAGCTACCATCACGATAACATACAAAGGAATAAAAATCACTGGTAAAATAGATATATAATTTTTTGAGTAATTTATTCTTATTCTACAGAAAACACCAAAACATAAAGGTAAACAGTAAGGTACAGAGAACATACAAAGTAATCTTAACAATGAGGAAAATTACAGTGATAAATTCTATATATTAGTAACCCTATATGCAAAAATCAGATTTCTTAATCAAAATAAGTAGGGTAACTTAATGGTTTTTTTTTAATGTAACCCAGCCCACAAGAAACTCACTTAATATATAGACTGCAAATAAAAAGAGGGAAAATTGTATTCCACAAAAATAGAAAACAAGACAGCTAGACTAGTTACACTTAAATGAGGTAAAGAAGCCTGTAAGTCAAAATTGATTTAAGAAATACTGGAGGTTAATATGTAATAAGTGGCTCAATTTAACAAGAGGAGATGAGATAACAATTACAAATGCATCCCCAACTCTGAAAAACATTGTAAGATCTAAAAGGATAGAAAGATTTCAATTCAGTATCTTTGGGGATTTGAATACCTACTTTCAACAGTGGATAAATCACACAAACCAGAAAAAGTCAGTGAGGAAACAGCAAAGTTAAACTATACCTTAAACCAAATGGATCTAACAAACATTTATAGCACATCTTATACAATAGTCAAATAATTAATATTATTTTCATGAACAAACAGTGTTACTCAAAATATATCACATGTTATCGCACAAAACAATCATCAAAATTTTAAAAACTGAAATCTCATCATCTTCTTTGGTCATAAGGAAATTAAACTAAAGATAAGAATCAGGACTTCCAAGATGGCAGCAGCCAGTATATACTATATCTGAGTGACAAAAGATCAGAGACTGCTTTATCAGAGCCTGAATACCAGGGGCAGCATCCCAACCTCCAATACACAGCTCTACTGGTCCCCCTGTGGAGACTGGCTGGACAATAGGTGCATACAGGATCCCCGTTCTAAGATGGCAGAGTCCAGCCAAATCTTAATGCCAGGATGCTGACTATGAAATACCAGTGCTCTTGTGGTTGACTCCAAAAGGCCAGAACCCACTGGTGTTCCTATGGACTTCTCTCACCATCCTGAAAACAACTCTGGACTTCAGAGACCTGTGGATGCAGGCTTCAGTTCATCTCTACCAGCCGTCTTGAGGAGACTGGCAAGACTTCACTGGATCACAAAGGCCCAAGAAACCCAACAGGTTTGGGGAACAAACAGCCAAAACCACAGGCAACCAAATGGCTAAAGGCCAGCATAAGAACACAATCAACAAAACCCAGGTCAACATGGCTCCCCCAGAACTACCCATCCAAACACTGTATACATTAATGCAGCTGAAACACAGGGAAATGACACTAAATCTATGTTTATAAAGTTGTTAGAGGCATTTAAAGAGAAAAATAATAAATTCATCAAAGAAATACAGGAAAATACAATGAAACAAATAGAGACCATCAAAGACATATGGAAAATACAATCAAACAGGTCAAGGAAATGAATAAAACTGTTCAAAACCTGAAAATGGAAATAGAACCAATATAGAAAGCACAAACTAAGAAAATCCTGGAGAGAGAAAACATAGAGAAGAGAACAGGAACCACACACGTAAGTATCACCAACAGAATACAACAGATAGAGGAGAGAATCGCAGGTGTAGAAGATTGAAAAAAGTCAATACATCTCTCAAAGAAAACATTAAATAAATAAATAAATAAAGCTTCTGGCACAAAACATCCATGAAAGCAAGGACACCATGAAAAGATAAAAATCTAAGAATAATAGGAATTGACGAAAAATAAGATTCCAGGCTCCAAAAACCAGAAAATATTATCAAGAAAATCAAAAAAGAAAATTCCCAAACCTAAATAAAGAGAGGCCTTTACCCATACAAGGCTTACAGAACACCAAATAGACTAGACCAGAAAAGAAATTCCTCCTGCCACATAGTAATCAAAACACTAAATCTACAGAACAAAGAAAAAATATTAAAAGCAGCAAGAGAAAAGGGCTAAGTAACATATAAAGGCAGAACTATCAGAACTACACCTGACTTCTCAACAGAGGCTATGAAAGCCAGAAGGGCCTGGAAGATGTAATGCAGACACTAAGAGAACACAGATGCCAGCCCAGACTAATATACCCAGCAAAGTTTTCAATCAGCATAGAGGAAGAAAACATGATATCCCATGGCAAAATCAAATTTAAACAACATCTATGCACCAACCCAGCCCTCCAGAAGATATGAGAAGGAAAAATTCCAACCCAATGAGATCAACTATATCCAAGAAAACACAGGATATAGTTATCTTCACAACAGCAAAACCAAAAGAAGACAAGCACATAAACATATTATCACCACCAACACCACAATGAAAGGAACTAATAGTTACTTGTCACTAATATCGATCAACATCAATGGTCTCAGCTCTCCAATAAAAAGACACAGACAAATAAAACAATTGCATGAACAGGATTAAACATTCTGCTGCATACAAGAAACACACCTAAGCAACAAAGATAAACATTACATCAGAGTAAGGCCTAGAAAAAGGTTTTCCAAGCAAACAAACCTAAGAAACAAGATGGAGTAGTCATTCTGATATCTAAAAAAATAGATTTTCAACCAAAATTAATCAAAAGAGATGGGGAAGAACACTTCATTCTCATCAAAGAAAGAATCCACCAAGAGAACATCTCAATCCTGAGTATCTATGCCCCCAAAACAAGGGCACCCTCATTTGTAAAAGAAACATTATCAAAGATTAAATCATACATCAGTCCTCACACATTAATAGCGGAGACTTCAGCACCCCACTCTCACAAATGGACAGATCATTGAAACAGAAACTAAACAGTGAAATAATTAAACTAACATAAGTCGTGAATCAAATGAACCTAATTGATGCCTACAGAACTTTTCACTCAAACACAAAAGAATATAATTTTATGTCAGCACCGCATGGAGCCTTCTCCAAAATCCACCATATATTAGGTCACAAAGCAAACCTCAATAGATAGATGAAAATTAAAACAACCCATTGTTAGATGAAAATTAAAACAGCCCATTATTCTTTATCAGATCACCATAGATTAAAGCTAGACCACAACAACAACAGGAATTACAAAAATGCTACACACTCATGGAAACTGAACAACTCCCTGCTCAATGACCACTGGGTCAGGAAAGAAATAAAGGAAGAAATTAAAGACTTCCTAGAATTCAATGAAAATGAAGACACACATAACCAAACTTATGGGACACCATGAAAGCAGTGCTAAGAGGAAAGTTCATAGCACTAAGTGCCTTCATAATGAAATTGGAGAGATCCCATACTAGCAACTTAACAGCTCACCTGAAAGCTTTAGAAGAAGGAGGAGGAGGAGGAGGACTAGAAGAAGAAGAAAGCACACCCAAGAGGAGTAGATGGCAGGAAATAATAAAACTCAGGGCTGAAATCAATGAATTAGAAACAAAGAGAACAACTCAAAGAATCATTGAAACCAAGAGCTGGTTCTCTGAGAAAAATAAACAAGATAGACAATACTAGCCAAACTAAGTAAAAGAGAGAGAAACAGTACCCAAATTGACAAAATTAAAGATGAAAAGTGAGACATAACAATAGACATTGAAGAAATCCAAAGAATCGTTGGGTATCACTTCAAAAGTTTGTATTCCACAAAATTGGGATATCTAAAGGAAATAGACAATTTTCTTGATAGATTTCACTTACCAAAGTTAAATCAAGATCACATGAACAGTGTAAAACAGTCCTATAACCCTTAAGGAAATAGAAGCAGTCATCAAAAGCCTCCCAATCAGGGAGGATACAAGATCGTGGCACTGGGAGGACACTATGTCCGACTGAGGAACAGGACAGCAGTGACTGCACAGCAACCAACAAACCAAACTCTGAGCCCTAAAACACCAGTGGTTGTGTTTCCTAAGTGAGAGGAACTCCCACGGTATGGCAAGCAATCAGGTTTAGGTCACGCAGCTAAACCCCAGAACAGTTCCCTGATCCAGCAGGCTCTCAGTCACCAGCCCAGAGCCACACGCCTGCATGTCCTGATTACCTTCCCAGGCTGAACTGTGGACACCACATGAGACTAGGATTGCCAGTCAAAAGAAAAGCCCACAGTGAAGTAAGCAATCAGGACCGACCTCAGGTCACCCAGACAATCCCTGGAAAAGGTCCTGGGGTCGGGTAAGAACTCAGCCACCAACACAGAGACCCACCTGCACATACAACTCACCAACCCAGACAGAACTGTGGGCCCCAGGGCACTAGAGACTAGGTTTCTCTGTAGGAAGAAAACCCCACAGTGAGAGAAGGGGCAGGTCTAACCTCAGGACTCTCAGCAGTTGCCAGTACTGAGCAGCTCACCTGCACCTGGGTGCTCTACTCACCATCCCAGACAGAACTGTGGACACTAAAACACCACAAACTGGGTCTCCCTGTTGGGAGGAAACCCACCATGGGGGAAACATCAGGTCTGACCTCAGGACACCCAGCTCTGGAAAAGTTTCTAGGTTCCTACAGACTCCAGGCTCTAGCTTCCTGCTAAATCTTGAGTGCTATGTTCACCTGTCACTGATTATCACTTAGGTACTGGAGCACAGAGCTCCAACCTCAGACCTACAGAAGCCTGAGAGCCACTGGATCAGCCTCAGATATTGCTCCAAGATGCAACCAGTTATTCCTAGCTAAACTGACCAAACTGCGGGGCTCCCTGGTTCTTCAAGAGGGCTGTGTCCAGCAAACACAGTGTAAGAGCAGCAGCAGCAGTTCACTAAATTCAGAGCAAGGAACCCAGTGGCAGGGCAGCTGTCTCCAGGACTTCTCCTGGTGAGAGGACAGACCCCCTGACTAACAACAACCACAGTTACCCCATAAGTCTATACACCTGAGGTGAGCTGTGGCAATTCCTGAGAAGCATCCCCATTCAGTTGCCCATACCCAAAAAGCTGAGGAGGTCTCTTTCAGAATCCTGCCAAAGGGATTCTCCCCACCCCAGAATTCCAGCAGGCACCAGAGACTAACAGCCAACACCTGAGACAGCCAGATGGGCAGAGGCCAGCGTAAAAGCACATCAAACAAAAGGCAAAGCAATATGGCATCTCCAGAACCCAGTTATCTAGGGGCAAGTAGCCCCGGACACCCTTACAAAAGTGAAATTCAAGAAGATGACCTAACATCTGTGGTTATGAAGAGGTTAATGGAGGAAACAAATAAAATGCATAAAGAAATAGAGGAAGATAAAGTCAAACAGAGTATGGCCATCCGTAAAGAAATATGGGACGATGCAGCCAAACAGTTTGTGGTGTTCAGAGAGGAAATGATTAAATCACTGAAAGTAATAAAAGAAACAGGAATGTTCAAACAAACAGGTGAAAGATTTGAAGGAAAATATAGTCAGCCAGGTGAAGGAAATCAACAAAACTGTTCAAGATCTGAAGATAGAATTGGAAAAATTAAAGAAAACCCGAAGAGAGGAAATCATGGAGAGGAAGAACTTAAGGAAGAAAACAGGAACTACAGAGGTAAGCATAACCAACAGACTGCAAGAGATGGAAGAAAGAATCTCAGTTGTGGAAGACATAATGAAATAAATCGATGTATCCATCAAAGAAAATGATAGATCTAGAAAATTCCTGACACAAACCAAGAAATCCAAGACAACATGAAAAGACAAAACCTAAGAATAATAGGAATACAGGAAAAAGAAGTTTTCCATCTCTAAGGCCCAGAAAATATTTTCAACAAAATCATAAAAGAAAATTTCCCTAATTTAAAGGAGTGGCCTATAAGCATACAAGAGGCCTACAGAACACCTAATAAATTAGATTAGAAAAGAAAACCCTCCCTCCACATATATTTTCTCCTTTATTGGTAATTCACTATTGTCAAGAAAATTACTTTTTTTTTTGCTGTAATTTTCTCTTTTCTCTGGTTTACTTTATTGCTGTTTAATTTCTAGTTCCATATATTTAGTTTTTATGAAAAACTAACCACTACACTTTTTGCTAATATTGGTTTGATTGTGAAGCAAATGTGCCCCTTCAGTGTACACCTACCTGATGTTTTTTTTTTTCCTTTCCAATTTTTAAGACCTTAATAATCTATCCCACATCTAGATGTATAATAGAATGACCTGGAGTGGAAAAGAGCCCTCCAAGGAGAGGGAAAAAAATCAGCACAGGGATCTTTTCTGAGACTGATACTCCAACCAAGAACCATTCATGGAGATAACCTAGAACCCCTGCACAGATGTAGCCCATGGCAGCTCAGTGTCCAAGTTGGTTCCCTAGTAATGGGAACAGGGACTGTCTCTGACATAAACTGATTGGCCTGCTCTTTGATCACCTCCCCCTCAGGGGGTGGGGTGGGGGCAGCCTTACCAGGCCACAGAGGAAGACAATACAACCACTCCTGATGAGGCCTAACAGACTAGGAGCAGATGGAAGCTGAGGAGGACTTCCCCTATCAGTGGACTGGGAGAGGGGCATGGGTAGAGAAGAGGGAGGGAGGGTGTGATTGAGAGGGAATGAGGGAGGGGGCTACAGTTGGGGTATAAAATGAATAGACTGTAATTAAATAAATTAGTAAATAAATAATTTTTTTAAAAAGGCTTCCAATCAGAAAAAGCCCAGGGCCATATGCTTTTAGCACAGAATTCTTTCAAACTTTCAAAGATGAACTAACACCAATACTCCTCAAACTATTCCACAATAGAAGCAGAAGGAAATTTGCCAAACTCTTTCTATGAGATTACAGTCATTCTGATACATAAACCACACAAAGACTCAACAAAGAAAAAGAATTTCAGACCAATTTCCCTCATCAACATCGATGCAAAAATACTCAATATCAAACCAAATCCAAGAAAACATCAAATACATCATACACCATGATCAAGTAGGCTTCATCCCAGGGATGCAGAGATGGTTCAACATACGAAAATCCATCAATATAATCCACCACATAAACAAATGGAAAGAAAAAGATCAGATGATCATCTCATTAGATGCAGAAAAAGCCTTTGATAAAATCCAACACCCTTTCATTATAAAAGTCTTGGAGAGATCAGGGATATACGGCCATAACTAAAAAATAATAAAGGCTACATACAGCAAGCTGATAGCCAACATCAAAATAAATGGCAAGAAACTCAAAGTAATCTCACTAAAATCAGGGACAAGACAAGACTGTCCAGTTTCTCTCTGTCTTTTCAGTGTACTGGAAGTTCTAGCTAGAGCAATAAGACAACTAAAGGAGATCCAGGGGATATAAAGCAGAAAGGAAGAAATTTAAGTATCTCTATTCACAAATGATATGATAGGATACATAAGTGACCTCAAAAATCCCACCAGAGATCTCCTACAGCTGATAAATACTTTCAACAAAGTGACTGTATACAAGATTAATTGAAAAGAAAAAATCAGTAGCCTTCCTATATACAAACGATAAATGGGCTGAAAAAGAAATTAGAGAAAACACACCCTTCAGAATAGCCACAAATGATATAAAATATCTTGATGTAACTCTAACCAAGCAAGTCAAAGACCTGTATGACAAGTACTGAAAGTCTCCGAAGAAAGAAACTGAAGAAGATATCAGAAGAAGAAAAGATCTCCCCATGCTCATGGGATTAGTAGGATTAGCATAGTAAAACTGGGTAATTTACCAGATGCTATCTACAGACTCAATGAAATCCCCATAAAAATGCCAATGGACTCCCCAAGCAGTGGACTTGGAAAGGGGCAGGGAGGAGATAAGGGAGGAAGGGTGGGGTTGGGAGGAAAAGAGGGAGTGGGATATAGCTTGGATACAGAGTTAATAAAATGTAACTAATAATAAAAATAAAAATAATTTAAAATGCCAATGGAATTTTTACAGACTTTGAAAGAACAACTCTAAACTTCACATAGAAAAACAACAACAAAACAAAATAGCTAAAACAATCCTAAACAATAATAGAACTCCTGGAGGTATCGCCATTCTTGACTTCAAGCTATACCACAGAGCAATAGTGATAAAACTCCATAGTAATAGACTGGTTGATTGATGGAATCAATGGAAATAAACCCACACGCCTATTGACATCTGGTTTTTTTACAAAACAGCCAAAATCATACAATAGAAAAAAAAGTAGTATCTTCAACAAATGGTGCTGGTTTAACTGGATGTCTACATGTAGAAAAAATGCAAACAGATACATATTTATCACCCTGCACAAAACTCAAGTACAAGTGGATCAAAGACCTCAACATAAAACTAGAAACACTAAATCTACTGGAAGGGAAAGTAGAAATCAGCTTTGAACTCATTGACCCAGAAGACAACTTCCTGAACAGAACAGAAACCAATCAAGCCCTAAGATCAATAATTAAATAATGAGACCACTTGAAACTGAAAAAACTTCTGTAAAGCAAAAGACACTGTCAATAGAAGGAAATGGCAGTCTACAGATTGGGAAAAGATCTTCACCAATCCTACATTTGACAAAGAGTTAATATCCAAAATATATAAAGAACTCAAAAAATTAAACATCACCAAACAAAATAACCCAGTTAAAAAAATGGGGCACAGATCTAAAGAGAGAATTCCCAACAAAAGAATATAAAATAGCTTAAAAGCACTTAAAGAAATGCTCAAAGTCCTCAGTCATCAGGAAAATGCAAATCAAAACAACTCTGAGATTCCATCTTAACCTGTCAGAATGGCTACAATCAAAAACTTCAGTGACATCATATGCTGACAAGGATATAGAGGAAGGGGAACCCTCCTCCATTGCTGGTGGAAATGTAAACTTGTACAGCCACTTTGGAAATCAATTTGGTACATTCTCAGATAACTTGGAATAGTTCTACCTCAAGACTCAGCTATCCCAATCCTGGGTATATACCCAAAAGATGTCCTACCATACAATAAGGAGACTTGCTCAACTATGTTCATAGCAGCTTTATTCGTAACAGCTAGAATCTGGAAAGAACTTAAATGTCCCTCAACGAAGAATAGATAAAGAAACTGTGGCACATTTACACAATGGAATACTGCTCAGCTATTAAAAACAAGGAAATCATGGAATTTGCAGGCAAATACACAGAACTAGAAAATATCATCCTGAGTGAGGTAGCACAGACCCAGAAAGACACACAGGGTATATACTCACTTATAAGTAGATTTTAGTCATATAGTACAGAATGACCATACTACAACTCACAGACCCACAGAAGATGAGTAATAAAGAGGATCCAAAGGAGGATCTTTAACTTTCACAAGTAGAATAGACAGCAGAAGTGATTGAAGAGGGAGAAAGGGAAAGAGAAGGAGAGTGGAGAGAAATGAGGGTCAATATTAGAAGTGGGAAAAGAGGGGGCAGAAAGACAGAGGGCTTGCAGAGAGAAGAGAAACCTTGGGCAGGGACTTCTCTATGACAAGCTGGAGACCTATGACAGAGTATGAGGGTGGCTCTAGCTGAGATGCTTAGCAACAGGGGTCATGCAGACTGAAGAGGCCACCCTTTAACTAGACATGACACCTATTGGAGGAAGGGGAACACCAACCCACCCACAAAAACGTTGACCCAAAATTTACCCTGCCTGCAAGATGTGCAGGGATAAAGACAGAGCAGAGATTGCGAGAATGTCTAACCAATGCCTGGCCCAACCTGAGACTCACCCCGTGAAGACAGCCAACCCCTGACAAGATTAATGATATTGTGCTATGCTTGCAGACAGAAAGCCTAGTATAGCTCTCTTCTGAGTGACTCCACCCAGATCCTGATGGAAACAAATTCCAAAACCCACAACCAAACATTGGATGGAGAGCAGGGAGTCTTGTAGAAGAGAGAAGGGAAGGATAAATGGACTCGGAGGAGACAGGAGCTCTACAAAAAGACCAACAGAGACTACTAATCATGGCCCAAGGGATCCTGCAGAGACTGAAGCACCAACCAAGGACAATGGCCTGGACCCCGGCCCCCTACACAGGTGCAGCCAATGGCCAGCTTGGTCCTCAGATGGGTTCCTTAGTAAAGAGAATAGGGGCTGACTCTGACATGGACTCTGTTGCCTGCTTTTCAATCACTTTCACCTGGTACTACCTCTCCAGCCCACAAGGAAAGAGGTTGCTCTCAATCCTGAGGAGACTTGAAATGCTAGGGTAGATGGGCAGGGTGTGTCCCCTTCTTTGAGGAGTAATGGAGAGGAATAAGGGAAACAGGAAGGGAAGGTGGGACCAGAAGGAGAGGAGGGAGGGAGCTACAAGCAGGATGTAAAGTGAATAAATTAAAATTAAAAAAAAAAAAGATGGACCTTCCAACAGCACTTAATGTAATCAAGGTAATCCCTACAGACGTACTCAGAAGTCCATCTCTCAGCTGATTCTGGACTCTGTCAAGCTGACAGTTTAAAAACCAACTATGATATAAATAAAAGCCAAAACAAAACAAATGCAACATTAGTAGACGGAATAAAATAGCAAACATCAGAGCAGAAGTGAATGAAATAGACAAATTCAAAAGAACAATGAAATAAGATTGCCTTTGGGGTGGAAAATGAAGTAAACAAACAAACAACTAAGCTAAACAAATATAAAGGAAAAGAGTCCAAGAAAATAAAATTAGATTTGAAAAAGAGCCATTATAACTAATATATTCTTATACCAAATATTTAAGATTTAACCTTTTGGCATAAAAGGATTATTAAGGACCATTATAAACAACTATACACTAACCAACTAAAAAGCCTGTAACAAACTGATAAGCTTCAGAATACATAAAATCTATAAATACTGCACCACAAGGAAACAGAAAAGTCCTAAGAAGACACAATATAGTAAAGGTCAGGACCTAATGGCTTTGATGGTTAAGTCTACAAAACACTTAAAGAAGAATGATGTCAATTATTTTTTAAACTATTTCAGTGCATTGGATAGGAGAGAACTTTGCCAAACTCACCCTCCAAAGAAAGCATTACAATGATACGAACATCAAAGATGTATCGAATGAGATTGGGAGGAGAAGAGGGTGGAGCTTATGGTCAGGTTGTAAAGTGAATGGATTGATTAATTAATTAAAATACAACAACAAAAGAAAACTAAAACCCAACATTCTTGATGAACATAAACTCAAAAAAAATTATCAGGCAAGAACTAGCAAACTGAATCCAATGAGACATCATAAATTTTATACACCACAATCACATGCAATTCATCCCAGCATGCAAAAACAGCTCAGCATATGCAAAAGAACAAACATAATACAGCATTCCAACAGGTTGAATGACAAAACAATCTAAGTAGATACAGATTTTGAAAATTTTAACAAACCTTTGTTTTTAAAATCCTTCAATAAATTGTGTAAGAAAAATTGTACTTCAACATAAATAAGTGATGTGTGACAAATCAACAGCTAACAACGTGCTTAAGTGAGAAAACTTGAAGATGTTTTCTGAAACATCTGGAAAAAGACAAAGGCATTTCCCAGAAGCAGAAAGACACACGGTATATACTCACTCATATAGACATATAACATAGGATAAACCTACTAAAATATTTACAGCTAAAGAAACTAATCAAGAGGGAGGACTCTGGCTAAAATGCTCAATCCCTATCCAAAAAGGCAAAGAGGATGGACATCAGAAGAAGAAGAAAACAGGAAACAAGTTAGGAGCCTACCACAGAGGGCCTCTGAAAGGTTCTGCCCTGCAGACTGTCAAGGCAGATGCTGAGACTTATGGCCAATTGTCAGGCAAAGTGCATGGGAAATAGTAAGATCTGGAGTAAGATCTGGAGAGAACAGGAGCTCCACAAGGAGAGCAACAGAACCAGAAAATTTGAACACAGGGGTCTTTCCAGAGACTCATGCTCCAACCAAGTACCATGCATGGAAATAACCTAGAACCTCTGCACAGATGTAGCCCGAGGCAGTTCAGTGTCCAAGCAGGTTCCATAGTAATGGGAACAGGGACTGCCTCTGACATGAACTGATTGGCCTGCTCTTTGATCACCTCCCCTGAGGGGGGAGCAGCCTTACCAGGCCACAGAAGATGACAATGCAGCCACTCCTGATGAGATCTGATAGACTAGGATCAGAATGGAAGGAAAGGAGGACTTCCCCTATCAGCAGACTTGGGGAGGGGCATGCGTGGAGAAGGGGGGAGGAAGGTGGAATTAGGAGGGGAGAAGGGAGGGGCTTATGGGGGGATAAAAAGTGAATAAAGTGTAATTAATAAAAATTAAAATCAAAAGAAGACAAAGGCATATCATTTTCAACATCCCATTCAACATAGTACCAGAACTCTTCTTTTTCTATAATTTTTTTTATTTTTATTTTCTTGTATTTCTATAAAACATTCTAATTTATAGTTATGTATTCCACTTTGGCGACTATAACCTTAGTATTATTTTTTATTTATTTATTTTTTTCAATGCAGTTTATTCAAGAACCTTGAACAATCATCTGACCCTGGGGAAAGCCAGCCCACAGCTTAAATAGCCTCTGGGTAGCCAACCCCAGCGTGCCACGTGGGCAATGCAGATAGGTCCACATACATGGAAGCAAGCCAGATCCTCAGTTTTAGCCAAATATGGAGTTGTTTGTGACAGAGAGCACTCACCATCGGGAAGGTGGAAGGCGGAAGGCGGAAACCAGCTCCATCTTTAAGGTGCGGCATTCCAACCAAGGACTATTCATGGAGATAACCCAGAACCCCTGCACAGATGCAAGCCAGATCCTCAGCCTTAGCCAAATATGGAGTTGTTTGTGACAGAGAGCACTCACCATCGGGAAGGTGAAAGGCGGAAACCAGCTCCATCTTTAAGGCGCGGCATTCCAACCAAGGACTATTCATGGAGATAACCCAGAACCCCTGCACAGATGCAAGCCAGATCCTCAGCCTTAGCCAAATATGGAGTTGTTTGTGACAGAGAGCACTCACCATCGGGAAGGTGAAAGGCGGAAACCAGCTCCATCTTTAAGTTGCGGCATTCCAACCAAGGACTATTCATGGAGATAACCCAGAACCCCTGCACAGATGTAGCCCAGGGCAGTTCAGAGTCCAATTGGGTTACATAGTAATGGGAAGAGGGACTGCCTCTGACATAATCTGATTGGCCTGCTCTTTGATCACCTCCCCCTGGGGGGGAGCAGCCTTACCAGGCCATAGTAGAGGACAATGCAGCCACTTTTGATGTGAACTGATGGACTAAGATCAGAAAGGAGAGGAGAACCTCCCCTATCAGTGGACTTGGGGAGTGGCATGCATGCAGAGGAAGGAGGGAGGGTGGGATTGGGAGGGGAGGAGGGAGGGGCTTTTGGGGGGATGCAGAATGAATAAAGTGTAATTGACGAAAAATTTTTTAAAAAAAGGGAAAAAATAATTTAAGAACCTTAAATGACTTTCAAAAGTGGAGGAAAACATGGAGTTAGTCAATTTACATGGAGCACGTCTCGCCCCTGGGGACAATGGTCTCCTGAACCTACTCAGACCTTGGACACCACCACTGCTAGTTCTAGAACTGACACAGGATGTTCCAACGAGGGATTAAGGCTTCTCATAATATTTCCTATAAGCCCACACCTGTTTGTCTATATCCCCCATTTTTATTCATTATTAGCCAGATAGAGCCAAGTAATTGTGGTAATGATACTTGCTTTTTTGCCCAATGCTGGAATGCTAATAAATTTAGGTATGCCCTGGTTACTCGCATGCCTCACTGGGTGCCTGTGCCCATTGATGCCCCTCACGCTATGACTCTCTTCAGACAGAACTCTTTTTGTAATTTTCGTATATGAATTTCCTGTTTATATCATTCCCCCATCTCTGCCACCCATCTCATGTTCCCCTGACTCACTCTCAAATTCATGGCCCCTTTTGCTTTAATATTATTGTTACATGTATGTGCACATAAGTGTACATATATGAATACATACATAAATACAGCCTGCAGAGTCCTAAAGTTGCTTGCATGTGTGTGTTTTTTATGGCTGACTGCTTGCTACAGGATAATCAACAACTCGAAACAGAGGAAAGTGCATTCTTGTTATACATAAATGATCTCAATATTTGGAGAGATAGAAATATTAATTGATAATGTCATGTGTGTCTATATCTAATTATAGTAATATTCTTTCCATACAGGTTTTCCATCGTTATACCTTTTAAATTAACAGTGGTATGTACAACCACTTTCATTAAGATACTGCTCCTGATTTGCCATAGTGCATTTATTCACTACTGAATGTCATTTGAAGTAAGTAAAAAAGTTAAAATTTTAAATCATTAACAATGTCAAAAACCTAATAGTGATCATTAATAAAAATTATTTTGACTACCATATGACAACCTGATTAAGATATTTACAAACTAAAAAACTGTATACACTGAATTTATGGATCTGCATTTAATGGCCATCAAATGTATTCCTTAAAGGAAAGAGGTATATGTTTATATATTCCAGTATATTATTTTCACAAGTGCAGTTTTTTGCAGTAATATCCTGGCTGTTTATATTTTAGGTGTCAGGAAAAGGCATTATAGAAATAATCCAATGTTCTAGTTTCTTCTACTGTTGCTGCAATAAAATATTATGGCAAAAGCAACTTATGGGAGAAGGGTTTATTTAGCTCATAGGTCAATATATAGTGGTGGAGACATGAAGGCAATAGGAGATTGAGACAGCTGACCATACTGCCTCCATAGTCAGGCAATGAGACACTCTGGAATCTTTATATTGATGTCACTGTCAGATTTAGGAAATTTATAGTAATTATAAAATATTTCTTTGCCTGTTCTAATTGCCCGAAGGAACTTTTACAGTGTCAATTTGAAAGTGCTCCAAGCAAATTGATACCCTATGGCAAATCGCTCAACTTGGCTGTCAATGGAAGTATGCTGGACTTTGTGTCACTAGCATACAATATGAGAATTTTTCCCATGCTGCAAATCTGTCTAAACAATTGTCTAGATATATTTTAGGTAATTGGACTGGAGAATTCGATACTATGATGGAGCAGCTGAGAGTGGCCATTGTTATGGTAAATTCTACCAAAGTGGACGCAGGACTAGCCACAGGATTATCATCATGGATTGCTGCAGCCATGAATCATCTGAAAGGATGGGTGGGCATGGGAGCGTTAGCAGGCCTTCTGGTGTTGGTCTCCTTGGTTTGCCTGTGGTGTATATGCAAGATTAGAGTCTCACAACAGCGTAATGCAGCCATGATCATTCAGGCCTTTACAGCCATTGAAGCAGGACAGTCTCCCCAAGCATGGTTGGCTACCGTAAAAAGCTAAAATGTTATGCTCAGGATGCGAGGCTAAGCACTGCACTCAGGGTCAGCCGCTTTGGACCCAGAGAAGAGCATGTCTGATTGCATGCGGGTTGATGCCCCAGGTCCCGCCTCTGAGAAAAAGGTATCAGACGGGTCTGATGCTCTTTGGGTGGATGACACCTAAATGAACATCAGTACAAAGTCCCAATTTATTTCTAATATCAGAGATCAGACCTCTACTCTTGCCTGATGCATAAAACAAAAAGGGGGAACTGTAGAGAGCTGTGTAATGCCGCGCCTTAAAGATGGAGCTGGTTTCTGCCTTCCACCTTCCCGATGGTGAGTGCTCTCTGTCACAAACAACTCCATATTTGGCTAAGGCTGAGGATCTGGCTTGCTTCCATGTATATGGACCTATCTGCATTGCCCACGAGTCACGCTGGGGTTGGCTACCCAGAGGCTATTTAAGTTGTGGGCTGGCTTTCCCCAGGGTCAGATGATTGTTCAAGGTTCCTGAATAAACTGCATTGAGAAAAAAAATAATAATAATAGTAATAAATGTTATAAAATAAAAAAAAGAAAGTGCTCCAAGGGTCTGTTCAGCCCTGTCACATTTTGTTCAGTCTAATTTGTAATTCTTGACTCAACGATTCCATCTTTCATCTTCAAATAGTGCTGCTTTCTTATTTCCTTTGAATTCCCTTATAATTTTTCATCCATTATTGTAATTTCTGCTTCAAATTTCTGAAGTGTCTATTCCTTCATTGGTGTTTTCATTTTTCTTAGAAAATTATGTCTTGACTTAGTCCACATCTTTGTTTCAGTTTCTTCATGAAATTTGTGTTCATGACTTGTGTCTAATATGTCATCAAGTTATACTTTTAAGGAGGAGTCATAATTTTCTGTCACTTTATTTACCTAATGTTTATTGTTTTAGAAATTATACACTGGAATCTAATATGGAAGTCATAGCCTCTTTCGTCGTAAAGATTGTCTTTTGCCTGTTTTCAGTCTAAAGTATTTTATCACTCAAAGAATTCTATCATCAACACCGAAGAACTGAAGCCTGTAGTTTCACCTGTTCCCAACCTGTGTGGGACATTAAGGGTTACAGAGCATGAAAGGAAAGTGAAAGAAGCCAGTGGCTTGTGACAAAGACCAGAGAAGGATAAACAAGCCTGGAACTGGTAGCCTAATCATACGGGAGGAGAAAGTCAGGGGCTGGTCATCTGTGGGTTCTGAGTTTTGTTACATAGTTGAGCATGCTTGTGAAAAGAAAATACTCCAGGGGGACTATAGCAGAACATACTAGAACATCGTGCTCTTAAGCCAGCTTGAGGGAAAAGTGTACAAAGAAATCATATACTATACATGTGTTTTATATGTATCTATGTATGTATGTATGTACCTGAGGAAAAAAATGTAGCAAGAAGCACACAAATAAGAAATCACAAAATGTGACTGCAAAAACACAACCAAGCATATCAGTATTAACCATACCCTCTCAGGGTTAAGCTCATGCACAGTTGAATGTACTTATTCCAAGTTCTTAGAACCAGAACTATTTCCAGTTTCCAGTATTTTTAGATATGAGGACTCTCTGAGATATATTGATATATGATACACAATGAGATTTATTGGGAATAAAATCCAAACCTGAAATTAAAGTTCACTTATTTCTTGTTCACTTAGTAAATTTGCTTTGGAGGACATTTTTTTCTTTTTTAATTTATTACAGTTTATTAACTTTGTATCCCAGCTGTAGCCCCCTCCTTTGTCCCTTCCCAGTCCTGCCCTTTCTCTCTCTTCTCGTCCCATTCTGCTTCCCCAAGTCCACTGATAGGGAGGTCCTCCTCTCCTTCCATCTGACCCTAGTCTATAGGTCTCATCAGGATTGGCTACATCCTCCTCCTCTGTGACCTGGTAAGGCTGCTCCCCCTCAAGGGGGAGGTGATCAAAGAGCCAGTCACTGAGTTTATGTCAGAGACAGCCCTTGTTTCCATTACTAGGAAACCCACTTGGAGACTGAGCTGCCATAGGCTACATCTGTGCAGAGGTTCTAGGTTATCACTTTGGAGGACATTTTATAGGAGATATTAATAGTTGTATGCCTGAAGCAAAGCTTCTTAATATGGAATTTTTCACCTGTGGAAATCAGCATTCAAAATGTTTCAAACTTTGGAGCAGTTAGATTTGGGGTTTGGGGATCAGAGATTCTCAATCTGGATTAAGAATCTCAATCAGAGATTCTCACAGTCCAGGCAATACTATAGCATTCTCTTTTGAGAAACCCAAATGCAATGAGTCAACACAGGGAAGGAAATTAAAAGTAAAGGAAGACAAAAGGCTATTCAAAGTAAGTGCTACCAAGAAATAGTAGATAAATAAAGTGAACGTTAAAAACAAAATAGAATTAAGGATAAAAATACTAAATTACGAAAGAAAAAAATGTTGATGTTTCACATTAATGAAGTGTAAAATCCATGAAAACATTGGTATAGCCATGGTTATTCACACTCCTCACAATTTACCTTTGAAAGCAAAATCTTATAAAACTTAAGATCTGACAGTACCACAACCAGTGAGAAAATTAAACTCAAATATCTTTGAAAACATTAACAAATATACAGATTTGTAGTGTTTGTATTGTTTGAAATATAAGTTGTTGTAGGACTCTGTTCTCTACACATAGAATACAGGCTCATTTCCAAACACTCTCCATGTATTAGAAAATTAAAAAAAAACAATAGTGGTAGCTTCAGAGCAAAAGACAAATGAACCATTTTGATGTGTTGGAATCCAGTACAATCATATACAGTCATATACAATCCAACTCAATCTTATAAAATAAAATAAAATCTAATTAAAACTCAAACTTCATATCAAAAGGTCAGCAACCTAAAAGCTGACAACAGATGCCCAGAACAACAGAACCACTGGATAAAAGAAGAAAACAAGTGGACGTAGAAACACTGGAAGAAAATTATACATCTACATGTGGGATAGATTACTAAGGTCTTAAAAATTGGAAAGGAAAAAAAAAACTTAGGCAGATGTACACTGAATGGGCACACTTGCTGTACAATCAAACCAATATTCACAAAAAGTGTAGTGGTTAGTGATCAGTTTTTCATAAAAACTAAATACACAGAACTCTAGAAACTAAACAGCAATAAAGTTAACCAGAGAAAAGAGAAAAGTAATGATACTGACAACAGTGAATTACCAATAAAACAGAAAATATATGAGCACAGACAAGAGATGGAACATATATTTAAATATAATTTTTTAAACAAATTCATAAAACACTGTGTCCAATTTAATGTCAGTAAATTTGATGTAACAGAAATTAATTTAGGCTTAGGTTGGACTGTTAGAAGCAGAAAGGCTTCGGTTTCTGTTTTGGTAGATGCTCCAAAACAGTAAAAAAAAAAAAAAAAAAAAAGCAGGCGAATAGCGTTGGTCTCCAAAGTGAGGGCCTCAATGACCAATGCAGGCCTTGTAATATCCCTGTCTTCTGCATGACCTAACAGCAAGGAAAGGCTGTGAAAGTGCAGGCCATGTTGGAAATGTTGCCAGTGTGCCCCTGTATCTGGAACTCAGTGGGAAGCTACCTGACTCACTCTTGAAGATAAACCCCAGTGGCAAAGCTAAGAAATTACTACTTTCTTACTTTGAGGAGAGTCAATTGCACAATGACTAGAGAGAAGCTGGGGAAACTACAGAAGAAATGTCACGATTTCATCATCTCAAAAAGAATTCCATCTGTATCGCTCTTCCGCAGCTTCAACATGTTACACAGCAAAAACTTAGCGCAACGGAAATCTTTTCCCTGGCAGCTAGACATCTTGAGCCAGGGTATCCGTCTGGCCATGCCCTCTGAGTCTCTTCTTGCCTATTCTGGTACTGACTCTAAACAGATGAGAGCAGCTGTATCCTGAAATTTGCATAAACATTAATAACTGTGTTCCTTACTGTAATAAAGTGTGTGGCACAGACTTTGGTGTTGATTCTACCACATTTCTGTCAGTTAGAAGTCTAAAGTCTGAGTATCAGAAGGGGTATGTTCTTTCTAAAGGTTCTAAAGCAGGTTCTCCCTGGTTCTGTTCTTCCTAGTATCTAGTGGGACTTGGGGTCTCTCAGTGGCATTAGTCTGTTCTCCCTCTGTCACTCTGTCCTGTTTTGTCTTTCCTGTCCTCTGCATGTCTTTTCCATTTTCCAATTATGAGGATACTTTAATGATCTCATCTCTTGTGAATTTTATTTACAAAGACCCTATTTCCAAAAGCGATTATATCCACAGGTGCCATGTTATTATTTTCTTGAACACAACTCAATCCATAAAACCACCCGAGAGTGTCAGTTGTGGCAAAAAGTTTTAATAGAAACAGATTTGGGATAGATGGTCACATGACCAGCCAAAAAGGAGTCTCTACTCTGGTCTAGAAATGTACTCTTGGGAGCCACAAACCTCAGGCCAAAGAGCCTGATTTAAACAGTTGCTTTTATCAGAAAAAAAAAAAAAAAAAGTAAGTACAGACTATTGTCATGTCTTGCAACTCAGACAAAAAAAAAAAAACACACTTTTTCTGAGTGAGTATGGACAACATGAAGCTAGTGACTAGCGAAAGCCAGACTTGAGGAATGAAGTTACATGGAACACATCAAAACAGTACTATCGTCTTGAACATAAACTACAAGACCCTCTTTTCAGGACTCTGGCATCATATGCTTTTTTAACCAAACTGGGTCAAGAGGATGTTGAAATCCTGCAGAGCTTTGTGCTCACAAAGGAAGTCATAAGTATCTCCAAAAACATTGGCACATACATCACATGCTTTTTAAAATTAAAGTAAAAATCAAGAAGCAATTATTTGTTCTGAAAAACAAAGTACCGAGCCACTGATGGTGAACTATGATGTAGAAGGGCCTTGAGTGCCTCCAAGTTCCCCTGTGACTAAAACGTGTTGCATCCCTCATCTGGAGGCAGCCTAGTGCGACACAGAAAATCAACTGAGATTATGCAGTCTTTGATTTCACAGCCAATAAAACACCCACTACAGAGCCTTCCCACAGTCCATTCAGTTATTCAGTGTGCAGTTTTCTCTCACGGAGCCCAAATTGTTTCGTTTCAAATCTTTTACTAGTATGTTTATGAAAACAAAGAGAACCCATGTTAAGATGCTTAGATAGGAAGATTGAAGGCTTCTACCCTAAGAGGTTTTGACAACCATGTTTTATGTCTACAAACAAATCCTGGACGTTCAGCATCTAATGATATACAAATGAACCTGGAGTGGAAAGAGGCAAGTAGTTTAATGACCACTATAAGAGTTTCTATGTAAAAACCCATTTTCAATCACATATTACATGATTTGCTCATAAAAATTGTGAGCTGTTGATTAACCCGATCTTCACATACGTACAGTAGCTTTGAGAAGCTGTCAGCACTAAAGAGAATGCTCTTGACAGTTACCTAGAGAACTGAAGATTGATTCCAGGCCTTTGCTTTACATGGGCCCGGGTTGGCAGCCAGGAATCTTATCAAAATATGCATGTGGCAAGAAGGTGTTTCCTAGAAGCGCTCTCATTTTCTAGTGGACGGATTTCCTTGTAACCCAGGACTCAGCAATGATTCAGAGCACTGTGGTTTCAAAATGATTAATACGTGAGGGTTGTAACAATACATGAGTCAGAGGGAGAGGGAAATGTGTGAGGAAATAAAAGCATTATAGGAAAGCACACGGTAACCTGTGGACAGGCTTAGTCAGTGAACAGAAGTACACTGGAAGATACAACTCTCGTCATTCATATTTTCTTCTTTTTTGGCAAATGCACATCACTAATTCCAGAGGATTCACAGAATGATTCACAAGTAAAAATCAACATGAACTGTACTTTGCATTATCTCAACAGACAATCATTGAACTACCATGATGCACCAGAAAATATGCAATGTGCTCAACCAGAGAAATAGACAGACAGACAGAAAGTAGGTAGGTAGGTAGGTACATAGTTAGATGACAGATGATTGATAGAAGATAGATAGATAGATGATAGATAGATAGATAGATAGATAGATAGATAGATAGATAGATAGATAGAAGATGGGAGAAAAATAGATTTTACTCCTAACATTCAGAAAACTCCCAGTTCAAGAAAGACATCAGACAAATAAACACTTTCTACCAACTAAAGTTTTGAAGACATAATTAAACATTCAGGGCCAGAACAGAGATTTTGAAACTCTCTCAGGGAGTTGATGCTCCCACACCATTGAATTGGATTGGTATTTAGATATATTTATAGTACACAATGTTAATTTTCCCTCCTGTGCCCAAAATAATATTAATTTTAAGTCCCCTTGGGATAACTTACTGCAAGTTAATATGAATTTAAAATATTCTCTCACTTTGGTCTTTAAAAATAATGTCATTTGAGGGAGTACATTTTTATGAAAATCGTTTGGAATCCTTAAAATAGATTCCTAGGCAAACACACTTAATTCTTTAAGCATGCCACATCCTTGAGGACACACCAGCATGCTGAGGTGCGGACCCCTTTTCAAAGCCAGTGCTCGGAAATTGCAAGTCTTCGCTAAACCTGGAGACCACTTTGCTCACAGTGCTCCTCCGAGGAGCCGCCCATTGGGCCCAACTTTGCGACCAACTAAACACTGGAATGTGCGAGAACCTCGTCCTGCCCCAGAGGTCAGTAGACTGAGACAGAGACTATGATAGCGGTGTCGTAGTCTTCATTCAGTGTGTGTGTCTTCTAGCGCGATACCTTATTTATTACTGTGAATACTTAATCTGGTTGAATGCAGTAGTGGAAAGCCAATGCTGAGAGTTGATGTGACTATAAGGAGAACCGCACCACTGTCAAATCATCAGTTTCACAGACCAAAAAAAAAACAAACAAACAAAAAAAAAAAACGCTAAGCTAACCTGCCTTTTCAGAGATTTTCATTATCCGCTCGTTTCTATGGTGATATGCTCATTTGTTCAACCAACTAATTGAGTGCCTATTCTATGCAAAATTCTGTGCCGTGAATTGTGAAAAAGAAAAAAAGGACATTGTATATGCAGCCTGTTCACAGAGTTCAGAGCAAACATCACTTCTATATCAATTAACTATAAATACTTCATCTACAAGGCATGCCTCAATACTCTATGCAAGATGGAGTCACATGCGGGCCGCGTAGCCACTCCCCACAAGTGGTCATTGAGCACAGGAAATGTCTCTCATCCAAAATGTGAGTGCTAAAATTATGCAAAAGTGTTCAGCAAGGACACACTGAAGCTTTCACCTTTAACTTGTCCCCCAAAACTATTGCAATGACCCAGGAGATCTCTGAGTGTGTGCTCATTTACATCTTTTTTAAAAAGCAAGTAAGGAGTTGTGGATTTCCACCACAGCTAATGACAAAGATGTGGTTTTATCGTTCAGCCCCTAAGTTGGTGGTCTGCCGCTCGGCTCACAATATGCGATCGTTTATGGAGAGGTCACACCGCAACACCTCAGACACTCCTATCAGTTTACTGCAGTTTCGTGTCCCGGCTCTTCCGGAGTTACCATCATCTCTGGTGATTGCATAGGCAATGAATCCGGTGGTGATGATACGTTCCAGACCCGGGATAGACTAAGTAATTCATCCCACCCCCACGTGTGGGTTCTGACTTCATGGACTAGCAAGGGAGTTATCAGGGTTTATAGGATTCCACACACATTTCTGCTGACTCAGACACGGATGTGAAATATAGAGGGGCATGCTGGGACGGAGCAGTTTTTGAAACTCCTTCAGGGAGGCTTTGTTCCTAAATCAATAGTTGGATACTGCATGTTCACGTGCAAGTGGGTACTTGTGGTGTGTGTGCAAAATGAATTGGCTTTATGTGATAAGGTAAATCATTTGAAAATCACTCTAGGATAATCCCATCTAATTGCTGATGTGATATTAAAATGGGGCTGGTTTCATAATGTTCTTTATTTAACTCTGCTCTCACATTTTATTATGCTTTAAAAGTACAGACCTATTTAAATGTATGACTACATATAGCTTCTTTCCTTGCATGGCACATACACAGGAGTACAGTTCGTGTTTACTTGGTCTTCTATGAAGCTGAGTATTTACCAAATACATCAGCAGACCTGACCACTCTCTTAGAACAAATGTCTAGTGAAGATTGCCTTTATTGTAGTACACTAATTATTGCTTTAACTGTAGGAAGGACAGTTTTTGCTCATCAAGTGCTTCCTGGTACTGAGCATCTTGAGAGATACCAACAGGCTCCACAAAAATAACATCATGCAATAGATGGTAGCCATGGCAGCCCCTGGATACAAGTGAGAAAACTTTCTAAGTAAAGGCACTCGCTGACAAAGTCAAGTTGTCTAACTTCAAAACAAAGACACTCTTTAAAACATTGTGCAGAAATTTGAAGGACAAGAACATGATGTTCAAAGACGATTATAAAGTTGGAAAGCTAAAATTCAAGACTACAAATGTTTAAAATGGATTTGGGGGTTTCTTCCAATTAATAGAGTATAGAGTGTCAGCTTAGCCCCTGCAGTAACCCTGGGTTCAGTCTTCAGTGCTGGATGAGTGTAGTCCCAGTACTCAAGAAGTGGAGGCAGGAAGACCAAGGTCAGTCTTTAGCTTTGGCTGCATACCAAATGGAGGCTAGCATTGGCTATATTAGCCCTTGCCTCAAAAAAAATAAAGTCTTTTTATTTTAATTTTTATTTTTTATATTAATTACAGTTTATTCACTTTGTATCCCAGCTGTAGCTCCCTCTTTCATTCCCTTCCAACCCCACCTTCCCTCCCTCATCTCCTCCCATGTACCTTTCCAAGTCCACTGATAAGGGAGGTCCTCCTCAACTTCCCTCTGACCCTAGTGCATCAGGTCTCATCAGGACTGGTTACATTGTCTTCCTCTGTGGCCTGGCAAGGCTGCTTCCCCCTTAGGGGGAGGTGATCAAAGAACCAGCCACTGAGTTCATGTCAAAGACAGTCCCTGTTCCCCTTACTAGGGAACTCACTTGGATACTGAGTTACCATGGGCTATATCTGTGCAGGGGTTCTAGGTTATCTCCATGCATCGTCCTTGGTTGGATTATCAGTCTCAAAAGAGACTCCTGGGCCCAGATATTTTGGTTCTGTTGCTCTTCTTGTGGAGCTCCTGTCCCCTCCAGGTCTTTCTATCTTCCCCTTCTTTCATAAGATTCCCTGCATTCTGCCCAAAGTTTGGTTATGAGTATCAGCATCTGTTTTGATGTACTGTGTTGATACAAGTAGAGTCTTTCAGAGGCCTTCTGTGGCTCCTGTCCTGTTTCCTGTTTTTTCCCTTCTTCCAATGTCAGTCCCATTTGCCTTTCTTACCCAGGGTCCTCTTTCTTGCTTAGCCTCTTGTAATCTAAAGAATAAATCCTGCTTGATCATGAGATATGCTCCATCTTGAAGAATCGTGATTGGAAGTACAGCCTAATGTAAGCATATCTCTGTGGCTTCAAACAGACCTACAAACCATCATGGAGACCTCTCGACTGGAAAGCTGGATCTTACACTGTATGCAGCCAGCCTGTATTGTAGGTCCTGTAAGTGACACCTGAAAACATCTGTAAAATGTGCATGCTTAAGGATGCCTCTTCAGGTGCAATCTGCCTTGTTTGTGTATGCCAGTTATATAGAGCAGCGTAGACTGTTCACAGCGAAAGTTAAGCCATCCAATTCGAATGTACACTATCCTGGAAGCTTCCGAATTTGTGCCTCCAGCAATGGCTAGCTGACACATAACGTCTGAAGTTTACTTACCTGGTAGAAGAAAACCATGAGCATGTAAATATAACCTATAGGCTCTAGCTTATGTGAGAACTGTGATCCCATTCATGAAAAGGCACTTATTAGGCATTTATGCTTACATTCGAACTCACACGTGTCGCCTTACTTAGATCAGATTTACAGGCATAGTAACTGCTGGCCATGGTTTTCCAGATCTAGGACTAAGAACCAAAACCCAAATCTGCAGCACAGATGTGACCAAAAATTGGGTATAACAGCGTTAATCCTGAAGTCTCATTATCGTGTAATATGTTTTTCTCTAAAAAAAATAAATTTAATTCAGAATCCATTGTTTGTAGTGCTTGCCAAGGTTTTCTCAGTACAAACAGCTCCCAAACTAAATTATGCAAACTGTGGAACATCCCTGCCTACCTCCAATAAACATCCCCCAGGACACCATGATGACAAGCACACTGCAGTGTTCTAGCTCTCTCTCTTTTTCTTTTCTGAATAATTTTGTATACTTGAGTTCTAGTGTGTTAACTGTGGAAATTGCTAATGAGTATTTTACCCCTTCACAAAATAAATGAATTACTTTTTTTTCTGTGGATCATATCAAGAGTCAGAGGACTACCGTTCATTCCTAAGAGTAACTTTATATTTAGATTGGACAAGTCATCGGTCTCTAAAATCCTGCCAAGGCATTTCCCTTGGACTCCTGCAGTGGAAAAGAGGGGACAGAGGAGACTCTCTGCCTCAATTTCCTGACCCTGCTGGCTCCAGTCTGGAGAGGTCTCTATATAAATAGGCCTGAATCCTTCAGGGATCTGCACCACTTCCATGCCTCCAAGCCCGATCAGGCACTCTTACATCATGGTTTGGCCTCACACATTAAAGAATTTAACCACTTCTAAAAATATTCTTTCCTATCTAATCTCTACTGATTTGTTCATATATGTTTAAAACTCACAAATATCATCTAAAAAGCATCTACTTGATGGTATTTACAACATTTTTATTACATTGGAAGATTTTTTCAACCAGATATCACAAAGATTTTGTTTTTTTTTTTCTCTCTCTAAATATATTTCTCAAAATAGTCTTCATAATGACTTCAAGAAATAGACTATATATTTTTGAAAATTTATTGATATGTCTAAAATCAAAACTCTGGACAAAACTGTCCATCCCATATTCTAGGATAGCTTCAGGATTCAGGCAATAGCATTTAAGTAAATGCTTCATATTTTGTTCCTTAATTCATTCACTCAACAAATATTCTTGAGAACATTAGTATTTCAGATAAATTGGACCATGTTCTGTAATCATGAACAGATATTGTATGTATCTTATAGATAGATAAGGTATAATAAAATTGACATGCAAATAAATGAATGCAGTGGTGTTTTGTAGGTGATCAGAGAACAGCAAGGTTGTTAGAGGGAATAATTAGCTCTAGCCTCAAAAGAAGAAATCTAGCTGCCATGGTTAAAATATAAAGCAAAGAATTATTACCAGCAAGTTGGTATAAGAAGCTTAATCACAGGCTTAACAGAAAACAAATGCAAAGAAGGAATATTGAAACAGACTTGTAGCAGCAGTCAGATCAATTGCTATTGCTATAAATACTCAATATAAATGGAAAATCTACTTACTCTGATGCAAAGGTAACCCCAGCTGCATGCCATTTTCAGGAAGCCTGCTTCAAAAACCAAAACTTGGACAGAAGTAAAAGGAGAGATAAATGCATATGGATGGTAAGCATAAGAAAGCCACTGTCAAAGAATATACACACCAAAACAAGAAATATCAGATATGAGAAGAGATACCTAATAGTGATAAAAGAGTCAAGGGGGCATGAATGTGCATATGCTTAATACCTATGTTAAAAACAGAGGAAACAAAAACCAAAAGAGAAACAGGTAATCCACAACTGTAGTGAGGTGTCTCAATACATCCTATGTTAGTAATTAGTCTAAGCAAGTAGTCCACAAGCATTAATGTGCAAAATAAGAATAAATGAACCATATAACTTAGGAGTGTGAACTTACCAAATAAATGTACATTTCAGAAAGGAACTAGATCAGGGTGGGGCAGTGGCAGGCTTGATGGTAAGATGGAGGCAGCCCCCAGAGCTTCGTGTTTATACGGTATGATTATCATATGGCACTCCATTTTTTAGCTGTGGAACATCTGAGTGGCTCTTTCCTTGGGCAAATGTAGTTCTCAGGGATGGTGCTGTGTCAAACCAGAGTCATACAGAGTACACAACAGGATATTTACTGAGCTTTTGTTTGGCAAAACATAAGATATCAGCAAAAATGCCCAAAGTAGAAAAAGTCCCACTAATTAGAGACTAAGAGACGTGGGCACCTTGAGCTGATTTAGGACAGGTTTGAAACAATTCAAAGGCGTGGTACATACACAAAGAAACTTCATTCAGACCTAAAGAAAAATGAAATTCTGTCACTTGAAAACACTTGTGAGTGAAGATTGTCATAATAAATTAACTAAGCCAGTCTCAGAAAAGTAAATATCACACGCTTTCTCTCATATGTGAATCCCAGATTCTAGAGACGTAGACTGTGTGTACACACATAACATGAAAACAGGCAAGAAACACTTAGGAGAATAAACAGCGCTAGGAGGAGGGTGAGAAAGGGAGAGTGGGGGTTATCGGAGAGCATGCTTCAAACACAGTATGTACTTGTGTGGCGATGCCCTTATGTCACTCAGTACCACGTACAATGTGTACGCACCATTTTTTTTTAGAAGTTGCGCAATAAAAATGAGATCGGAAACCAAAATTTGGAAATTGTTGACTTTTTTTTTTCTAACAGTGGCAGATCAAAAGGCAAATAAGAGGAGAGCTGGGAGAGGATGCTGAGGGGAATGCCTTTTATAAGGACAACATATGATTTAAAGGTAAGATGTATTCCCCACTCTTTACAAGAGCCATGACCAGCACTTCCGTTACATGAGACAGACTAACAACAGAAATGTATAAAGAGGTATTTAATGATAATTTTTCCTACCATAGAAATAGAAACCCAGAGGTCTGAAGAAAATCATATTGTGTGTGGTTGGATTTGACTTAAAATGCATTTGGACAGAAGAGGATGATCTGATCATAGTAGGAGAGTGAACTCCAACATAGTCTGTTTGGTCAAATTCTCCTCAGCTTTTCTGTACATCACCCTCCCTCCCACTTAGCAGCTATCCACCTGATAGCTTTCAGTAGAGATATGAGATCCAAGAGTTACATGGTCAGGCTCTGTGGCTTTAGGAAAGAGAAGTTTTTAATCCTATGACATGCCCTGGGGAAGAAAGTTCTGGTTTTTATTGCCTGCTCTGTTGTCAGTTTTTTTTTTGTTTGTTTGTTTGGTTTTTTTTTTTTTTTTTTTTTTTTTTTTTTGCCATAGCAAATGCTTAGGGCAGTCAGCTCAAGAAGAAGAAAGGTTTATGTTGTCTTGCGGTTTTTCAGGTTCCGTCCCATGGTTTGGTTGCTCCATTTCTTTTGTATGGTAGCGCATCACAGCGAGAGTGTGTGGCAGAGGAAGCCCCCTACTTCATGATGGCTGAGGAAAAGAGAGATTAACATCTCACAGTACTTTTTAACACTCTTAGTGTGCTAAAGTCTCCAGTAGGTGCCGTTTGTCTACAATATCACCACACTCTAGTATCACTACAAAGCTTTTAACACAGGGGCTTTGAAAGTACTCCAGGTCCAAGCTATTACATCTGCCTCAGGGAGGGAGTAAGGGAAGAGGAGGAGGATGGATGAACCTTGTACTTCTAAGTTCCTTCCTGTTTCCTCAACTCAAAGTACTGAGCGTGTCACAGTGTCATACTTTGGGGCATCATGGTCTATCACCCAACATTAGTAATGTTTGCAATTAAATGTAGAAAGCTAATCAGAGAGCAGAAGTTCTGTATTTGGCATCAACAAACTACATTTCTCAGAAAATACTCCTAAATAAAATTTGATTATGATATCAAGACTAATCTTGGCCACACTCTAATTCAAAGGGATGTGCGTGTGGGGTGGGTGAGTGTCTTGCTGGCAGAAATTTTTCAAAACCGTTGAGTCCTTCGGGCTGCTAGGCTTAATTTCAAACTCCTGTTCCACGTTACTTAGTCCTATGATTTGGGGCAAGACGTTGTGTAAGCCCCCATTCTCTGCGCTGCTAACTGTGAGCAATAAATTTGCGTCCCTCACAGGGTTGTTGGGAAGATTAAATGACAGGATGCATGCACAGTACTTAATCAGCCCTGGCACACACAAAGTTCTCAGTAAACAGAGACGATTACGCAGCCTTTTATAAACTCAGTGTTCCCATCGTCTAACAGGAAACCAGGAAGGT
Organism: Meriones unguiculatus; assembly: GCF_030254825.1. NCBI lineage: Eukaryota > Metazoa > Chordata > Mammalia > Rodentia > Muridae > Meriones > Meriones unguiculatus. The sequence goes on along the minus strand of NC_083354.1, from coordinate 88,865,132 downwards.
ACTTTGTGAAGATACATGTAAAAGGCTTGATAGAACACTTGGCACAGGAAAACAAGGTACCAAATTGAAAATTGCAGGTGCCCAGACACTATTCTTCTTCTCAGACATAATTAACTTGGGCTGGGTTGTGGCTTCTGCCAAGAAAAATGACTACAAGTTTCTCCCTGTCTGTTCATCCTGAAGGTGTCAACTAAAGCGTTGCCTGCCCGGACTAGCACCCAGCGGCTGCGATGGGACACCCCGAAGGCAAAAGTATCCTTCTAACCTCCTTCAGCTTGGCAAGTCTGGTGAGGATCTTTGTTTCCAAGAAAAAAAAAAAAAAAAAAAAAAACTACATTTTCCAAACCATCCTCCTCCTGCTGAAGGAATGTTACAGCTGAGCAGACTCCTTCAAAGCAGCCTCAACTTCACAGGCCGTTTACATGAAGCTCCCGAATCAGACATGCTTTTACAGCTATGAAGTAGCAAGAAAAGCCCTTTATTCCCCAAGACTCCCCGAATATGAACTCCAGATGAGATCAAAGGTAGCTCTTTGGGTGGGAGTTGAAAATATGAGACGTGCCTCCTTAATGTTATGCCCTTAATGCTCCAGGAGCATGAAGCCCCACGTGGAAAAACAAACGCTCCATTAAAACAAAAGGCTCTATCCTATTGCTCTCTCTCTCTCTCTCTCTCTCTCTCTCTCTCTCTCTCTCTCTTTCTCTATCAGCCCACCAGTGTCCTTTCCCTGTCGCTCCTGGTGCAACTCTTGCAAGAAACTCAGAGAAAATAGGATTATGTGTCCACTTCAATTTGATACCCGAGAAGGGGGAAACTCGTTATGCACTGTTGACTGGGCAGCATTGTTCCTGGTGGTTCAGAGAAATGAACTTGCACGCCCTTGCCCAAAACTGGGCTTCACCAAAACCAGAATGTAGGGGTTTCCCCATGACAGCGAGAAGGGGGAGACTACACTAAGCCAGGATGGGAGAAGGC